>NC_132896.1:10354708-10677708 GCF_030463535.1 Salminus brasiliensis
AAAAATGCCTCACATTACAGAGCTTAAGTCACCTGTCTCCAGCAGTTCATGTTTGTGCCAAGTAATTGCGCTTCGTTTTCCGAGTGAGTTCCCTTGTAAGTAACACAGATGGATTACTGCAGTCAACAAGAATCTTTCATCCAGGCACATTCTCATTCCTCACCAGGCAGATAATGATGATTTTGCCTTACAGACTTTCCAGAGCGCAGAGCGAGCCGTTTGTATGCGCGTGTATGTATGTGTGTATTTGCGAGGAATATCTGCCTATGAAAAATCCCTCCTATAATATCCAGGCTAATCCTTTTTGCTCAACAGGCAAGCTCAAATGTTCTCGAAACTTTTGTGTGGTATTATCCATTCCACCGTGGTTAATGGCATTTACACTCTACAAGAAATCCATTGTTATTCTTTTAGCCATATTAATCCTTCTGATGTCTCAAACCGAGGATACAATGCTCTCATTGTGTGGTGCTGCCCCGTACACATGGTAATGATGATGAAAGTACCCTCTGCGCAAGCTGGTAAAAGGCAATTTTGAAAGATTTTCACACTTACGGTGAAAAATGAAGGCCAAATAGTGCTTGTTTCGCTGTCTGCTTAAAAAAAAAATACATAAGGGAAAATGCCGCAATTCATTGATTACACACTCTAATGAAGCATAGTGAGGCTACAGTACCAACCAGGCATTCTCTTTTGAATGCTCCCACTGCCTCCGAGCAAGTTCTCATTCCTTTGGTATGGCACAGTCCCGCAATCTGTTGGGAGTAGATACAATCAATGTCAAGTAAAGGAGCCTTAAGGAAAGGATTAAGGAAATTGGTTTTCTTCAATTTACCAGCCGAGAAAAATGAAAAACGTTCAAAGCGAAGCCAGTTTGACATGTAGTCTTTGCATTTTCCCTTCTCTCTAGTGTATTGCATCTCTTAGTGCATTTTGCTAACCCACCTTTTGCCTCCCATAATGAAATCTGCATTGCAACCCCCCCCCTCCCCCCTTTCATTTCTATGCATCGCCTCCTCTCCTGCCCGCTGACCTTGTGGACAGATAAGTGCATCCTTCCTACCTGCTCTTGCCTTTAGTATGTTGGCCCCAGTCTTTCCCCGCCATACACTTCAAAGCCCAAAGTGTTGGCAAGTAAAACTAATCGAAGGATTGAGCAATGCTTCTATTTTTTCTGATTTTTTTTTCCTGTTGTTGTTTCTTCAGAGGAAATAACAACATAACAATATTGCTGTTAGAATACTATGTGTTTAATCCTGATCTTTTTTTTATTAGACCCACAAGGCTCCAAATCGGATGGTACTCACAAGAAAGGTACTTCCTTTTTCTTCAATCCAGGAATAATCAAGCTTAGTGGTTAATGCACCTGGAGCAATGTCCCATTAACATAGTTAAAGCAACACCTAGACTAGTTTCTGGGCTACATGGGCTACCTGTAGATGTGTGCTGATGTGTTTCTAGCTCCTTCTCTCCATAATGTTCTTCAGACAGTCTGATTGTTTGTTTGTGAAATGGTGATGCTGAGAGTAATTAAGAGCGCTTTCAGCCTACTGTCAGCATTTTAACGGTTGAAAGCTTGTGCAGCCCAGTGCTGTTGTAGCACTGTCAATGCTGTTTTTTGGTCTGAGTCTGAGCATAACATAGCTGATATTTTCTGCTAAGATCCAGCTGTTCGCTAAACCTGTGTCACTCTTAAAAAAATAAAGGTTCCTGAATGGTTCTTGGATGTATGTATATGGTTCTGTTGTAATTTCAAATTGGTCCTGGGCATTTTACAATATGAAGAGGTCCCTAAAGCTTTCAGAAGATTCAAATTCAAATATCTCTTTTACAAACACATTTGGGTAAAGATCCAGCCACTGAAGGGTGGTTCTTAATGGGACCAAATGTAATTCTTCTATGGCTTCACTCTAAGGAACCCATTTTGGCACCTTTATTTTTCTGAGGGTCTACTAGAGCTGTGCAATATATTATTTGGTAATTGTTATTGCAGTATTGGCTCTTGCAGTAATGGGATTGTATATATTTGAATGCACCCTTTAATATATCGTAGTAGTTTTTATGGTGTGCTGTGAGAATCCTGAATGGCTCCAGATGTTCCAGCTGTAATTCTGTGGGTTTTAATAATTGTAGATATTCATGTTATCCAACAAACGTAAATACGTTTGGTAAAGAAAACTGCCGTCCAGTGTTTGTTGCTGTTTTATCAAGATGTTTGACTATATCACAAGTGGTATAGTTAATAATGATGCACTGTAATCCCAATATGGTATTTTGCCCATGGAGTGCAGCTATTTATAGCATTGGTGCACCAGTTGAACAGGCTCAGTGTTCAGAAAACATTCAGTCTGGTCTGGATTATTATTAAAGATGGCATCTCTGTGGGAAATGGCCTTTTTGGATTTTTGCTCTGGATGCTCCGCGGTTCCTGGTGCTGTACTGAGCTGGGGAGCTTGGCTTTAGAACTATTTTGTCAAATGTGTTTTGCCCTTGAGACTCAAGAGGCTGGGCTAGGCGTTATCGCTGGACCACTGATTTTCCTCGATTGCTGGATTAAGATCAAATTGAGTTTTCACACGTGGCTAAGTTCAGCCAGAAGGGTGAGAAACGCACTGCTGTACTTGGGTAAAAACACACAGCTTTTTGCTTATTAACCCCTGAAACTGCAACAGCCCGTATCTGACCACACACTTCAGATCCTTACAAATACATGGATTATATTATAGGAAGTATGTATGTGTATGTATGGTAATTCCATAGTAATTACGGATTAAGTTACAGTAGTTACTGGGGTTTGCATTGTGACAGGGTTATTAAATATCACATGTATCACAAATGACACACACGTACACGAATTGTAGACAAATAACATCAACATCCAGTATTTATTAACTGTAAACTACATAGTAGTAGTAAGGACAGTGGGGACCAGAATGCAAATAAGCCTTAAATCTTGTTGTCTCTGATTTGTGTTTTTTCTATATTATTGCATAACCCCTTTTAAGGTGTGGGTAGTCATTAAACAATACATTTAACATACAGCTGATTGGACATTGGCCTGTTATTGTTGTTGTTATTATTATTATTATTATTATTATTATTACTAGATTTTAACAGTTATTTTTATATTCCTTAAAAATATTACAAATGTTTTAGTTTTTTTCAGTTATCTTATAAAAATATTAAATAATTTAATTTGCATTATTGTTTTATATATTTTATATATAAAATTATATTTTGTATTTTAGGGCAAAAAACAATTGTGATATATACATATTGTGTAAATACATATTTGTGGAAATCTGAATTGTGTATCATGATCATATTCCATACCATCTTATATGCCCTTTAGTTGCAAAATAAAAATCAGAAGAATACCTGGATAATAAGATTGCAGTTTCAGGGGTTAAAAAACAAATCCTAAACCCAAATACTGTATTGAGTTAAAGTCTACGTACAAACCGATATTGCTGCTGATGTGGTGTTTCTCAGCTGCTGTGTGTGGTGAGGAGAAGTGTAGCACTCGTGACTGTGACTGCAGTCGTAGTCCTCTGGGCTCAGCACTGGCACTGAATTCTTATTAGAGCCCTGTTATTTAGCTTTATTAAGAACTGTTCAGCCTGTTATAGACGCGCCTCGCTCCCGGATGCAAAGGCTTTGTGTTGAGTAATGCTGAGCCTCGGGGATGTTTGTCAATGCGCCAGCTTCTCAAATGAACGATCACAGAATCAGGATCCACAAATCTCCTTACAGGGGATTATTCTGTATTCATCATCCAGCTTTTAATTATCACTTATTCTCTAAAAGATTAGGACTTGGTCTTTGTAGTATTCTTCACAAATGCCCCGAAAACGTGTGATATGCATTACATTGGCTTTTTTATTAATGATGTACTGGAGCTCTGCCTTTCTCAGATGAATTGGAAAGCTACAGTTTGTACACTTCCAGCACTGTTGTTTTTGTGCTCTGTTCTCTGGGGTTGCTTTGGATGTGTAAATATTAGAATGTCTACATCTTGAATAACATATTGAGTAATGGATACAGTACCTAATGCTCTTTGTTTGGACAGAAGCAGGGCTGTTACTCCTCCAGGTACGGAATTCCACTTAATTTACACATAGTTTCTGCTGATGGACTGACTAATTGTCATTGTCCAAAGAAGGCAATCTGGTCGTTTATCTCATTTTCCTGCAACGTCTATGTTATGCCTGTTTTGTGCAATTAAAGCAATGTATTTATTATATATCAATATTTATGATCTATTTTCAATAGGTTTGTGATGTTTTGTGATGTCCATATCATAACATTTTAAAGTATCATTACTTATTTGCAATAAAATTAGAGTGTAATGGATTATATAAACACAGTTAAAGATTGTAAACATGCCGTTCACTCCCAAATCCAAATGGTCTGCTTTGGATTATTGTTTTTGTGAGATCACAAAACCAACATTTCTGCATATATCCACATATACTGCATATATTCAGCCTGCAGTAGTTTAGCCATGTCTATTCACATTGAAGCTGTGAGGGCTGTATCAGTGTTGTGAGGTACACAGCAGGACAGCCAATCAAAACAGAGATCATTCACATAAATCTTAAGGGTGCACATACATAATTCTTCAAGGCACAAAAAGAATTAGGAAAAAACAGGTCACGTCGAGAATATTTAAGAACATTTTTGCTGAATAAATCCATACAAACCCATATTTAGAAATGGACTCCAGGATATGCATTTAGAGAATTTATGTTAATCAGCCTCCCTTTTTTGTGGTAAATTGTGCTTCATTCTGAAGCATCTAAATATCTTCTTTAGAGCTAGTCTGGCTATAGTGCAGCCACCACACTGCAGGCTTACGTTTTAAGCAAGATAATTCCTTATCTGCTCATTTGAATCATTTGGGTGAGTGACGTTAACACAGGAGCCGGAGTCAGGTAGGAATATATCAGGTTTATAAGTAATTTATTGTGTTTGGAATTACATTTCCCTTTGTTATGTAATATGTTGTGTTGAATAAAGGTCATACAGTGATAGTCAGTTCAGATTAAGCTGAGGCATGTTGTCTCTTTTTACTGGTACTGTGCACATTTCCTCCAAACAGCACTGTTTTGAGCTTAGTTTTCCTCAATATAGAACCTAAACTAGCAAAATAATGAAGAAATTAGGAGTTGCTGTAATATTATGATCAGATCATACAGAGGGAAAATAGAGAAGGTGATTAACTGCATGTCTTTGGTAAAATATTCAATTAATAATAATAATAATAATAATAATAATTAGTTTTACAGAAAGTACAGTAACACACTAAATGAGTTTCTGCTAAACATTGTGCTGGGCTGGTGTGTTTTTTGGCCTGCTTTAGAAGAGCAACATGACTGAATGATGCTGAATGATGCTATGACTGAACAGGCAGGATTGTCAACCTTAATTTGTCTTAAAACTCACCCACCAGAAGCAGAAACTAGCCCAGAAAGTGTGTCCAAATGTGACCATTTCACTTACAGTGTAAAAACTACTAAATAGATAATTCATTGCATCTTCAGGTCAATAAAAGGTCACTTGTCATTGGCATCTATGAATACATTTTAACAGCTGAATTGTATGGTTAAATGTTCAAAATACTACTGGTTTACTTGACATATGTGGCAATTTCAGTTGTTAGTAAAAATGTACGTTAAATAAAAAAAATAAACAACAAACATAAATAAAATAAAAAAATAACACATGTTGTGTAGCAGCTTCTTATAGCTATCAAATCTCATCCTAGATGGGAAAAAGGAACCATTCAGGAGCTGAGGAGTTAAAAACGGTTGCATCCAAAACTGTTGTGGCCTCATCAAAACACACATTTTAAGAGACGCTTTTTTAAAAGAGTGTAGACAGCTGTAACAATCCCCTGAGATCATGCTGTACACCACAATACAACACAGTACAGTGAAATGCTGCTGGTATAGGACAGAGCTGACAGCCAGTCAGATGGTCACAGTCATATCGCCGGTAACTGGCAGGCAATTTAAAGCGGCGCTGCTTCTATCGTGGACTTCACTCCAGATAGAACATGAGATGCGGCCTATCCTCAATTTGAACCTGTGTATCGCAGGGTAAACCTTTAGGCCACAAAAACTGTATTCTACACTCAGTACTGTTCAGAATTCCCCCCTTCAATGCTATAGAGAGATACTAGGGTTACCTAATTAGGGTTAGGGATCTCAGTGTTAGATACTGCCATAGGGATGCATTGATATGGGAATTCTGGGGTGATTGTTCGATATTTTTGCTTGTGCAAATTCTGCCAAATACCTGAACTATTTATTTTAATAGACTTCTATGATACTAGTCTTTTAGCCCACTGCAAAACGAAAGAACCAAACTTCAGAGACAAACATGTCTTTACTGATCAATAACATTTCGGAAAAGAGGGGAATTATGATCAATTAAATTGTTCAATTTGTTTTTTAAATAATTTTTAAATATAATTTTTTATTATAACATAATGGACGACCCTATTTTTACTCTTAAATGAAAGGTTCAGTGTAAACCTTTTTGCCACATTTAGATATTTGTCTATATTCAATGCTGTCACAAATGCAATGACAAGATATTTAAAAAGTGCCATCTTAAGGAAATCACTATGTTGGGAATGCACTGGTTTGATTGTTCGATGCCTTTTTGGTACATAAATATTAAAAAAAGAGAGAATAAATAGAGAAATGTCGCATTCTTTTGTAGATGGTACGAAGGGCAGTTAAATGAATAACACGGCATGGTTTAGCACAGTTGTTCAGCATCATCTAAACATCCAGCTACAGCGCTGCTGATACTGATATGGTTCTATTTATTTGGCGTACCTGTGGTTCAGTATGTATTTTAGGGTTGTCTCTATTGATTACATTTACAATTAGGATATAGATAGAGCACTTTATTAATCCTAGAGGGAAAGTCTCACATTGCAGCAGCATAAGGATTTATACACAGATAGAAAATGAGATAGAATAAGATTAGTAGAAAAATAAATAAGAATATTAAATGCAGGGAGTGCAGTACATTGCATTAATGATATCCAGAAGACACATGTGATGTCCCAAATAATCTGTAATTGTGACCTATTGATTGTTTTGTATGATAGATTCACTCACGTCGTCTCATTGAGGTAAAGTGGCTGTACCATGTAAACTATAATACCAAGTGCAGTACAATATCATTATGTATTGACATCCAGACACCAATATATCCTTATATATTGTATGATTTTAATTCAGTTGAGTAATCTGAGAATTTATGGCATACAAAAAAGATCACCATTAAATGACGTGATTTTCTGAAAAAGCTGCTAAAACGTCAATGAAAGTGAAAGAAGCATGTGGGCTGATGGTACAGTAATATTAAAGGATTTTACACAAATATGACCAAAGACAGTGTTACTTGGGACAGTTCTCCCAAGTGTTGTCCTTACCTGCTTCACCAAAGTTACATAGTGTGGTTAGCAGCATGCTGAACCCAGATTAGTAGCAATGCAGATGCAGTTCTCCCTTTTACAAGTCAGTGGAGCATCACAGTCATTGTGAAGCTGCCATTTTAAAGGAAATACTACATAATGTTGCTTTAACTAAACAAAGATTACTCAAAGCCTTTGAAATATTACAGAATGTCTCACTGGAAATAATATAAACTATAAACCTATAAGAAACTATGGCTGGGTGTGTCCATCAGTCTCTGTTTCAGATTTTAAAGAATACATTAACACTGTGCAATCTGACTAATCATAATTTATTCATTTAAAAAAAAAATGATTTAATTTGGATGCCCAACTATATTTTCCATGCTCTTTATTTGCTCTGCGCAGCAGTGATGTTCCCGTGCAGACTGCTAGCTTTAGACATAATGGCTAAAACCATGAGCAGAACCCTGCAGTAAACACCTGGCACCTGGTCGTTGACCATTGTGTGATATCCATCTCATCTGGGGAAGAAAGCTAACCTCGTAATCCAGTATCATCACGCCACAGTCAACTGGTTCTCTATCCCAGCCCGTGTGCCGCAGCCCCGCTATTGATTTATGTCCCTCTCCATGCACACTCCTCCGGGGCTGTCATGTCCCCCCGTCAGTCAGTGCTAGCCTTAAGGGCAGGAAGGGATTCTGGTAATTTAGCAGCCTGTCATTACTTATAGGCATGTGACAGTGCAAGCTCAGTCTCTCTCTCTCTCTCTCTCTCTCTCTCTCTCTCTCTCTCTCTCTCTCTTTCTCTCTCTCTGCAACTGGCTGTCACCATGCAGCCTTACACCCCCCCACCCCCCTCCCCACCCCATCCCCCAGCCTGGCCCACCGCTGCCAGGCGCTTATGAATTTTAATACAATCCTTCTAATGGTGAGGGTCGCCTCTAGCTGAATGAACCGTACAATGATGGATGGTGGGCCTGTGTTCAAAGCTCCTTCTCCTTATTTGGATGTTGCTGTGGTTTAGGTAGGCAATCTTAAGTAGAGTAGAAATGGAATGTAGGAATATTTGGCTGCTTCAGATTTTCAGGACAGGATCGGTAAATATGTTTACCAACACAAATCATTTGTTTGTTTGTTTTTTTTTGTTCATTTGGTTGCATTTATTAGGATAGATTAGACTGGATTTTAGTTGATGATATCTGGCCTCTGTGTATTTCATTTTATTGTATGTATTGCGCTGGTTAGGATAGCTGTTCGTGGAAGGTACCTTCCAAAAGTAATAATATTTTTTTGTTTCCTTTTTTTAGTTATGTGGTTGTTTGTATTTGCATTAGTTGGTTGCATTTATTAATATAATTAACAAAGCATTTTGGATTTCAGTTGAAGGTATCTACCAGCAGGAGTGTATTTCAGTGCATTTAATTTAGTTGTTCTTATGGAGCTGGTTAGGAAAGCGGTATAACTTCTAGCTGAAATTAACTACCAACAGCAGTACAAAATGTGTAGTTATATCCTGATCCAAGCCCCTAAACGCTGAGTTTCAGCTGATACTCATCTGATCTTTGTGCTTTGATTGAGAATACAACCCCATACAATTTTTTTAAATAAAAGATTTGCTGGCAGTTAATCATGAAAGGAAATTTCCAAAAACCTTTTTTGTTTTATAGTTTAAATTTTTGGGTTGTTATACATTCTAATGCAAGGTTACTTGTGATTTGTTTGCCATTAAATCATTTTTGATGTGTGTAATAGTAAACACTCTGGACAGATTTATTTTTGGGGCTATAATTATTTTTTTAACACAAGCACCAAATGTTGAGTGTGCTGTATTAATGCTGGTACAATGCCAATACTGAACTCCTACTGGTAAACCGGCAAACTGTTTTACAGTAGTTTATGGCCAGAAATTGGAGATAATATTCAAACAGTCATGTTCAAATGGCCAAACATGCCCATTTTCCATGCACATATCAGGAGAAAAGAGAAGAACTACAGATGTTTTTTTTTATTTATATCCTATTATAAAACACTGTATTTATACAATGTAGGCACCTAAACTGCTTTCTTACCTTTTAAAAACACACCTCACTACTGCAGGTTGGGAATAAGGTCAGTTTACAGCGCCTCTAGTACAATGGCTCAAAAACAAAGGATCGGACATGGGTCAGGCTTAAATAGCCATTTTATTTCTAGAGCTGTTTAGAAAAGCTTTTAGTTGAGGCTGTCTACCAGAAATAATCTTTATTCATTTGATGGTATGGATAGGGATGGTTAGGCAGGCTATCAGAACCTCTTTCCTCAACATTATTTTCTATATTGTCATGGCAAGACAGTTTTCTCTACTTCACACAAGGGAGTTGTAAAGCCATTCACTGTGACATTTTGGGAATCTGTAGAAAATTACACCGGATTCCCACACTTGCTGATGCAGTGGAGAAAGTATGGGTATATGATTAGTATTCTGCAAAGTGAATACCCACCAGGGCCATTTGCTTGCAACTTCAGGTTGAACTTTCTCTGTTCGTCAGATCAAGTGGGAGCTTGACGTCCTATTTTGTGTATTGCAGAAGCTGCTATATTGAGGCGCAAATTGAAAAACGCTCCATTCCAGTAGAAACCCTGCGAGTCAGCTCAGACGTTTATGCATGAAGAGCAGCAAAGGGCTCTTGACATTTACCCTACTGTTGACATACAGCGCTGTGCACTTCTGGAGGAGGAGGCTGGAGAGCACTTTGTTTTCTCCGCTTCTGCGCAGAGAGCAGGATGAGTAGTGCAGCACTCGTCCATGCTTGTGAGCAATATCCTGTATATTAGTGCAATAAAAAGTGAATTCGCCTTGCCAACACCTTATAGGTACAGCCTAAGCGATATGAATATTTAATGTGCCCCGACCATTGTGTTTTCTGCTGAGAGCAGCTGGATTTTTAGCCTAAGCAATATCATTAAGATTTCTTTATTTATATGGCACATTTTCATCAGTGGCACTCCACTTATCGGGGAGGCATCTTGAGTGCCTGTTGATTGTAATAAATTTATTCCCTTCGCTTTTCGGAGGGGTGCCATGTGGGGACACTATTTTGGACACAGTGTTCTGTAGGAGAACTGGCTTTAAAGAGCCCATGTCCTAAATTTTGTCCTGTAGTTCATTTTTTCTCAAGGTCTATTTATGACATTTGCATGAGTTTAGTGGTGCTTCAAAGGGTTCCTTGAATGACACCATAGATGAACTGCTTCTAGTTCCATTAAAAAAAAATGTTGTAATGGAAATGTGTGAGTGTGGAGAACATTTACATTGGTAAAGAACCTTTATATCAGTTGAAGGTTTTCTGTAGGCCTTTGAAAGGTACTTCACACTCACTCACTTAATCCCTATTACAAACATGGTTCTTTGTATGGAGTCATGCAAAGAACCCTGTGAAGCACCTTTATTTTTAAGAGTGTACCTTACCTTTCTTTCTTAAAATGAAACTGTGCCTTTATAACAATGGTCTCTGCTCTGATTGGCTACCCTGTATTGTGCCTCATTCAAAAATCCAGGCTAAAAAACTCATAAATATAACCTCACCATAAAGTAGCATAATTTAGCAGCTCTGTTTCCATGTATGGATCATGTAGACCAGTGGTCTCCAAACCAGCTTCTGATGAGCTACCTTCCCACAGACCTTACATCCAAATTTAATCCACCCCACCTGTTCCAACTGCCTTCAGAAGTCTATGAATGGCTGCATGGGTTGTGCTGGATTTGGGTTAGAGTTGAAACTTGCAGGACCGTAGAGCTCCAGGATGCTCGACTGCCATCACTGTCACAGTTGAAGCTGACAACAGGGCTACTCGTGACTCAGCCTGAAAGAAAGGAGTTGCCACGCTGCAGAGTGTTGGTTGGTTAATAAAACAGTGTATTGCTCTCTAGGTGCACTCTGCATTTGCATCTGTGGGCAAACGTGTAATTTGTCTGCAACCCATGAAGGTTAGAATTACTTGGGGGGAGGGGGAGGGGGGGGGCGCGGAAAAGAGATTTATTGCTGTAGGTGACGAAACAATCTCTGTAATGAATCTGCAAATGTCTTCATTCAGCTTTTAAAGAACTAAATTGTCTTACCTTACTATTTGAGACAAAGTATTCGTGAAGCTTTGAAAAGCTCTTGGGGGGCGTGTGGGTGGGTGTTGCAGAGCAGCCCCGTGGGAGGGTATGCGTTGTGTTTATGATGGCGCAATACACAGTAGCGCAGTGAAACGTGTGACGCTTCTTAACTACTTCATTTTCTACACGGAGTGTGACGGGGTGGTATGGTTGCTGAAATGAGAATTTGATTGGCTAAGGCAGAGCAGCTTACAAAAAAAAAAAAAAAGTTGTCATCTGCCGGCTGTTGGGGCCGTTCTCAGCATGTCGGGTTCAGGATTGCTTTGTTTGCAGGGTTTAGCAGATCATTTGGCAAAAGCATGGTAAAGCAAATCATCCCGGGCAATGAGTCACTGAGGCCTGACAGTTAACGAGTGCACCACCGTCTCTCTCCCTTTCTCTGCTCCTCATTGGAGGGGCCGGCAAATGAAGGGCTGCAGCAGTGAGGGCGCTACAACTCCCTATAGCACTGCGTCACGTGCAGCCGGCAATGTCAAGACCAGACAATTTATTCCGAATGGAGAGAGAACACCGGCAGCAAAAGGACAAGAAGCCACCCAGTGCACGTATAGACCTAATTGGCCTCAAAAGGCTCGCTCCAGTGGTATTCAACCTCATCTCTAGCTACCACATCTGTAGTGTACGCTCGATTACCACAGACAGTAATCTGGCCATGTTTCCCGGTACTCGGAAAAGAACAGAAAACCTGTTGAGTCAAAAAACAATTAAAATTGTTATTAAGTAACATTTGTTAATTGGCTATCTACATAGGGACTGCATAACACCTGCTTAAGCATAGAATAGGATATTTATACAGCAATTCTTTAATGTTTATAGGCAGCTTATGCCAGTGATCACAAGATGATGAAGATGAATTTGACAATACCTTGACATTAAGGGCCTTAAACGAAAATGATGAGCATTTGTGGAGTTATAAAATAACTAAAGTTTGGGAGAGAAGGACTATGCCTTTCCATTATTACACGCCCTATAAAAACACTCCTTTTCCTGCCCCAACTCCGCCTCCTCTTCCAACTCATGTTCGGCCTTTGCTCGGTAAGGGGCATAGGCTTAGTCTCATCAGTTAACACTGGCCAGAATTCTAGCCCAAGTTTCTTAAGTTGCCTGTCCTTGCTAAAGCCCACAGTGAGCGTGGTCCAAACTTTTACCTGGAAATGCTGCTTCATAGCAGTGTAAAATAAATGGAACAATTAACATAATATAACACAATACAATATCATTTACTTCACAAAATAATCATATGTCATCTCAGAGGTGTGTGATTGTGTCTAGATCTAAGAGTTAAAATATTACTTTATAAGTACATAGTTCAATGCTCATTATTGCCATCATGCAAAATCCTTTTATCTTCAAAATGTAGACTTTAGAGGAGAGAAAAAAATGTAACTTTCAATGGAAATGAATGTATACAGATTTTATTCCAGTTCATTTTGGAATATTTCTAATCATTCTTCAGGAGTTTTGAAATGTATGCGTATGTTATGAAGTCCCTGTGAAGGAAACCTTCAAATTGAAAGTTGTCCAACCTGCTGCTGATTTAAACCTTTTCGTTTAGACATAATCTTCACGTTTTCTACAGTAATGCTCTGCAATTTAGTGCAAATTTTGGGTCTTATAATGGAAAACTTTAGGTTTCATACCAAGAAAATACCAAGAAGTATGTGGGGTAAATATACCGAAATGTGTTTCTCTCCAACAAACCTACCTATTCAGCACAGGCAGAAACAGAGTTACATTTTCAACAGGCTGTTTAGCAGGCCTGTGCGTGACCGTATGGGAAGCATGGAACAGTTTGACAGAGTATTTATGAGGTTGTGAGCGTTGTGTCTCTTTGAATATCTCCTCTTCCTTTCATACCACAGTACAGAGATGATGGTGTTTTTACTTTTAATTCTTCAGCAATAAGGAATTCATAGCACTTTCCTCTTTGATTTTCATTATTCCTCTTAATTTCATTATTGATGTTTGGAAACAGAAAGCATCCTGGCAATCATATTTTATACAATAGACATGGACCTCACGACTCAAGTAAAGAATAATGGCTTGCTTGTTTACAGCGTTGCCCTCTCAGGTTTCATTGAGAGTCTGTTCCTGCCATGGTCTAATCTTATTAATGCTTGTACTAGCAGGTATTCCAGCCCACCAAGGAGGGTCACCTCAACATTGCATTATTTTCTCTAACCTTGAGGCTTGTCCTCCGAGAGGAATTTATTTTAGCTCGTCTGTTAACAAAGTATCTTACCTCATCTGACAATACACTGCCTTTATTTTTAGGGAATGCACCTTAGCCAGTGTCACCTTGGCCAGTAATGCTTTACAAGGATAATGGTTGTAGCCATAGGTTGTGTTGTAAATGATACAAAGATTAACTTGTGCATGTCTTAAGCCCCAAAAAACAAATAAAAAACATGCAGGTAAGTTATGATGCTTGTAAGCTTTTAATGTTAAAGTATGTGTTAGCATAGAGCTCAACTAAGCTTAATATGTGGTAGCTTGGCTGGTATTATATCTAGCTTGGCTAATATATCTGTTTTGCGCTTTTCCACAGGTCCCCCTGTGAACGTAACATGCAACATTTTTATTAACAGTTTTGGATCCATTGCTGAAACAACAATGGTGAGTGTGATGAATTCTTTTATTGGCTTGCATTTAAAACAAAAATACTATGGATGTAACAAAACAACATATATGTGATATTTTGCCAAAATCAGCACCTTTTATGATGTGTACTTTAATTCTAATCTACTGAAAATGTAGTATGTGTAGAATACCTTATTTTACCTGCATTTAAATATGTATTGAATTAAGATAGCATTAATGGGAAACATTTAATTTTAAGCAACAAAAATAGAGTCTAATTAGTTTAGTTCTAATTAATTTATTCACTATGGTATGTCATGATTTAATCCCTATGGTCTTTATTAGAACATAATTTGAGGTATGTCATGTGAAAGTCACTAATAATGGCATGGTTAATTGTAATAAATCACAATAAACTTTCACAATTCACTTTGTTACCACTCTACTTACTTTGTTATTGTTATTCAAATAATTGATGAGCACCAGTTGTTGCATAAATATACATGTTGTAAGAATATAATGGGCAGCACTTAGACTGGTTCTAGATAATGCCAGATTTATTGGTTCGTGTGACATTTTAGGTGCTATAGGTTGCGTTCATCACTAATTAGAAAAACTAAAATTTGCATAACAGGGTGGTAACAATGTTTGTTGTGCATTATAAAAACCAATAATGCTATCATTAGTAATATTTACATACGTACCTCTAATTATTTACTAATACAGGTCATAAAGACTAAATGCCAATGCATAATGCATAAAGAAATGTCTACATCAAGCTTTATTGCACAAAAAACATGATCTTAATCAACCTCAAGTTGTAATCTTAAAAAATGAAGTGTTACCGCTTTATTAAGCAAATACTAAATTTTCTGAATCATTAAAAAACCTAATAAATACCACATTCTCAAGTCACTCTTAAGAAATTATTTATTCTGTAGCATACATTCAGACAGAGTTTTAAACGGGATGCAGAGAAGACACTGTGGCACCATTGTGCATGCCTATAAAAAGTCTGTGCCTATAGGCTGTGGTGTCACATTGCTGCTTTATTGAATGTTTGATTAAGCACGCACAGTGAGTGAGTGCCTTTTCACACTCGTACACGCAAGTGCTGACTCGGCTTTGCCCTTAGTCGCCGCCACATTTGATTCACACACAATCCGACAACTTTCCCCACCATGTTGTCGGACAAACAGTACACAGGACACCCTGTATTACTTAAGGGCACCACGGGAGGTGATGAAACGCGCCTGCTGATGTCTATTCACACCCTTTCACAAGCCCTTCACAGTCCTTTCAGACGTTCTCCAGGAGGCCTGCAGATTACGAGGCCCACTCAGCCACCACTGTGCTGCCCGGAAACTGCTGCAGCCTGCAGGACAACAGTTCATGCAGAACGAATGCAGCATTTTCCCTCCACGGCCAGTGGAATTGATCCGCGTGGCCGACGCTCGGCCTAAGACCCGCGAGAGAGAGGCCGGCCGATGGAGTGCGGAGAGGCGCTCACAGCCGGAATGACGTCGATAAATCTTTAGTGCTTATAAGGCTGCTGAGAACAATGTTTCATGCCGTAATGATCCGCCCAGCTCCGGCCACTGCTGGGACCAGCAATCCCCGCTGGACCGTGCCTGTCCTAATTGTTTACGCCGCACCGAAGGTACGGCACCCAGGGGAGTGACGAGTGGCTATTTAATTAGCTCACCGGCTCTTCATTTGCTAGAGAAGGTTAGAGAGTAAGCGCATAAATCCCAGAAAGTCTCGCCATTTGTTAGCGGAGTTAGTTGAGGCAGAGTCGCGCGAACAGCCAAACTTTTTCTAATATGTCACCGTCAGGAAGGGATCTGGCCTTGGGCTTGAATCACATTATGTGTGGGCTGTTGTCATAAATCAGTCTCTTTAGCCTGAAGAAATCATAGAGGGAAATATGAAGTCTTTTTTTCCTCTTTTTTTTCTTTCCCCTTTAGTTTGTGCTGATGAATGTGTGCCCACTCTCTGCTTGTTTGCTAGATCATTCTGTTGGAAAATAGCAATGTCTTTGAAGGATAGCCTTTCGCTTTAGGCATCCTGTTCTCCGTCCAGAGATGGCTGTAGTAAAGGATGTCATAAAACCATAGTTGACTAAAGAAAACGATTTACAATTAACTATGAAACCCGTGGTAATCTAGCATGTTCCTCTAGAACAAAGAACACCTGAGAAATGACCTAAAGCCATAAAAACAAAGGAAACGTGCACCACTGTTTTACTGTGCGGCACTGTTATTTTCCAGTGCACGTGGATTATTTATTATAGAGAAGTTGATTGTTATTTTACAGCGGGCATGGGTTGTTTATTATAAGGGGAAAATATTGACACTGGGAAATCAATAAGGACTGCTACCCCGACTGGGCTGTAGCGATTGTTCTTTCCGAGACATAAATCTAATAACCTGAAACAGATGATTCTCCTCCTTCAAAATATCTAGAAATTCGGAGAACTGACAGGTCACCTCACATTAGTATAATTGCCCGAAATGCTGTGGCTGATTGCCATCGCAAAGGTCACCTAGTATATTTCCTACTATACTAATAAGTCATCCAGAGGTTCATTACTGCCCAGACAGTTTAATGATCTTCCAGAAACTGCATGTCTGTTTTTGCAAGGAGCTGACAGTCACGACTGAGACTTTTGGTGTGGGGAGGAACTGCTACTCGCCTTTATGGGATTCGTTTTCACGCGGCTCATGTTTGTGCCAGCCTGTCTTCAGAAATTCAATTAGGAAAGAGATGGACTGACTCACCCAAGCCGCATTTAGCCAAATGAACGAGCTGCACAATATATTTGTTAATCATTATTGTAATATTGGCTGCAATATGTAAATGGGCCCTCCAGCCAATCGCAGGATTTGTTTGTGTGCTGTGAGCATTTTGAATCAGACTTCAAGATGAGATTCATTTTAAACTGAATCACCAAATCCAACAAACACACAAACACATGATCTAAAAGAAAAGTGCCAGAAAGGGTTCTTTTGAGTGGCGCCATTGAAGGAACATTTTTGCATTCCATAGACAGACTTTTAAGGATGATTCTTCAAAGAACAGTTGTCAGTAGGATTAAAGACCCTCACCATAATGTAAAGAGTACATTGTGTTAAAGTCAAGAGTCAGGGTGGTCAGATTAGACAGGTTGTGTCCAAGTTAGGACCACACAAACAGAACAGGTTGTAAGAAGCACTCTCAGCACAGGGAGGCTTAACATGCTATGTTTTTCTCTGGCCGATTTGTTTTAGATCAGAATCAGAATATAGAAAACCCTAACAAAAACAGTAAGGATCCAGCACTTTGTGCTTGGACCCCTAATAATATCAACCAGTTTTTATGTAAACTGGTTGTTTTGGAACAAAAAGTGGTTCTTCTATGGCATTGCTTAAATTGCTTATTTATATATAAGAGTGTAGACTATGCCAGAACTCCAGAACATCACATATTGCCAGTAATCCGATCAGTGAGTTTACTTGCAAATGAGTAATCAGATAATGGGGAACTCCAGGTCTACATGAGTCAGGGAGTAATCAAAGTTCTGCTTTGCAACCCACCAAAAAACTCACAGAATAAGACGTGGCGTAAACGGTATTTAAAACCCAAACTTTCATTTATCAATAATGTTGTTGGTTTCAGCATCACTCTAAAAGCTGTGTTCGGCACTATTTGTTTGTTTGCAGTACCATGGTGTGTTTTCACACATGCACAGACAGAGAAAAGCAAGAGATATCCAATCTCTCTCTTTATCGGATTTCTTAATTGATTTCTAAACTTTACTCCGATCTAAGAAATTGGAGTATTGGAGAAATTGGTATGCTGTTGGTAACCAATTATTCAATCCGATTGTGAACAGATTACTAAGTGCATGTAAACACACTCAGTGATGTGGTTGGCTTTCTACCCTCTACCATGCTACTGATTTCAGTAACAATGCAAGGCACGTCCTGCTTGCTCAGGCATTGAGAAAGGACTTGGTCTTGAGACTGAGATCAGACTCTGAGACTACAGCACACACACTATACCAGTGGAAGATGTTTCCAACAGCCATTTGGGAACCTTGAAGACCAATGTAGACCAATCTTTAAGCACTTCATATTAAGAGTCCACATATTTCAATATATTTAGTAAAGTGTTTTTTTTTCTGCATTGTGCTGCATCCTTACCACACAACTAGAAAATGCTGAAAAGCAGTAAAATACATGCTGGTAGTGCTGATGTTAGTAGAGAGCCTGCAGGGGAGGTGCTGTGCTCTTCTCACCTCTGCTCTGTTGACTTTGCTGCGCTTGTGTGTCACAGGATTACAGAGTGAACATTTTCCTGAGACAGCAGTGGAATGACCCGCGACTGGCCTACAGCGAATACCCCGACGACTCGCTCGACCTGGACCCCTCCATGTTGGACTCCATTTGGAAGCCTGATCTCTTCTTCGCCAACGAAAAAGGAGCTAATTTCCACGAGGTTACCACCGACAACAAGCTGCTCAGGATCTCCAAAAACGGGAACGTGTTATACAGCATAAGGTGATCAGTCTTGCATTAGCCAGATCTAACTGTTAGATTTAGATGATGAGACGATTATGCGTGTTTATTTAGGCTGTGTGTCGTAACCCTGAACGGAGGCGTGAAATTTTTTATGATAAAGCTCAGACAAAATAGATAATGCGCCTGTGCATTTTTAAAAGCAGCACATAGTCAATTCCAATTTCCAGATTGATTTTAGATCTCATCTGTCGTGCAGCACAGCATTAAACAGAGCTTGGAGGACAGGAGGGTAATGGATAGCTTTGTGTAGGATCCAGAGCTTCCTCATCTCTTAACTTGACACCATCAAATGAACCCTTCAGTTCAGTTTGGTCTCGGCTGTGAACTCCCTCTAAATTGCACCAGCCGCCACACACACTTTGATTGATAAATAACTGGTAAATAACTGTTATTCTGCGGTAGTGATGCTATCACAGGACGAAGGCAGGAGAATATGTGTGAAGTGCACAGCCTTAGACTAATTTCGGGACCAAAACTAGATGTTGCAAGAAAGACCGCTGAAAGACCTGTTTGGACATGGATCAAGCCTGGGAGGGATTTAAGATAATATAAGAATTTATATCAGGGAAACTGCTTAAATAACATAGACATCAAATGTAAGCAGCATTTCAGACTGATCATTGACCTTGCATTTATGGTACTGCAGAGGAGAAAAAAGGTTCAGATAACCTGCAGATTCACAAGTCTGAATCACATGAAGTAACATGGAGCGCATGGCACACTAGACCCTTCTGCCTAATGTTTATTTAAGAAATATCTTGGATTCATATCAGAGGAAAAAGAGAAAGCGTATTAACTAGTAGTAACTTGCTCTCACAGCCTTTAAGCCAGACAATTTACCATTACATTAAATATGACTGCGTGCCTAACTGCAATGCCTTCGTGGGGAGTGAGTGAAATAGACACCCAGTATGCAAAATAGTTGTGCCAAGAGCCAAAGTTGGGAAAGTTTCAAGAACTGCATGTGAGACTCCTGGTGTGCAAGACTGAGAAACCCTGTAGTGTTCGCACATGCACAAAAAGCTTAAATCAACCAACCATGTTGCAAAATTGCATGCTCAGGTAACACAGAGAATCCTGTTGGCACAATATCAGGGTGAAATCTATTGGCCAGACATGTTTTCGCTTGTTCATGCAAAAACAAATCAGATTTTGTTCAAGTGTAGCTGTCATTTGCACAGAATGTGTATTGCTTAAATAATCTTTATGTAGACTATAATTGAACATAGCTTGTTAATTAGCTGTGATCAGACATCACTGCATGTTTTTGATCTTGTTTGCTGGTTTGTTTTAAATACAATCAGATGATAAATAGTTTTTCTGTGATTTTTTAAGTGAATACTTACTTTCCAAAGAAGCAGAAGGATATGTTTGTTGGCCTAGATTGTACATAGCAAAAATGCTGCATATATAATACTGCAAATACTGTGAATTGGTTCTGTCTAGAAAAAGCAGAATGATGTTCGCAGCATGTGTTAAAAATAGATCCAAAGCGTATTTTTAAGCGAGTTACAGCTGCGGTGTGAAAGGCTACATAGATTAATATAGTAGTGTGTTGTTTGTGGCACGTCGAGCAGCACCTTTACTGCATCTGGCGTGAAACAGGCTTTAAAATACATATCAGTATTTTTGTCTTGTGTTTGAGACAAAGGTAAAAAAATTGGAAGTGACAAGCAATGCAACAAATTATGTATCTGTCTGATTACATTTAAATAGTGTCGAAAAAGCAGAGGAATAACTCTAGTCCTACTGGTTAATATGGATCTGAGAAAGTGGCCTAAAATGTATCAGATTTCTACATCCAGTCATGTAAGTTTTGACCTGTGCTGAAAGCTTAAAGGCAGAAGCTGCATTTGGCGCCTCTTATTTACCTGTAATCCTCTTGTTGTTAACAGGATAACACTGGTTCTGGCCTGCCCTATGGACCTGAAGAACTTCCCTATGGATGTGCAGACCTGTATAATGCAGCTGGAGAGCTGTAAGTACACTCTGCTCCTAACGGCCAGCCGGCCAGGATTTATTCGCTGGCTCAGAGATGGATGCTTTGCTGGCTCGTAGGAAGAGATGAAGAGCACAGTGATTTAAGTCCTACCTTCAAGTAGATCCAGCAGTCAGTGGGGAGATGCTGCAGGCTCAGGCTGCTGGCTGCTCCTGCCCTTGCTCTTATAGATTTTTTATTTAGTTATTGTTCTCAGGGGTGCGGCACATTCAAGCAATTCGGTGCTTAGCGCAAGAAAGCCGTGTCAGAAGTGGTTTGGCGTGATCGGCTATGCAATGCTTGTTCTCTGCTTCATGAGCGTTAATCTGTCCAGATTATGAGCTTCACCTTTCCTCTCAGGTGTAAACTCCTTTTGTGTTTGCCCTAGGGGTGGCCAATATGCCAATATCTCATATCGTTATCGGGGTAAATTACATTGTAGTATGCTTTTGCGAATGTATCTGAGTATCTTCAGCAGGTCTAGAACTCCTGAACACTATTAGAACCAATAGGTGTTTGCTTGGCTATTAAAAAGACTTTTGATTTGTAAAAAGACAAATGTATCATATACAAAACAATTTAAGATGTTGTCAGTTACATCTTAACATATAAATTTAAGGTGTTATATATAATAAATATATATATTTAGATTTCTGTCACAACTGTAGCTGTTTTTTTGTTTTGTCTGCCCGTAACAAACGACCTGTTAACGAAAGATGTTAATCACTTTTATTCTGGCTGTATTTCAGAAATGGATAAATATGATTTAAACGTCTCCTCGTTGGAGTCTAGTATTATTTATAGGTGTCATCCAACTAGGGCTGCACAATATTGAAAAAAAAAACTGACATTACGATATTTTTATAAATCTGCCATATTAAAAAAAAGTTAGTGATCCGCATGTCATTATATTAATAATGCCCTCTGAGTATTGAATATTTTAGTTATATAAATACTATTGGGCTGATATATAATCTGTCATGGAAAATGAGAACATTGTACATTTTTCTTTTGTATAAATTCAGTTTTCCTTACATGACATTGCACGATGTGACTATTGTAGCCCTGTTTGGTAAATCAGTGCTTAATGTAAAATCAGGTGAGCTGGGGCTGAAATTAAACACGCCCATGCGCTGGCTGGAGGCAACCAAGAGAAATCTGGAACCAGGATCTCAATTACTTTCTTCAGAATGAGAAATTTGTGTAATACTGTATTTATGTTTGCCTGCATCTAATGTCTAATCTAATGTTCTGATGTGGACTGGTGAAACTCTTACTGCTGAGAGAAATGGTTTTAAATAATGTGCCCAGGTCTCTCCATGTCTGCCGGGTACTGTACTGGATACTGTTGTATTTTTGCCATATCGCCTGCCCCTAATTAGCCTCTTTTTTCTACCAGTCGGCTACACGATGAACGATCTGATATTCGAGTGGGACGAAAAGGGGGCGGTGCAGGTGGCTGACGGGCTGACGTTACCCCAGTTTATCCTGAAGGAGGAGAAGGACTTGCGCTATTGCACCAAGCACTACAACACAGGTCAGCTGCTTCCACACACACACACACACACACACACACAGGGAGGCTGGGAGAGATTGTGAGAGCTCCCCTGCTATTTCTGTAGTGCAGAACCAGCACAGCCTATAACACATACACACACACACACATGCTAAGACTGCACAGTGTGGACGATGTGCTTTATTGTGATTACACTGCTGATTAAAATGCCAGTGCAAACAAATACCGTGATTTTGATAAAAAATGGTCCTTCATTGTATCAGGGGAAATCATTTTAAAAGTGTTTGATAGGGGAGATACAGCTTCTCTGAATAGGCTTAGCCTAAATCTAACCCCTCTGTGTGGATGCTGTACTCTTGCCTGGTTAGCTCTCACTAAGAGTTATGTACATGATTACAGCCATCAATAAGATGATAACATAGTATTAAAAAAAATCCTGTGATTTATAACGACTTGTGTTTTGTGACATGGTGCATTCTCATGCTGGAAGTAGTCGTTAGAATATAGGTAAATTGCAGCCATGAAGGGATGCACATGGTCAGCCACCGTATTCAACTGGCATGATGGCAAATGGCAAATGTGGCATTCAAGTGATGATCAGTCGATATTATCAGGCCCAAAGTGGACAAAGAAAACGTCCCCCTGACCATTACACCACCTCCAGGTGGTTGGGTTCATGAATTCATGCTGTTAATGGCAAGTTCTGACCTTCCATTTGACTACTTCAGTTTCAGCAGAAATTGAGAAATTTCTCTGATGCATTCTTGTCTTTTGGAGCTGCCTAGTTTTGATAAGCCTTTGTCCAGTGCAGCTTTAGCTTTCTGTTCTGGCCTGTTCTGGCCAGAATTGAAACCCAAAGTGGTGTTCTGCTGTTGTAGCCCATCTGCATCAAGGTTGTATGTGTTGAGCATTGTGAGGTGCTTTTCTGCTCACCACAATTGTACAGAGTAGTTATCTGAGTTACTGTAGTCAGTTCAGATAAGCAGTTCTGGAAATACTCTAGAACCAGCCTGCCTGGCACCGACAACCATGCCTTGCTCAAAATCACTAAGATCACATTTTTCTTTATAATAAATTGTTTGTCGGAATGCAGTCAGCATGCTGTTCTTGGACATGTTTAACTATATCTTCTACCCCTCATTAATTTGTGCCCTACTCCTCCCACCCACATCATGTAGAGCTATGATTGGTTAAGATGGTCACAGTAAGATAAACACTCTTGATTGGTTGGTGGCATATTTTGCAAAATCATTATTGCATTATTAAAAGTCAACACTGTAGTTATGCTTAACAAATGATATTTGGTGCAGCCCTACACACATACATGCTATTAATACAATACATATTACGACACAGGGGTTACGATTCAGTATATTGCTATGTATTGCAATATTGTAAACAATTCTTTATATTTAAATGATAGTAAAATTGACTGTACAAAAGCACAATATCATATGGATAAAAAAGAACCTTTTTTATCCAATCAGAACAGTGGGATCTGAAGACACTGCTATCTAGAGGTCGGGGTTTACTCCCAACACTAAATGAACCACTATATGCCACCAATCTTTACATATAAACTATTGATTAAAAAACAATACTGTGCGTTTGAGAATCAATACAGTGTCATAAAACATAATATCGCAATACA
This sequence comes from Salminus brasiliensis, assembly GCF_030463535.1. Classification (NCBI taxonomy): domain Eukaryota; kingdom Metazoa; phylum Chordata; class Actinopteri; order Characiformes; family Bryconidae; genus Salminus; species Salminus brasiliensis. The sequence goes on from NC_132896.1 coordinate 10,378,574, forward strand.
CAGATGAATACCCACACATACACCTATGCACAGACATACACATACACACACACACACACTACCATTCCTTGTTACCGTGAGTGTTTGGAGCAGATAATAGTGTGTGGCTGCAGTAGAAGCAGTGTGGCTATGCTCTGTTTCTCCTTCATGGTCGTTCAGTTGGGCTGAAAACCATCTGTTCGGTTATCCTCGCCAGTCAGGATTTGTTACCCTCCAGATAAAGTGGGGAAAAAGGGCTGAAGGCCAATCTAGCCAGGATCTAAAATAGAACAGGCCAAACCAGACAGGGAGGAAGGCACTGTGGCCCTATTGTTGTTTCCTTAGGAATTAAGAGGTGTAGAGACTGTGGGAAGATGAAGGTCATCAGGGCGATGTCTGGGCTCTTTCATGTGCAAAAAGCAGTCACACATGGCTGTTTTAGTCGTAGGAGCCGTATTTGGTGTGTGAAAACGTGTGCAATTTACTTCACAGACGTTCTTGACGTCTCCACGTCAAATAAATTGAATGTTCAATTCCACATTTCGGTTTGCTCATTCTAATGGCATATCTGAAACATTTTTCCATTCGCCAAATAAAATCCACGCAATTCAGCCCAGCTTGACACCACTCAAGTGATAGAGCTGGCTGTCTGGGAGCGTGCGCATGTCTGTCTGTCTGTGACGAGCTGGAGCTCGAAGGCCGGCTGACTGCGCTCTCTCACTCATTGTAAGCTCACTCATTGTAAGCATAATGGAACAGATTAGAGTAAGCCGAGCAAGTGAAGAGGTTGTGAATGTGCTGGCTTTGAGATCTCCCTTTCTCTTTCTCTCTACTACTCTTTTCTTTATGCCTTTTCCTTTCTTGCACTACATTCCAGTCCATTGAAACCAAGGGATGGACATGGAAAACAGACTGATTCTGCTGATCGGATTCAGAAGTGCTGTTTAGCTAATGCCAGTATCAGGATTGATGGGTATTGGTATTAATGGGTATTAATATGCCATCAGAAAATGCTGGATAGGTCTCAGTAGATTAAGTGTGAAAGTCTATGTTTAGATGATCACCTTGAATTAAGCTCTTTTGTTTAATTTGTAAAGCTTTGTAGTTTACAGAAAGAAGAAATGCTGGATGGTTGGTGTGGCGCAACAGATAACACCAGAACTTGCCAGTGAGCTACCACACCATGTGGGAGACTGGGGTTCGATTCCCAGGCTGGGTGGCTGGGTGACTGTGCTGCGCTACACCAATAAGAGTCCTTGGGCAAGACTCCTAACACTACATTGGCCCACCTCTGTAATACGAGTAACCTTGTAAGTTGCTCTGGATAAAATGCCAAATGCCATAAATGTAAGAAATGAGATCGGTGTCTGTAAGATTTTAATGTCAGAACCGGAACTATGGAGTGGTACCATCTTTATTATACATAATTATTAGGGAGCAGTTTATTATATCAATTTATTACTTAAAGGAAATTCATTATTAATTCAAGAGGACATTTTTTTTAATTGAGGCAACAAATTGTTAAATTGAGGGAACCATTTATATAACTGAGGCAACGATTTATTGAATCGAGGGAACAATATATTCAATTGAAGGAACAATTAATTAAGTAAAGGGAACGATTTATTAAATTGAAGAAACAAATTGTTTAACTGGGGGAAAAATAATAAAATAAATTGAGAGAATTTAGGGAATTATTTATAAAATGAAGGGAACCAACTGGTGGATCTATTTATGTAACTTTAGGCAACAATCTATTGTTTAACTGAGGAAACAATTTATTAAACTAAGAGAACAATTTATTAAATTGAGGGACTGATTTATTTAACTAGAGGAAAGCTTTTTTTATGAAGGGATGAAAGAAACGATTTAGTAGACTGTAGGTAGGCTTACACTCCCAGGGTTCTGTAAAGCAGTAAATTTAGTTTCTTTACTTCTTGTAACATGTGTGCTATATAGCACCATTTGTACCAAAGGTTCTATAAAGAACCATCTACCAGAGGTTTACCCAGTATATGAAGAACCGTTTTACCCAGCAAAGACTCATGAATGCATTTACAGGGTTCTACAATGAAGTCTGCTTTTTGTGGAATAAAAATCCCTGTCCATATTGCAGTGAATTTGATTTGGATCAGAATTGGTCCAGTGGACTGCACTGTCAGCACATGATAAATATTGACTCAGTGTATTCTCATTTTCAAACAGCACTGGTTATTATTTTTATGTCCATGAAATGTCATTACTCAAATGAGTCATTACTGGTCTTTGTTGGGTGTGCTGAAATTCTGTTCAGTTATTTAAATATTAATCAAAATATTTGCTGCTATTTAATTGCTGATTAAATATTAAAAATACACATCCCTAGGCTAGAGGGATTACTGCAGTATGCTGTCTCTGCTTGTGGCCTTGTCACCTTTCCATTTTAGCTCGGTGGTGAAACACCAGCCAGAACCCTGAGGGTCTCCCACCCTCGCCCCTCCATCTCCCCGCTCTCCTCCCCCCAGCATAAACACACTCTTCAAGGGCGAACCGTCTCCCCAGCTAGGCCTGTTTTTACACTACACACACACACACACACACACACACACACACACACACACACAAACGCTCCATTGGTCCCTGATCCACCGTTAACTACTACTAATAATAAATGAGTAGTTTGGTAGTTTTTGTTTCTTTAGTTTTGAACATGAGCTTAAAGACTAATAATAAGCTAGCTACATAATAAGCTAGCTATAACTTATAATAAGATAGCTATAATCTAGCTGTAACATAATAAGCTAGCTAGATAATAAGCTAGCTATAACCTATAATAAGCTAGCTATAATCTAGCTGTAACATAATATGCTAGCTAGATAATAAGCTATAACTCATAATACACTAGTTAGATAATAAACTAGCTGCATACATTGGCCTTGCAGCAAATCTTAAGAAACTTTGGATACCAAACATTTCTTGGCAAAAATTGTAGTGGAAATGTATGTTAATGTAATGACTTTTTGTATAATAATGTTTCGCTTATGTGTTGCTTATTTCTGATTTGTAAGCCGCAGTCTGGTATGTTTAGCTCAGGCTCTTCTGGCCTGTCCTCTGGAATCAGTTCATTTTGTCTTTGTTTTCTCTTAATCAACCCCCCTCCCCTCCCCACCGGGCGCCTGTGGAGAAGCCAGGCCGTAGATGTAATTTTAATTATTGTGTTGGTTATTGTAGCGCCACAGTTGTATGTTATGTACTTTTTCTGCTCACTGAATTGTTTACAGTCCTCAGTGATTATCAATGGGAGCACGTTTAGCATTCTGTTTGCTGTGTTGTGTTGTGAAGTCTTTGGCCTTATGAGGCCCACAAAAAACACTAAATTATATGTCTATGTATAGCATGGAATTGTACTGTAAGACTATGCTGTGCATTATCATAAATATATAATATTGCTGAGGAGCACAAGTGATTGTGAATTTGTACATCATCATGCAGGGCTTCTGTAAGGTTCTGCGTATTTCCTCTCAAGATGAAATGTACATTGCTTTTTGGAATCGGGCACATTTACAATGTTGTGGAGCTCGGTGTGGTTAGTGGTGTTTGCTAGCTCTGCTGATACTGTGCTTTAATTTAGAAAAGAGTCTGATCAGTCCTGATACTTGGATTCAGTGCAGTACAGTATATGAGAAAAAGCAGCCCAGTAATCTTTAGATAGCAGTTTTTCTGGTGCATTGGGTCGGTCATTAGTCCTATCTTATAGTAAGTTCTTCTAATAACTGTGTAAATACACATTTACAGTCGTACAACAACAATGTAACTACTGGTGATGCAGTCACACGTACAAGTGAATTACAGGTGTGAATACATTACTCTTGTAATGTGAGGGTAATAACAGCAAAGTCGAGGTCAAGTTTATCATTCAGATACTAATTCTAATGCAGAAACTGTTTTTTGGTAACTGTTTGGTTTAGCATGTCTTGTAGTGTGCTACTGGGTTCTGTTTCAGGGCCTATGAACTTCTTGTTAACTATGATAATAGAGTAGTTATGAATGAAGAAGTCCTAACAAGCCCTTCCTGATTTGAAGGTAGTGTGTTTGGGGGAAAAACTAAAATGTGCAGAATAAGCTGGGTTTGGAACCACTTCATTAAAGTACTGATCTGTTATTGATGTATAGTGATTGATATATAACTAGTGCTCTGCTTTCTAAAATCCATAGATTATGAAATTCATAAAAGCATTATCAAAATAACAGATGTCTGTCACTTAGGTTTAAGGGGTTCTTATGTCACTACAATTTCATTTGCCTCATCTTGTACTGACTTAAGCTATTCATTCAGGTAGAAGGTAGCTAATTTGTTACTGATCTTTTTAGTAATTAAAACTGAATAATCTGAATAATCTTATTTGGTAATTCATTTTAAGATAAGAAATATATTGTCACTGACACACAACCTTGCATCTCTCAAATGCCAGCTTATACCGCAAATGGAAAAAAAATCTTTACTTTCAATGGATGTCCAGGGCATTTTGAAGGGCTTCTGTTGGTGCAGACGTCCGTCAGTTTGTCCTTCACATGTCAAAAAGTGAAAAATGCCAAAAAAAGCAAGTACATGAAATAAAATCCAGAGTTGGCTACCCAGAGAAAATGCATCATTTTTTCTCTAATTCTTGGTTACATGCCCCTCTACCTTAATCCCCTTTTCCATGTAGACACAACACTGACACTCCCACAATTCAGGATCACAACAGTAGAGTTCATAGGTTCAAAACCATCTGTGACATATTTAGCATACATGGCTGTGACCAAACACTGGGACACTCTAACTGACCAGCAATCACCAAACCTCAGCCTCAGTTCTCTATCTGGAACAGCAGCCGAAATGCATGAATTCAAGCTGAATCGTGCACCCAGTTCTTGTAAGAGTGGGCTAAAATAGACCCTCTGGAATTACCAGTTTAATCCTCACCTGACAGGATTAGGATATGAGGGGATTCCCCTGTGCACCGGTGCTAACTGTATTTGTGTGGTGTGTGTTTCAGGGAAGTTCACGTGCATCGAGGCCCGCTTCCATCTGGAGAGACAGATGGGTTATTACTTGATTCAGATGTACATCCCCAGCCTGCTGATTGTCATCTTGTCATGGGTGTCCTTCTGGATCAACATGGACGCCGCCCCTGCTCGCGTTGGCCTGGGCATCACCACTGTGCTGACCATGACCACTCAGAGCTCAGGGTCCAGAGCCTCTCTGCCTAAGGTCAGCCTGGTTAAGAGACACCACATTTTCTCTCTCTCTCTCTCTCTCTCTCTCTCTTTCTCTCTCAACCTCAACCCTCTGCCCTCCTCTCTTTCTGTCTCTCAACATTCTCGTTGAGATCATTAATCACACATGTGATTGCAGTCAAGAGTGCATTTTGTAGTCAGTGATTTAGCACTACAGCTCCAAGACACTCACCAGAGTACTTGATCAGCGCTGGGTAGCGCTGATAAAATTTAATATCACAACACAATATCAGAATATCACAATATCCAGTGACACTTGTGTTTGCATGAATGAAGTTAATCAGAGTATGCTTTCTGAGTGCTGCTACTATGTGCTAAAAGGAGGTCTTACAAACCTGACAGTTATAAACAGAAGGAAAAGTTATTTTTTATAAAATTATAATAATTTTTTATGTATTTGAGCTATTATTCCAAAACAATCTATGGCACAAAGGCAAGTTTAAAGTTTGATATCTACCAATATATATATATATATATATATATATATATATATATATATATATATATATATATATATATATATATAATGGACCAGTTCCTATAAAAGGCCACCAATCATGGAAAACTGAATTTCACTGGCATTATTGAAATAAAGACGTTGGAAGTAATATGTAAAAACTTTTATGGCTTCAAAACATACGGTTAAATCTTACAATTCAGCCACAATACAGGGCAGCCAATCAGAATCAAGAGTTTGTTAATTTCTTAAATCGTATTAGTTTCATGAGGACTGGACCACATGAAGAAATTTGAATTCAGCCCCAGTTCTGTAATTTAAGCTATATCTCTTCGGAGAGACTGTGAGCGGTGTATCTGTCACATTGATTATAAGCCTTGAAATTGAATTGATTTTCTAATTAAATCTGCCCGCACACTCCTCAACAGCTTGTAATGACCTTTTTTTTACATTATGTGAGACTCCACGTACTGTTTTTGGAACAGATGTTCCACTAAACCAAGGAGATGAACTCTATGTGATACAGTTTTGCTAGAGCAAGACAGTCATGCTAATCATCATCCCGTTGTGCTTGGATTCAGCTAAATGTAGAAATCCAGGGATGGGGGAATAAGGAATGGGATACTGAAAACTTAGCACTGTACCTGTAAGGTTTAAAAAGCAGTGTCACATATATTGAAATTATGTCACCACATTATTAATTGGACTGGAAAAAAATAAAAACTCAAAAAAATGAATACAGTGTAGTAAATAAACAGAATTGTTATAGGTAGGTTTTCTACAGTGGTATGCCAGTTTTAACCTCTCAGTGTCTTTTGTCACTCAAAACACTCACATTTCCAAAAAAGTACAGGAGACTTTCAGTTACAGTCAGTGTATAAAGAAAAAGAAATATTCAGTCAGTTTGGAGCATTTCTATTGGTCTATTCATCATCACATTTTAACACAATGTAAAGAACAACTGCCAGATATTTGAATGAGAACATACAGAAACGCTCCAAGAATGGCAAGAAAGTTTTTTTTTTCTTCTCCTTGAAGTTGCCATTTTGGAGATACAGGGGTTTTGTTAAGCCGGCAATATATCAGTCTTCAAGGTTTATTACCAAAACAGCCTGTTTACTTCTTAGAGACTAAGATATGGAAAATGGCCATGTGAATTATGAATTATGCCTGTTTCTGATGCATAAAAGAGACACTAATGTCATGAATGGGTATCAGGAGGTAAAGAATACAAGAACAATTGTAAATAAAAAAGATTGGCCTTTTGATACCAAAGAGGACAAGAAAAAAATTTATCTCACTATATCCACACTGCATGTCCAAATGTTTGTGGATATCCCTTCTATTGAATTCAGCTACTTTAAGTTGCACCCATTGCTGACACAGATGTGCAAATGCACACACACAGCTTGTCTAGTCTCTGTAGAGAAGTACTGCCAATAGAATAGGACTCTCTGGAGCAGGAGTTGGGGGATGAGTTGGGGAGTTGGGGGATGAGGTGGGGTGGTGATCATCCAACATCCTAACCTCACTAACGTTCTTGTTGCTGAATGTAATCAGATCCTAGAAAGCCCCCCTTCTTAATACCTATGATTTCAGAAGAAACAATGAACAAGCAGATGTCCCAATACTTTTGTCCATATAATTTATTATCTCTGTCACTATATCTAAATCTACCTCTGTCTGTCTCTCTCTATCTGTCTCTCACTATCCGTCGCTCACTTTCTCTCAGTGTGGATGAAGAGATTAAATTTCTGCTTTGCGTGATCTCCCAGGACTGTATAATTATGCTCTGTAATGTTGTTCCCCACTGTTTGTAGACATTAGGAGATTTGTATGCTCTGAAAATTTGAAGCGTGCCTCCTATTCCATTGTGCTGTCACAATAATCACCAGACGCGCCAGACGAGGGACGGTGCACGCATGCTGTGTTTAGTGTTCAGAGACGATGCACTGATTTGCTGCATTGGTGCCGGCTTACGGATAGAAACGGCCGTATTCAGCCCTTTTCCTCGTGGCATTCATTATACTGCCTCCTCCTTGGTCCTTCCAGATTTATCACACACACCCTCATTTCATCAGGATTCTGTTCATTTGGGCTTTTTTCCTCTCTCCTCATCTCTTTCTCTGTTGTTCCCTCTCTCTCCCTCCTCAATAATAACCACAAGGGATGCACATTATTCGATCTTTAGGAGACGATTCATGTTTGATTATAAATCTAATCTCGTTGGAGGTGATGTTATAGTCTTGTATCTTATAAATGAAGGAGAAGTGAGGTGTAGTGTGGTGCATCTGGGCGAGAGAGGGAGCGCATCGGGACCAGCAGGCCGACCCTCACTCTCTCTTTCTCTCTCTAACTCTCTCGTTCGTATGATGCCCCATGAACCATGCACTCAGTAAAGCCTCCTAAGCTGCCTTTACTGGCTCCTTAAATGCAGTGGCTCTCTACCAACCAGACAAGCCTGCAGCCAAACTCTTTATAAGCCCAAGACAGAGCTTTCACACATCTCACATATCTGAGCATTTACATGGGTCACCGTCTGCTGAAATGAAGGGGGTGTTTAATATCTAAATTCTAGTACTAATAGTGGTAATAGGGAAGAAAAGACATGGAAGACATTCCCTTTATTACGGGAACAGCTGCTCATCCTGCATTTCTTCTGAAATCAAAAATATTAAAGGGAAGTTGATTTTGTTGTAGTGTCAGCCTCGACTCTTCTGGGCTGGCTTTACTTTGCTCTCAGCCATATAAGCATTAGAGAAAGTCAGGTACTGATGTTTGATGATCATGATTTGGATCATAAGTTCCACTCCAGCTCATCCTGGAGCTACAGACAGTTCCACTGCTTCACAGCTCAATGCTGAAGGACTTAAAACAGACAGTGCTTGGCATTGGGCACAGTGACTTGAAGCTAATGTGCAGCTGCTCTAGAACATGTCACTCTACTGGGGATTATAGGGGAAATATAAATACTACTGGGGAAATATAAATTAAATATTTAGGTTCTACAAAGGGTTCTTTGAGCAAAGGCACAGAAGAACCGTTTTTGTAAAAGAAATTGAAGCACCCTACAGTTGGTAAAGAGCCTATTTGCCGACTACTTTAAGCCTTTAATAGGTTTTTCACACAAACATCTCTCATACCAAAATGGGTCCTTTATGGCATCGTTCACAGAACCTTTTGTAGCACCTTTGTTTTTAGGAGTGTGTAATCTTCTGAATTTATGAAATCTCAATCTTCTAATGAATTTTATGGAATTTTGTTTTGAAACCAATTTCTGAAATCATGTAATTATGTAGGCTGTTGCCTAATAATTTAATTGCTGTTAATAAAGATACATGCTCCACAGCAGGGCTACAGGGCTACAGTTTTTAATTTGCTGGGTTTTACTCAAGAATTCTTTATCCCATGCATCTGGTTAGCCTGAACACTGTGCTTTTACCTCCTTGCCTGTCTGAGGAAAGGCCTCTGAGGAGATTTTGATTAAAATGGGCTTATGTTTTTTACGACTCTCCCCAACTGGCAACTTTTGGACCCTTCGGCAGAGGAGTGTGTGACTCACCAGTGAACCGTGGGCCAGGCAATGACTCAACAGCTATGTTTTCTCCATGTGCTCGCTCCACACTGCCAACCCTGACTCTGTGCCTCCACTGCAGGTCTCCTATGTGAAAGCCATCGACATCTGGATGGCCGTGTGCCTCCTGTTCGTCTTCTCCGCTCTGCTGGAGTATGCTGCTGTCAACTTCATCGCCCGCCAGCACAAGGAGCTGTTGCGCTTCCAGCGGAGGAGACGGCACCTCAAGGTGAGCAGTCCTACACACACTAAAGCATGTCACCGCTCAGCCTCTTCTCGCAGTAAAGCATTATTGCTTCAGTGCTATTAAATTCTAGGACGAAACCAACCATGCTGGGCCAAAATCCAAAGCCAAAAAACATACGCCAGACTTTCTTTTGCATAAAATATATTTTCTCTAATCATTTTATTCTGGCTAATACAAGCTAATGGAAAACTCGTATTATCATCATACTGTTTTGTCTAAAAGTGGTACCCATTACAAATGATGAATGATTAGTTTGTATGTATAGTTTGTTTTTCAATCTCATTTTTATCTTCTTTCATTTCATCCTGCAAGATGCAATATAAGCCAAATTATATTGACCATGATTCCTTTTATAAAAGCAATAAAAGAGAAATTTATATCCTAGGGGGTGAATAATTTTTTATAGGCACTGTAAATACAATATCAGTGAGACATCAAGTTAGATATAAAAAACTATGTTGAAATTAGTCTAATTAACCTGTTTCCTTGGTGGCCACCGTATCTATTTTTTTACTAATGTGATGCCTCACTGATATTGTTTTTACAGTGCCTATAAAATCTCCTTGGATTTTTTTTTTTTCAATTTTATTGCTTTTATAAATGAAATCATGGTCAATATATAATTATTATTTTTTTAATAATTATATATATATGTGTGTGTGTGTGTGTGTGTATGTATATATATATATATATATATATATATATATATATATATATATATATATATATATATATATATATATATGTATGTTTCAAAGTGGAAACAGCAATATATATATATATAAGTGGTTGCATAAATATTCACCCTTAAATTGACTGACTTAATTCAGTTCCAGGCAACTGGTGCTAGTATTCTCACAGTTGTGAAATTGAGCTCACCTGAGTGCAGTGATTGTTTCTCAAGTGACTGTAATATAAAGACACCTGTCTGGAAGGTCCAGTTAGTTTGCCTATACACACTCTCACATGCCTTTGGTTCTGTCAAGACACACATACTTTACTCACAGACAAACATTCACATGCGTTTAGTGGGGCTGCGTTCAGAGGTACGCACACTCATCCCGTATACACACACTACAGTCCCTGTACACACTTTGTTAAATATTCACTTTGTTAAATATTCAGGGCCTCAGTGGTCTAATGTTTGCATTAGGAAGTACAAAACACACAGAGAGTTAATATTTCATCAGGGAGAGTGCTGAGGATAATTAGATTCTGGGCGGAACAGCAGTGCCTGTGGAGTAGTGCTGCTCTATAGCAATTCAGCGAGGAGCACCCAATTTCATAACATCAGCTTTAAGCCATGCTTAGACATAGAGTGCTCGGATAAGGAGCTGAAGGAGCTGTCCAATTTGAAATGAAAACATCTTACAAGCATGTTAGCCGGGCGGTACTTCTAGCTCTATTTATCTCATAGCAGGATCATCCTTCATCCTCAAGGAGCATTTCTAGACAAATATTCAGTAGCAGATACTGGATAACTCTAATAACCATATAGTAGACATCAGTAACGTTAATAGCACAATCCCGAACTGTCTATGGTCTTGATTTTTTTACTCCCTTTTAATTCAAAACTGTGTAATATATGTACAACAAAATTTTTAATTATAAATAATGATTCATTTAAGAATGACATCAGCACTTTATATGTTCAAATATTTGTAGACACCCCCTTCTAATGAATGCATTCAGCTACCTTAATTTATGCCCGTTGTTGACACACACAGCTTGTTTAGTCCCTGTAGAAAAGTATTGCCAATAGAATAGGACTCTCTGGAGCAGATAAACACGACCCTATTGGCATCATGTCTAATGCTAGAGGGGTATAAAGCCCCCCAATCACTGAGCTGTGGAGCAGTGCTACTGTGTTCTCTGGATTGATGGTGCTCCATCCAGTACTTTTAGGATGAGTTAGGAAGTTTAAATGAAGTGGGGTGGTGATCATCCAATATCCTGACCTCACTCATTTTCCAAAATCTAGTAGAAGGCTTTCCCTGGACAGGAGAGACAGTTACTCTAACAAGAGCAGGATGAACTTTTTTAATACCAATGAATGAGCAGGTGTCCCAATACTTTTGTCCATATGGTGCCTATGGAGTACCTGTAAAAACTAGTTTGAAAAACAGCGCCCCGGCCCACATTTTCTCTGTGTTTACACTAATCTCCTGTTGGTCTGTTTGAGACACACTGCAGAGCTCTGTTTGTTTCCTAACGCACTGTGCTGCAATGCCATGCATTGAAAGCTAACATTGGAAGTGCTTTTTTTATTAACATAATTATACAGATGATCTGTAAACACTGTAAATCTAAAAGCTAACACAGGCAGGGACTGATGAACACATGGGAGATCTTTACAAAGAACCATCGGGCAGCGAATACACTCGACTGCTTTCACAGCAGCCAATCATTACAAGCCGAATTCTCAATGTTTATAGGTTTATAATTTCACTGGCAAGCACCACATTTCAGTATATATCGCTAAAGCCATGTCAACCCCCTCATACACAAAAGTTGATGCCACTCTGGACAAATGGTGCTGTTATAATACGAAGAGTTTGTTTGCATATATGTGGAGCATGATTAGACAACAGTTCTCTCTGAGAACGAGATTTTAGAGGTGTGCTTTGTGTTTGTGGTCAGGAATGAAAGGTGGCTCTAAAAGGAAAATATAGTTCCAGTGTTGTTGTGTTCACCGCCTCCTAACCACTAGAGGCTGCGTTTCTTTGAATCTTGACTTTAACTGGAATGTGTCTAAGCAGAAAAGTGGTGAGACATCGAAACATAACCGTTCCATAAGCTCTCATTTCAGTGCGCTTTGCTGTAGCGAGCGTTTTTCAGAGGAGGTGGGTTTACAGTTATTCCCACAGTTAAGAAAAAAAAAAGCTCAAAATAAATCCTGAATCCCATTGTTGTAATCCCCAGCCCAATAGGTGCAGAAAGATTAGTGTCCTCTTCCCCCAGCTCTCTCCAGGTAAATCCAGCACAGAGAAAAGTACACAGTTCACGCTGATAGCACCCTCCGCCATTCAGCAGCCCCCAGCAAACAGCACAGCCTGCAAATCCAACAGTCTGGCATGAATGGCCCAATTCGCCCTGACCGCTATGGGACACAACCTCATGAATAAGTTGGTGAAATTCCAGATGGTATCACTAGAAATGTGATTAAAAAATTAGTGTCTATTTTAGCAGAACTGCAGACTAATGTTTAGGCATGTGGTACAGCAGAATGTCACGCCGCCCGGTTCTCCAAACGTAGCCCACCAGCCTGCAATCTCCATCTCCTTATTCATCAGATCGTTACGTCATGGCCACGAGTGCTCCCTCCGCCAATCACAGACTGTTTCACAGATCAGTGTCACCGGAATAGTAACACTTGACACCTGTGTGTAATCATGTCTCAGAGTTTATCTTCTCATTGCGAAGTATTGTCACTGTTTCACGTGCGTACTGAGCGCTGTTTATTGGACGTATTACTCGTGTACTGACCGTTTCCGCCTCTCGTTGCCCCTTTTGGAATGGCTCGTTTTTTTCTCTTTTAGATTTTTAGACCCTCACCTGTTCTCCTGTGTATGATATCTATGTATCCCCATGCCTTGCATTACTGTATTCTCGTTGCTGACCTGTGCCTGTTTGCTGTCCCTTCTGTTGGCCTGCTCTTTCTACATTAAACCAGCTTCACTGTTTATCTCCCACGAACGTCTGCTTGGACTAGTAAGGACAGCATCTCAACACTGTCCCAATTATGATGAAGTTTTCCCACAGTGTAAAAGGTAGCTGCTGCTGTTGCATGTTAAATGATGTAGGACCGCTAAAGTCCAGTAAAATGTATGTACAAGGTAATGACATTTCCCACTAGTATTTGGGATATTAAAGAGTAGAGTTAGAGTAAATATTATACCATTCATAGACCTGCAGGCATTTTCTCTATCCCTTAATCAATTAAAATGGGTTAAGGAAATCCTAAAAACACAGCAGCTTTCATGCACCATCACATCTTATCCCTTAACACATATGAAGTCACTACTTATATTAAAGTAATAACTTTAATATAAATCTAACACACATTCTACAAGTCTACATGTAAGACTAACAACATTTCAGTAGCAAGAATGAATAATAATATGAATATTCTGAAATATATTAGAGATTCAAAGATGCTGAATTGTTATGGACAACAAAGTGACATGTTTACTCTTTAGCCAAAGCTTTGAGGAGTAGGTGAAGAGTAATCTGAATAATACTATATAGGATAAGGGTGTAAAAGGGGTATTGTAATATATATTGTTTGGATGTTTTGTTTGCACCATATAAAGTGGATGAATTAGAGTCCTGGAAATAGCGCAATTTGTAGGTTTCTTGCGACCCAAAGCATTTAAAGTGATCAAAACGCTTCTTTGTTATCTTGTTAGTTTATATCCTTGTCAAATTAAGCCAAAGACAATAAAACCAAGACAAATTAAGCAAAGACAAAGACAACCTTTTTGCCCCTGCCTCAAAACACTTGATGTCACTGGATTTCAGGGGCAGGGAAATACCAGCGCTTACCTCTGCTCTCGGCTGCACATATAAGCTCAAATACGGCCCAACTTCTCATACAAAATCCTCCTGTCCCTCTGTCACTGTGGCTGCCTGTGTGTGACTCCGTGTCTGTTTTGAAACACCCACTTTTCACAATCCAATCACATCCTGATGGATAACATCTTATCCTGCCTGCAGTGATCTACTCCCGGCATGTTGTGTTCCATCTAAAAAATGGTAGTGACCTGTTACTGTTGCTACTGACAGGTCCTGATTCACACACGACCCAACGATTTACTTTACCTTCTTTTATTGGATTTGCATTAAATGGTCTAGTGCTTCACAATAATGGCTATTAACTAGTAACCATGATTATTTCCTATTAGCAGTACTTCTCTACAGTGACTAGACAAGCTGTGTGTGTGTGTGCATCTGCACATCTGTGTCAGCAACTTAAAGCAGCTAAATGCGTCCTAAGGAGGGGTGTCCACAAACATTACTGTTGGTTCTTTGCTTTAGCACTGATGCTATTAGGCTAATGTAGCTAGTAGTGGAAGCTTATACACCTACTAATTAGCATTGTGTAAACCGCTCACATTGCTACACTTGCCTGAAACTTGCCTGTATGGGTTTGTGAAGTAACCTCAAAATAGAAGACTGAGCGAGACCCTCCTGCAATATTTCTTCCAGCTCTCTCCTGCTTTAGCAGAAAATCTGTACCGTTTGTCCCACTTCTGCCTGCAACCTCATTGTTTCGTCGTGCTCCCTCCCACAGAAAGTGTAAGAAACAGCAGTCTGTCGACATAATAGGATATGATAGAGCAAGAAGATATGATATCTAATGTTAGACGGTTAACTCGCTTTAGCTTGGTTCAATAATATAATATAAATAATAATAATAAATAATATGTTTAATTATTTATGAAAAATCTGCCAATAATGTTTAAACCTAGTCTGAGTGTTGACAGGATTCAGTTAGATAATTCATTTTACAGGTGTAAATGTTTTGATTTTCTCACAGGTCAAAAAATACCATTCATTATAACCAGAATTATTAGTTGTAGGGAAAGAAAACAAATCTAAATGTACAAATTTAATTTTAGCATTCCTTAAAAACATAAATAATATGTAAAACCTTATGTAGCATTTTTGTAATTTTAATCCTGAAATATCAACATGTAAGATGCCACAAAAATAATTGTTTAAATTTTTTGTCATGTTTTGTAGATCAATATGGTTCTAAATAGCAGTAAACATTTTTTATGAACCTTAGTTGTGCATATTTTTTCAGCATTATGTTGATATTCCTACCTCTACTGATCACGATGACAGTGTGATTTATTGTGCAACCCTCACGCAGCCCTCCACAGTTCAGCTCAGCGACGAGGGAGAAAATGGCTGAGTCTCTTGTAAGCATAGTATCGCAGTCCTCCAACGGGACGCTGCGGACTGATCAATGTTTAGCAGGCTGAGTGGTAGCAGCAGGGCTGCTGCAGTATCACCACCCTGGCTAATGAAGCACCATGGCCATGGTGATCCACCGCTGGGCTCTGACCCTCCATCTTGCCTCGCAGGGGCCATCACTCAGCCGCCCAGCGCTGTCACTGCCCCGCACTCCACAATAAAAAAAAATTCCCCAGCATCTGCACAGGAGCTTATTGACCCCCTCTGCCTCAGAGAAGCAGGCAGGCAGGCAGAGCGCAGAAACAGGATTCCCCCTACTGGACAGCATGGAGACCAGTGGCTGAGGTGGAGAGGGAATCTAGAGAGGAAAGAGAGAGGGAATTTTACTCAAAACAGCAGATCTCTTCACAGAATAGGTCCATAGCTCATAGGAAATAGGTCTATGTTTGTCTGTTCTGGAGAGTCCTGTTCTATTGATAGTACTTCTTTAACTAGACAAGCTGTGTGTGTGTGTGTGTGTGTGTGTGTGCATCTGCACAGCCTTGTCAGCAATGAGTGCAACTTAAAGTAGCTGAATGCATTCATTAAAAGGGGTGTCCACAAACATTTGGATGTTGTGTATTTGGCTCTTTGCTTTAGCACTGATGCTATTAGGCTAATGTAGCTAGTAGTGGAAGCTTATACACCTTCTAATTAGCATTGTGTAAACCGCTCACATTGCTACACTTGCCTGAAACTTGCCTGTATGGGTTTGTGAAGTAACCTCAAAATAGAAGACTGAGCGAGACCCTCCTGCAATATTTCTTCCAGCTCTCTCCTGCTTTAGCAGAAAATCTGTACCGTTTGCCCCACTTCTGCCTGCAACCTCATTGTTTCGTCGTGCTCCCTCCCACAGTCCAGGACATCAAATATTTGACATGGTCTGTTCACAATTTTCTGATGACATAATATAGAAGTCATGGTTGTCTTGTTTGTTTAATTTTATTGTAAGGCAAATTCAGCAGAGGCTATTTATTCCTAATAAACACACAGCAATCATTTAACCACAGAACGTTTATTTCTGAACGTTTATTTCAGTCGTGCCATCTGGCCTTCTGAAGGCTCTGTAACTGAGTAGTCCACGAGACTCCATGCGATTTTCATGCTTTTTTCATGTGATTTTTAGGATGAGATTATTTGTTTCATTTTACATGTGCTAGTTATTACATTATCGCTTGATTTTGGCTGTTCAGAAATAATTCGCAGAGTTTTTCTACAAGCTTTCACCTGCACTAGGCTGGTTAACCATAGCTCCCCGTGCACCACACTGAACATTTGCCCAACGCAGCAAGATATTGTAGTGGGACTTCAATGGGACTTGTGGGAATGCAGACCTCTACCTCAAGTAGATTAGCTTGTGTGCCTTCTGAGGCTGTATGACACTCGGTTGCCTGTGAAATGGATCTAAGCCTCTGTATCGCATACCTGGAAAAACGCAATCTTCCGTCGCTGTCATGCAAAACCTCCCCAAAATGGCAGAGGGAACTTACTTTTCTTAATGTAAAAGGATTTCATTTTGGAGTAAGTCATTTTGCATTTCTATTGGTCCAGATTCAAATGATGTCAAAATGTAAAAAGCAGTCAGAAGCTAAGATGCAAGGTTTTTGTGGCCGCAACACTTTTCAGACAACAGGAAAAAAACCCATGTTTTGTAAAGCTATACCTTTAAGGGCTTTATTAGTGTGTGTTCTGCAGTGTCTGCTTTAACCACTGACAGGCTCAAAGTAGCTGGAGCTGAAAACAGTGCTGGAATACAGCAGGATACACAAACTACACACGAGTTCAGCGCTTGACAGGCGCACATTCTTGCTGTTTATGCCCGTACACAGCTTTGTGAATATCCAACTGAAGCGCGCCGGAACCGACCATTTGACTGCAGATGCCGTTGTGCTGTCTACAAAACAACAGGAGCGGATTAGGGAGTATCTTATTGATAGAGATTAATCAGCTCGTTAAGGCTGATTGCTGCTCGGGTGGATCGCTCGCAAGAGACCGTCTCCCCTCTCGCAACAGACACATCCTTCCAACCGCGAACACGGCAGATAAGGGCAAGGATTATCTATGTAAATAAGCAAAAGTGCGAGAGATAACTAAGCCGCTGTTAGGGATTGTGCTCCGAACGGCAGGGACGTCCTCGGTTCGAGCACTTTGGCACGTGTTCTGTGGAGAGGTGGGTTTGTGCTCTTATCTGAAGTAGCCTTACTCACTGCTGATGAGAGCAGGTATTGAAGAGTGGAGTGGGGGGATTGTGTACTGAAGGACAGAAGAGGGGGGGGGGAGCTGTAGTGTTCTTTAGTGAAGAGCGGAGTGGAGTGGAATGGTTTTGTAGAGCATGTCGGGCTTGTAGTTGAAGTCACACTAAATTGAAAGCAAATGACAGTGGCTGATTTTGTGAGAGGAATCATAACTACATGTACATTGCAGGCATTTATCTGAGGCTCTTATCCAGCACGACTTACAAAAGTCCTTCACGGTTTATTCAGAAAATATCCTTAGCTAGTTTTTGTCGGCTAGGATCCAAAACCTATGACTAAGCTTAGATACTACTGAATACAAAAGTCAGTATGGAGACCACAATACTCAACAACTGCTCTGTCTGTTTGTACTACACACATATTAAAATATCGAAGTACTGCAGTGATTTTCAATACTGTGTTGATTCTCAAAAACACACTATTTATTATTTGTTTTACATTTTTTGGTCAAATGTTTCCCTTTTTGGTAGAATTACTGCCAGTCAAGTTGATCCCGTAGCTCCCCCTAGCACTAGAAATGTTTCCCTACACTAGGAGGGTAGGGACACATGTCTACTCCGATATGTAAAGCCAGCCACCATTTGTTTGTACTTACTCCAGTGCCACATTGCTGGGTAGCCGACATATGTCCAGTCCCCAGCTCCACCGCACATGCTAATGGACGCTTAACAGTGATGACGGGAGAGAGTGCCATCTACCCACCCTGGAGAGAGCACGGCCAATTGTGGTCTCTCGGACTCCGGCTGCTGATGGCAAAGCGGCATGGTTTGCAAGCCCCGGGTCATAGTGGTCACTCGGAGCTCCTCCCAGTAACAGTTTCCTAAGGATTAGTTTACATGCAAAGATTGATTGTGTTTAAACACAGACCACTAGATAGCACTCTTGTACTCCTCAAATCCCAGTTTTCTGTTTGTGTTAAAAAAAAATTACTTAAATTTGATGTAATCCAGAACCTTGCTTACAGTATCGCAGTATATCGAAATATATTGAATCGCCGCTCTATCGTAATATACCAGGATCATATCTCCAGGTTCTTGCTAATACACAGCCCTACTACACGTCTACATATTCTCTGCTTTTTTTTGTGTGGCTGTAAATTAATTCGGATCATACACAGAGTCACGTAATGGCTGATAGAGATCTCAGAAGCAAGCGATGTTATGTAAATGTAATACATTGTAATGGAATACAGGCCGAGGGTGTGGAGATAAACGGAAAACACGTAATGCATCATCCTGACCTCGATGCCGATAATGCCAAAAGGTGACATTCAGAAAACAAGCTGTTCCAATAAGGGCGCATCTGCACCCAGTATTGTATGCAGAAAAATTTGGTGTATGAGAGATAAAAGCCAAGACGAGCCGTCACACAGCAAGCCGTATAATATGTGACATTAATCACATGGGCTGAGCGGAGGCTGTGGATGCATCAGTCGCGAGCAAAAAGCCTTGATGGATGAAAGAGCCGAGAGGTATGTCGCCATGCCGATGAAACGCTGGAGTGAGCTGCATTCTGATGGCCAGCTGGGGGACTGCTTTTTTGTTTTTTTCTTTTTCTTTTTTTTTCATTTCTTTTGCCAGAAAAGTCTTAAGGATGCATTTCTCCATTTCGCCCTGTCGTTTGTTTCCTTTCGTCAACCAGCAAGGCAGGGGAGGAGCGCCTGGCACACTGTGGCATGCGGTAATGGCAGCGCTTTAATTAGAGAGGGAGGTAATGAATCAGGCCGGGGCGGGGGAACGGGGGTGGCGGGGGGATGACGCAGAGCCGCAGCCTCGCAGCACTTGCTCCTCTTTGCAGCTCCACGTCACGTCCCCACGCCACCACATTAATCATATGGCAGCAAGAATAAAGTGGAGCATCTGTAATACTTACAAATGGCGAGCGGGTACGCAGCGGAAGGACGTGCCAAGGTCACAACATCCCACCGTTACAAAGGGTACTGTGTACTAAACCGTAGGGCGCTAAAGTGGGGGAGGCACTTCCTTTATTCACACTGATAGAAACACACACACACACCCGCGTACACACACACACAAACACGTCCGAGTGTGTTCTTCCAGTTACCCCCACACACATTAACAGTTATAAATGGAGTGGCAAAAAGACAAGGACAGAAGGAGGACGAAGTGTCTAAAAATGGAGCCGTGCGAATAAAATGGCTGCTCCCTCACTGTACAGGAGCCTCCTCTTCCCCCACCGCGTTTACATTTCGCTCAACCTGCCTCCATGCAGCCGCAATATATGACCGCAGTGCATCTGTAATTAATAGTCACTTTAGTAAGGCTGGAGCTACTCATATAAAGTGTACAGAGGACACTGCGCTGTGATGGAGATGCCAACAAGCTTAGGACAGAAGACCAAAAGCAGATTAAGTGATGGGTTGTGGTGTTAATAAATGACAAAATCTGGTAAAGTAATTCTACTCCAGCTAAAAATCTGGTAAAAGATTGAAGTTAAAATAGTGCTCGTGATAATAAATGTTATTATCGTGATCCAAATTCATTATGACTTTTTCCTGCTGGTAATAATCTTGCCATGTTAAGGATGTCTAGGTACCAGCATTTTGATTCTGATACTGATACCAGGTGTCGCCAAATGATGCAATGGCAAAAATTCTGAACGCTCATCATTGTCTGAACACCAGTGGCCAATATTTCTTACACATTGCTAATTATCCAAGTTGAATGTGTTTTTTTTTATTTAATTTTTTGTCAATACAGTTTGAGTTGATCAATGTGAAAGAACTGAAAGTGACAGTAAGTAAAAAGTACAGGTTTTTATTTTGAAATAGAAGTAGAAGTAAAAAATAAAAGCATGTGACAGAAATAGTCAGGTAAAGTACATACTTTAATGACCTAAGTACAGTAATTACCGACTTGTACGTCATTACATTTCACTCTTGTGGAAAAGTAACACCGTTGTTCATATTGCGTGTTTTTGTTGTTTTCTAAACACTCTACCAGGTACAAACATAAAGATGGTATTTTTCAGCATATTTTAGCCTATTTACAACCCTGTGACTTTGCCTCAGAATGATGAGCTTTATGATGAGCTATTGGAAAACAAAATTATGAGCTCGACTTTTATTGGCTGGTTTATGCCACTGCAACAGTTCAGAGAAGCCACATTGCATAGCATAGCATGGCGTAGCACCTTCTCCGTCCTCGTTTCTAAATATTCCCAAAGTAGCTGTTGCATTTAGTATTGAAAGGCTTACGCTAGTGGACTGGGTTTATGTAAAATGGTGCGTAAATAAGTTTAATCAAGACTGTTACGTAACAGTTGGGGGCTTGAAATCGCCCTGCTTTACAGCTCTGTTTATGTTATGCTGCTTTTTTTTCAGTGATATCAGTGTCATGTACTGAGCTCTAATTATTCCAATATGTCATGTACAAGTCGATACTTTTCATATGCTTGGGTACCTTAGCAAATAAAAATTAAATGTGTTTTTTGTTTTGCACTTTTTACTGAGGAAATCAATTGTTAGCATGTGACTGTAATGAAATGTCTTTGATATAATGTACATTTTTAAACAAACCATAGATTAGTTTGCTTTCTAAACCTAAGACCAGGCATTCCACACAGATAAGTTTCCTGCTTTGCGTTTCTGCTGGTGTGTGTGTGTGTGTGTGTGTGTATGATTATGCTGAAATATCGATGCACACTCCATTGTAATTAATCTTGGGACTGCTTTGATTCTGCATTCATTAACAAAGTGTAGAAACTGCTCAGTCTTGAATAAACGTGGGTGAAAGCAGTGAGGTCATTCCATTAACTCACCTGAAAAACTGTAACCTCTGTCGGCACCCTGCGCTCTCCCCAAGCTGCTATGTCAATAATTAATTCCCATAAACTCATGTAATCTGAATAAAGCCTCACGACGTGATAAATATGGCCCACGGATCCGCCCAACTGGATTGAACAAGTCAATCAAAGGACACAAAGTGCCGCTCATTCTTTTGTGTTTAAGGCTCACAGGCGCACAGGAAATGGACATTTGGTCCCTGAACAGATAGCGGTGTTCAAAAAACATTCAGAGTAGAGCGTGCTCTGAAGAGTCATGTGTCAGATGAAGGTGCTCCATGTATAATGGTTAAAAAGTGAGTTTGATTTTTTTAAAAGCTTTTATTGTGTTGTGGTAATGAACAAAAGGTTGAAGAGCCTTCCCAGCACACTTTGGTGCGGGCCTTCATTAGAGGGAGCATTACACTACCACATTAGTGTGTTATCTCAAACAGCAAATTATCACCACAGGCAAAACGTTTCCTGAACATTAAAAGCCCTTAGAGTTTCAATGGCTAAAGAGCCGAAGAGCCTTCAGACATTACATAGGCTTTTTAACACCGGGGATGTGCCTATACTACCTTTCCCCTTTCAATACCGACGCCAGTACCTGTATTATATTTGATATGTAGTTCCTTAGTAATGATCATAGGAACATTGTTACATATTTTATACCATCTTTCTTTTGCTAATAAATATTAATATTGGTTCAAACCAATTCCAGTAGTTTTTTTTTTTTTTTTTTTTTTTTGTGTGCACTGAGATTATCCTAGCCCAGCTCAGATCCTCCTGTGGACAAAGAATTAAGTGACAAAAAACTTTCCACAGTATCACAGACTCAGACATTTAGCAGGCTGAAGATTTTCCACAAGGAGCATTTGGTGCTTTTCCTCAGTGACACTATGTATTTGTCAGCATACTGGAATGAGTATAGAAATAAAATCCCAAGATCTTCACAAGTACTGATCTGCACCCGTGGCTGTGTGTTGCAGGAGGACGAAGCAGGTGAAGGCCGTTTCAGCTTCGCTGCGTACGGCATGGGCCCGGCATGTCTGCAGGCCAAGGACGGCATGGCCATCAAGGGCAACAACAACAACGCCCCCACCTCCAGCATCCCGCCCGAGAAGACCGTGGAGGAGATGCGCAAGCTGTTCATCAGCCGCGCCAAGCGCATCGACACCGTGTCCCGCGTGGCCTTCCCCCTCGTCTTCCTCATTTTTAACATTTTCTACTGGATCATTTACAAGATCATTCGCAGCGAGGATGTTCACAAGCAGTAAAAAAAACGTCTCGCGAGAAGGGAGAGCCCTGACCGAAAAAGCCGCCGCTGTCGCCAACCACCACCACCACCACCACCACCTCCCCCTCACCTCTCTCCCAGTGCCAACCTCCTCTTCTCAGCACTCACTTGCTTTCAGTGGCAAGTCCTTGGCAGAGGTATTTACTGGTGTTCATTTATATTTATTTCTTTTGTTTCTTTCTTTCTTTCCGCCCTTGTTCTGATCTCCTGAATAATCCGGACCTGTGCAATAGCAATGCAGTAAAATGCATGATATATGAATGTGGCAATATATTTATTAAAAAAAAAAATCGAAATGACTCTTAAATAAATACTAGACTTTTACAGACACATCTGAACTTCTAAACAGACGGATGAAATCCAAGGGGGGGTTGCTCTTGTCCGACCTTTTTTCTTTTTTTTCTTTTTTTTTTGCAACTTGAAGGCATACTGCATTACTAGAATACGAAGGAGAGACGTGCAGCACTGTAATATATCATATACTTAAAACGAAACTCACGATTCTTCAGGAGAGGTAACTGGAAATGGAAAGATTACAGATGATGACACAGTTCGGTGCTTCCATAAATAAGTAATGCAAAGGCCATTGACGAAAAGATGGCGACGTCATGATGAATTTCTGTCATGATTACATTGTCAAATTACAGACGGAAGCTTGACGAGTGCCAGTCAAAAATTCTACTGTTTATAACAAGCTGTGGTCAATGTGTTCCTCTATCTGCTATCTGTCCCTCACACATGTTTGTTTGTTTGTTTGTTTGTTTTGTTTACTTAAGTAATTTACTCATGTGCCAAATGAGCAGCATATTGCTGTAAAGGTTGTCCTCAACTTCTGGGGGTTGACCGAAAAAAAGAAAAAAAAAACGCTTTACCTGTTTGTTTGCTTTTTTTTAGGGTTTGTTGGGGGGGAATGGCTCTGTAATGAGTCGGAAAAAAAAGAATCACACTCACGGATGAGTGAAAAAAAGGGAAAACTCCATTGTCTCGCATTTACTTTACCCCACCTGTTTGCCAACAACCTGAAAAAGTTGTGAACAGACTCTTTAAGAGGCGGGAGGGAGGGCGGGGAAGGGCGGTGTGGGTTTCTCATCATTACCTACCCCTTATAAGGTTTGTGGTTTATGAACCAACCTCAGAAAAAAAGTGTTATTTTTATAAGAAGCCAGTGCCATCATCCACCTGGAGCTACATTTAACAGCGAAATATATTTATCAACCAAATGTGTATTACTATGTCTTTTAAAAAAAGCTATAAAAACGAGCTGTGTATTGTGAAGCCGAGTTAATCATTTGCGATGTATTGAAACACTGTTCATTTGACCACACGCTTTGATGGAATACATCCTCATCTGGCTTCTCTATGCAAGAACAATATATGCAATTATTTTCATTTCTTATCGTTAAAGAAGTGAATATGATTATTAAATATGTTTTTAAACAAAGTGGCCGATAGCACTCGCATTGCCATACATATCATACATATCTATAGTGTTTATTTATTGATTTATTTATTGATTGATTGATTTATTAAGCTCAATGGAGCTCTCCAGTCTTTTAAAACCCAACTATGCATGGCAAGCTAGCTTCTTCATGGCGCTTCACATTAATCTTCTGCTATTTTTTCACTTTTTCTAACGTTTCGCTTCAAATTCCTGAGACACGCACAAGCGTAAGAGTGTGTTTTCCGTGCAAGGAGCAGGAGGCGGTGTGAATGACGATGATGATGATTATATATTACCGTTCTGGAGAGTCGTGCAGCGTTCCATTTCTTCTATTTGCCAAATTATGTTGATCCATTTGATTTGTTTTCAGAGCCAAAGAGTAATCATGTTAAACCATTGCCATTGCCTTTCAGGTTTGGAAGTGAGTACCTGGTGAACCGTTCAGCATCTGTTTGAGATAAATATGCAGTCTTTTTGTATCTCCACAGTTATGAGTTGTGTCTGTGTTTGTTTCTTTATACTAAGTATGTATTCATATATTTTAGTGCAGTCATCTAGATAAACATCATGGAATTAATTAGATCAGGCAAAAAAGGACTGCAGAGATTCATCTCCACTGATATTTTGGCAAGTTCCTTTAATGTGAGAGACTCTGGGTTGCGTTGAACACAAAAGATGCTCATATTTCTGCTTTTCGATTAGTCAGTCATAGAGCTGAAACAATAAAATGCGTTTGGTGTGTCTGTGAAATGGGCTTGTGCTAAATTTGAAGGGCTATTTTAAATTATTGGGACAAACGACTGCCCAGATTCATTTACTTATTAAGCATTTAATATATCAGTTCGTCCATATCCGAAATGAATGTGTGCTGCATTAAAATTGGGTAATCAAACTGCAGTCTCGGTGGGCCACAGAAATGCACAGTTTAGTACATTCCCCATTCCAGAACAGGCAGTTGAGCTTTATGATAGGCTTAAAAAATGAGAATTAGAGTTAGCGTGCTGGAACTAGAGTTGCAACGGTAACTGGTTTAACGGTGCATCAAAATAAGCCGCAATTTTCCACATTCAGACTCCTGATTACTTCTTTTAAACTTGCAAACAGACATTGGCCGTGACCGAAATGGAGTGCTACTGCCTCACTAGCGTTGCGATATATAGGAAGGGACTATTTAGTCACTATTTCACACATAGAAACACTAATAAACATGGACACTTCCTCATCATTTACATGTGTGAGCGCTGGTCACATAATCGGCCACAACAGACACTGGTGAAATCTCTGTAAACACACAAACTGAATTCCGAATGAAGGTTAGTGTTTGCTTTGTGCTGATCATGAATTCATATTTGACTGTTGTTTAGCAGCCTAAGTCTACTGTTAACAAACTGCATAGCAAAAATATCTGAAATTTATGGCAGCCGTTGGCTTGTAACAACGGTCTGTTGCTTTGTAACTCGCAATGCACTTAGGTCCGAATGCGGCTCATGTGCTGAGCTACACTGTTGACTAGAAATTACGAGTGCATTGTGGGAGATTATAGTACCCTTAGAATAAGACCTGAATTTCTGAATTTTACGATTCAGACGCTCCGAGAACAGTTGCTGATGTACTCAGTAGTGCCCTACTAATATAAAGGGGTCCACACACTGACCCCAAACTGACCCCATAGAGAAACCCAAAACAAACCCTCTGCTTTCATTCCTCTAAGAGTCTGATCATTGTGAAATTGTGCAAATCTCATACCATTGCAACCCTAATTGGAATAGAAAAGAGTCTGAACTGTGCAGTTTGTGGCCCATGAACTGCAGCCTGAACTCAGTCCACTGGATAACAAAATATCTTAATTACTCAAGTTCCTTCACACATTATAATGCTGTATGTAATAACGCAACACAGAACATACTTTGTAATGACCTGTTTATACTCGTTATACCTATTATTGCATTATTAATCACTGCAACAGCCCGTTTATTCTAATGTGAAGCAGCGATTCATGCTTAACCCGAACACTGGCAGCTGGAATATTAGTTGAGCGATGTAGATTTTTAGATCTTGACACCAACCTAATTTACATTCAATTACAGCTCACACTCATTCCCTCATTCATTCAGTGTATTCATGCAGCCATCCATTCCTGAGAAGGGACATGTTCCGCTGGAACACACGACTGAGGCACCATATGTATACTGTACATTGGAAATCTGCAGTATTGCTTTACACGTTTCCTCGCTGTTTCTGTTGGCTGTGAAGCGAATCTGAAACTCACGATTTGGACAAGTGATGCTCAGTTCAGTGTTGCTGTTTCACAGATTTCCCGAATACCCCCTTAATGATGAACGCTGCTTAGAGCCACCTAACGTAACCATGCTGCTGTCTTGTCCTCTCTCTGTGTATATGGCCACAGCCGGAAGCCCCCACCATCCCTCAGCGCTAGCTACAGTATAGAGACTGGAGGAACTTGGCGCACTCCGAGTTTGTAGAAAACTAACACTGACCGGGGAAGAGGACAGTGCAACAGTGAACCTTTACGAGGCCAAACGATCCTGCAGATATCAGTGAAAAATGTTTGCATTGTGTTCGAATTACGAGGCATGATATGATCGGTTTGATTTACTTCTGTATGATTTGGCGTTCTCGAGCGTCATTTCCTTTGTCTTTGTTGTTAACTATCCAAGAAACGAAGCGATCGCTGAGAGTGACCATGGGCATGGCCGTTTCACGTGACCTCTGTAACACAAAACTGTGGAGGTTTTGTTTTTTGCACAAGCTGGTATGGCCTTAATTCTTTTGTTTCGGTTCTTCTTGCTTCTTTTGTGTATTTGGCACAAAGTGCACCTCTTCAGTTGCTAATTCTCATAACCCGAGAGTGCACTTCCCAACAGTGAAAACGTCTTCAGCAAATCCTTTCTCTCTCTTTTTTTCTTTTTTTTTTGTTTCTAAATCTGAAACATGGAATATTTTGCATGAATATTAAATACAATGGCAGATATTTTTGGCTTGTACAGAAATGTGAGCAATTTGAAGAAAAAAACGGAATGTACCATTTCTGCTGTATCTGTATATAATTAAATATTTATTGAAATATGTCATTATGCTAAAGCTAATTCTACTATTAAAGGTTTTCTGAACAAACAAAAAAAAAAATCTGAAATCTCCAAACTGTTTTTGGGAATTGTTTAAGGTCGTGGGAGTCGGACAATTGTTTTCTGTCACTGAACTCAAGGATCTCTGTAATCTTGAAAGATTAAAAACGTCCAAACCAAAGCAGCTCCCTGGGCTGTGTTCATTCTCAGAGGTAGGAGGGATGTCCTCAAAGGAAACGAGGCTCCCTGTTTGTTTGGTTGTTTGGTTTTTGTTTGTTAGTTTTTTGGGGGGTTTATGTGTTTGTTTTATGGTATCAGTTCATGTTCCTGGTTATTGTTAAGCACATGTATCATATTAAACAGTCATATCACATGACCACCTTCCTAATAGTAGGAATAACCACCCTCGGCTCAGATGATCCTAGCGAGACATTGTGGCGTGGACTGTATTAGGTCCACAGTGACACGCCGATGGCTCTCTAGTGCTTGCCGAAGTCGTCGTTCCCTTCTGGCGTCAGTGGTCTTAGGGGTACCACTGTTATGCAGTGTGGAGGCACCCGATGTGCAAGAAGTCCATTCTCAATACACCTTCAGTACAGCAGCTCTAGAACATCCCACAAAGTGAGAGGTTTCCCTTCACCTGTGGCAGTGGTATCAGAATATAATGGCCACCCCTGGTTTGGAATGAACTTGGCCTGGGATGTCACAGATGTCACATGAGAGGTTTTGCTGCATGTAGAAATAAGCGAGCACACCAGTCAGTTGTCATGGGAAATGGACACGATTTGACTAATATTCAAAAGGGCATGATAATAGGGTACCGGGGGAAGAGTGGTAATATCTAGTGAAGGTGTACGGAGAATGTGTTTCTTGCACACTGAGTGCCTCCCAACGGCATAACGGGTGCTCCAGGGCCATTGATGCCAGAGGGGAACTATGACTCCGGCGAGGGGTACAGAGCAATCGACACGCCACTGTGAACCAGCTGACCTCTATAGTGAAGACCTTCCGTCCCCTAATACAGTCCAAACTGTACTTTGTTACTGTCGTTATATTATTTAGAACGATTTTACCTTTTTTTTACTCAAATATTATTAAACAGTTACACTTTTACACTATTACTATTACTCCCACACACCAAAAAAATGTTTAATATTGTTAAAATATTTTTTCAAAATGTTATATACTTATATATTCAAGGAGCACTTTATTAGGAACACTACTAAGTAGGTCCTCCTTTTGCTCTCAAAGCAGCTTCACGTCTTTGTGGTATAGATTCCACAAGACATAAAAAAAAAACATTGCTTCCATTTTCCAGTCTTCAACTGTCCAGTTTTGGTGAGCCTGTGTCCACTGCAGCCTCAGCTTTCTGTTCTTGGCTGACAGAAGTGGAACCCAGCACGGTCTTAATCAGTGCGATCACACATTTTCTCATTCTGATGATTGATGTGAACATTACCTGAGGCAGCTGCTCCGTAATTGCATTGTTATATGCACTGCACTGTTGCCTAATGGTTGGCTGATTAGATAATTGCATGATTGAGCAGGTGTACCAGATGTTCCTAACAAAGTGCTCATTAAGTGTACATTTAAAATGCTGTGTTTTTTTTTTTTTTAAAGTACATTTTTGTCTCAAACTATTTCTTTTACTGTTGTCACTGCACCCAAACCTTTACATAGACTTCAAAACTTTTATTAAGGGTTATTATTCAGTTCTTACACAGTTCTTATAAAAATTTGATTCAAACTGGTATTCTTGAGCTGTAGTAGTGAGGAATGCAAGTCTGGACGTCCAGCAGTTTAAAGACGTTTTAGATGTTAAGTCAAAATCCTTTGGTCATCTTTGCAACGCTGCCGGGCAGTTATTTCCAGTCATACAAGACCAGGCTTCTATCTAAGAGATAATAGGGAGAGACCAAATACTCCAAACTCAAGGTCAAAGTTCCATTTCACAAGCATATTTTAAATCACTGAAAAAAAACATCATCTACAGTTTTCTAGCGTTCGGCTCAATAATGCAAAAAATAAAAAATAAACGTGAATTCTCTGCTCTCCACATTGCGGCCTAACCAGCAAGCTGATTGGCTCATTTTGTTGAAAGGCGGGACTCGTAAACGTATGCCATGTTGTTGAGCATTACAAGAACTACCATTTATATTTCCCCCAGTGGCAGGTCTCCTCATTTATATTGTCTCTGGTTAAGAACAGGGTTTTCTACCAGTGTTTTTTAGAAGACATTTTCTGCTTATTTCACACCACAACTGGCCGTATTCTTTCTGGGTGCATTAGCATGACCCTCCTCCACCCAATAAGCGCCCGTTAGCTGTTATAACAAAATTGACAGCTAGTGTTCTCCTCCAAGCGCATTGAGCTGTCCGATAGTGTTATGCTAGCCGCCATTCAGAAGAATGTGGTCGGCTAGATTTATGTGCCTCGGTGATAGCATATGCTAGCCTTCACCCTTCAGGGTTTTTGTCATTGGAACTTTGAATGAGAAAATCTCATGTTTTACCTCCCCTGCCATCACGTCCACCTACAGAACAAAACTATATACTGTATTATTGTGAATATCGTTGTGGAACGTGCATTACAGTTCACAATTACGGATCTGTCTCATTGCCACTCTGTTCTGTCTGTCCTGTTCCGTTTTACTGCTAAACAAAAAATACTCCACTAAAACTGCTCAATATTTTCCAGAACAAACAGCGCTTCTCCACATTCCCAGTCCACCATTTCATTAAGACCGAGCGCTCCTACAGCCTTGTTTTTGCTACGGGCTACAGGAACACAGGACATACATATTTTGGTCACACAGTCATCATTTTTGAGCAGAGCGCCCGAGGCTCAGCGAGTACGACTTTCTCTTGGCTTATTACGCTGCTCTGCTTGCTGTGCTTTCCTCCATTTGCAACATTTAGCCTCCTGATCCTACAGGCCTCAAACTAACCGCCTGTATCCTCCTTATTAACACCACCCTAATGTTCAGTATGGATTACAAGGTTTCTACATTATTTTATGTTGTATGTAAACACTGGTTAATCATAGACTTTAATGCAAGATTAATCCCAAAATGTGCTCAGCTGAATATCGAGTGTAAATACGAACAGAGATTACAGTAGAACGGAATGGTTTTAGCATTTGGTTAATGCGAGCGTTTACAATCACCCAAACCAAGGAAAGTCAATTAAGGAGCCGCCTCTAATGAAACGTCCCTTTTTAACCATATTTGACAGACGCATGGTTTGACTAAATGCGAAATCACCCTGCTTTGTCTCGTGGCTCTGCTCGCCATGGCTTTCAAATTATGCAAGTGGATTATAACCCACAAAGGACTCGCTCAATCAATTTCTCTTCCTTGCTTGAGTAGCGTGGAAGAGGCAGCCCTCCCCCCATCCTCCAGACCACCCGGTCGCTCTGACCGCACTGCACTCCGCTGCACTGCCACTAGAATTACATTACAGCTGACATCCAAAATCACCTCGGGGCCCAGAGCCACTGAAACATGAAGGCTGGGACAGAAATTTGTTTCTCTGTGTATGAAATATGAATATTTGCCATCCTCGCTGTGTAGCACTGTTCCTCTCATACACAACACTTAATTTTCAGTTGGGAACAAAAAAAAAACATATGCCTATTATTATGTGGTTTGGTCTCCAGCATTTAGTCAAATTGCCTAAAAAATGTTCTGCGTCTTAATTGACTTTTCATGAAGTTCCATAATAAACAAGATCCAAAGATTTCCTTTCCTATTTTAGTTGGATGTGCCTTTGGTTGGGTTGGGAAAATGCTCAGATGCCATTTAATGAGCCTATTCAGAACCTGTTACGCTGCCTTAAAATGAAATGTGCTGATTTTTATTTTTGGTGAAAAAGAAATGAGAAGCTCTCACTTTTATTGGCTTGTTTACCAATACTTTTTTTTTTTGTTGGCCTTATATACCGTAGCTTAGCATAGTTAGCAGTGCAAGGAAATCATTGTAATTATTATTCCCGAGTCTTACCAGATAGTATTGCTGTCCCAACAATGTCCTCTTAGCATGATGTGTGGTTAGCTAGCTAAGAAGATTGTTGCTGGCTGGCTAGTGTTAGCTTTTAGCCTAGCGCTGTACAAGCTCGCTTCTACAGGTTTGCTTTTTTTTGAGCTCCCCTTCCTCTTCCCAGTTTGTTTTCAAAGGAGGAACAGTTGAAAATAAGATATGGTAAAGTCTGTTTGGGTGGTGTTAGCTTATAGTCTAGCTCGCTACCCAACTTCCTCAACCCTTGGATTTGAGTTGCCCTTCAATGCACACCATGCCTGGCCTGGGTCTGGTGGTGATGTGTTGCTTGTCTCAGATAACTGACTAAAAGCTTTTGGCCATTACTTTGAACTTCTACTACTTCGCAAGCTTTTACTGGGGATAGCAGGCGTTCAGGGCTAGCAGTTGGTTCTGTGCATTTTAAGAAGCTACAGTGAAATGCGTACAGTGTGTGCTTTGAGATGTACCGTATGGAAGACATAGGCTATAGCCACTGCTGTCCTTTTTAAAGGCCTGATAAGTGTTCTATCTTTTTCCTTGGCTTTGTTATCAGTTCTGCTGCCCCAGTCCTCAGTCAGTGGTTGGCTTCTGAAAACAGAGCCTCTATCAGATGAGTGTTTCTAGTTTCACACTATTCTGAATATTGTTTAATATATAAAAGGGCTCTATCTTTGGCTTTAGAACCTTTGACCATACAAAATAAGATGTTATAAAGATTGTATGATTCTATTATTTCAAGGCTTTTTAGGAATTCCTAGAAACCCTGTTAAAAAAATGTACAACTTACTCTCTAACCTCAGAATCTGTCTCATACTGTTCATTACCTCTTTTCCTGACCTGAATTCAATATAGTAGATTTGTAACTGAAGCTGTAAATCTGTAGATAGTGTTGGTGAAGTTTTCATATGTGCCACCTTATTTAGAATGGATATTGGACAGCCTAGACTGCAAAAAAAAATAGCAAATTTAATTGAAATTTATTTAATACTTAATTTGTGACAGAACTACTGTGTGTGGAAATGCATCATACGCTACAGATGCGCTAGAGAGAGGTAAGCTTGGAAAACTACAGAATGCTCCTTTAATCAGATAAATGATACAGCACTAGGACAGATGTATGAAAAGGGAAACAGTAGAGCCCAGAATATACTGTGGCTTTAGATAGCTAGTTTGTTGCTGGCTCACTGGGCCCAGGGTTTTTGTGTTAAGGGTCTTCCAGCTGGTGGTCTGCTTGCGTCTAGGTTGTCGCCAGCTGTAGGAAGACATCTTGAGCACATGCAGGTCATTAGGGTGTTTTTTTTAGCATGCTAGAGTCATGGACAGAAGCTGTGTCAGGCCTGTACTGGAATACTAATGCTGGACCACCTGCTGGCACTCCAAACCCTCCCCCATCTACACACCCACAAGGATCCATCAACACACATCCCCCCCTTTTAACCCAATTTTTATACAGGACATGTTTTGGACATCCCCTGCAGTCCTACACCCAAACTACACACTAACACTATAAGGTATGGATTATTTCCTTATCTGAACTGTCAGAGCTGAAACTGAATTAGCACTCAGGCTCAGGTTCTTCTAGTGAGTCCTACACTCTTAAAAATGTCGGTTCTGAATGTTTCTGGCTCAGACACAAAATGTTCTAGGACATATCTTTACCTGCTGTAAAACGTGTACATTCCAGATAGGTGCTTTACATTACATTTACATTTACGGCATTTAGTTGACGCTCTGATCCAGAGCGACTTACAAGGGTACTCGTATTACAGAGGAGGGCCAATGTAGTGTTAGGAGTCTTGCCCAAGGACTCTTATTGGTGTAGCGCAGCATAGTCACCCAGACTGGGAATTGAACCCCAGCCTCCCACATGGTGTGGTAGCTAAGTGGCAGGTAGTGGTGTTATCTGTTGCGCCACACCAACCACCATATTTAACCTCGTATCAGGTTCTACACATCTACACATCCCCTATACAAAAGTGCACATCATAGCAAGGGGTTTCAAACATTCTGCAGCCTTTTTGTATGAAAAAAGAAACGTCCACAGACCCCCTACCTATTTACTTTTTTGAATACAGTCCAACTGTTCAAACCATCAAGTTTATTTGATGGGAGCACAGAGTTCTTCTTTAGTGATGTGCAGCTTTAGGCTTTTATCAATTCGCTGAGCTGCTAACACGTTATCCACATGCTCTGAAGGTTGTACGCCTCATTCTTGCTGTTGAAAATGCATTTCATGTTGACGGTGAATTCAGAGTGCTTTAAAACCTGATTATTTATAGACTTATTTACTGTTACCGATCTCACTAAAACCAAACTTGTGATGTAGTGTCATCATATGTGAAAATGAGTTGATACTCTTACCTCAAAGAGAGTATAGTTTCAGATTTACCTAGTAGTATCACATTGGAGTATGTCTCAAATTTCCTGATCTTTTCTAACTACTGTGTGGAAACTTATCATACACTACATATCCACTAAATAGAGGTGAGCTTGGAGAACTACAGAATGCTCCTTTAATCAGAGAAATATCACATTTTACTTCCATTCCAGTCAAGTCAAGTTTTATTGTCATTTCAACTACATACAGAGTACACAGTGAAACGAAACAACGTTCCTCCAGGACCATGGTGCAACATAGACAGTGCATACAAAACACAAGTGCAACACAAACAAGTACAGACAGAGCATAATAATAATTAGGGGTAGTGTGCAAATTATGCAGTGTGTAATAAATATTGAGTCCAGTGAGGTAGTAAAGTTATTTGTGCAAATGCTTTGTGCAAAAATGCTTTCCATATTATCTGGTGGAGAGAGAGAGAGAGAGAGAGAGAGAGAGAGAGAGAGAGAGTGTGCATGTAACAGAAAAGACATCAGTTCAGAAGTTGAGTTGAGGAGTCTGATGGCTTGAGGGAAGAAGCTATTGCAGAGTCTGGTCGTGTTGGACCGGATTCTGCGGTACCTTCTTCCTGATGGCAGGAGGGAGAACAGTCTGTGTGAAGGGTGGGTGGAGTCATCCACAATGCTGGTTGCTTTGCGGATGCAGCAGGCAGTGTTCATGCCATGCCTCAGCTTTGAAAGTGCCAAAGAATGCATTTACTGAGTATTTTAACCCTTTAATGCAGAAAGGTCTGTTAAACACGTAGGTGTGTTTCTCAGTAACTACAGGGACATCAGGACAAACTGGTGGGGCTATTCTTCGGTAATAGAAGTTTGTAATAGCTGTTTAAAGGGTTAAGTTGTTAACTGATGTACAGTATAAATAGTAAGAATTTACACTAGTTGGAGCAAAAACATTTTTACAAACCTATTTACAACCATGATATTTTACCTCAGAATTAAACATGCTGATTTTCCATTTATGGAGGACTTGTGAGAAACAGATGTTCCTTTCCTTGCACCTTTTCCGCCTGATGTGCTGTAAGCTAGCTCAAAAACTATAGTAGACAGTTAGCTTATAGCCTTGCCCCTACGCTTTCACAGGTTTGGCTTTCTCCAGTATTACCAGTAAATGAGCCGGTACATTCCCTTCTGGTGTGTGTTTAACTCCAGTTTGTTTTTAAGGGAACAGGCTAGCATTAGCTTTTAGCCTAGTGCTGATGCCTGTTTGTTTTATCATGTGCAGAGTTTAAGCTCCCCTTCCATGGTCTCGAGGCCTGGCTATAGCTTAGTAACCTGTATTCCCATAACTAGCAGTCTGGAGGTGATGTGCGGCTCTCCAGTATCAACACCATATTCTCCCAAAGTCTCAGTCGTCATTTACGGTTTCAGCAGCTTTGACTAGGGCTTTCACCAGACCTACAAAACAGTTTTGGGGTTTTGGAGTTTAGGAATTGGACTGTTTTTCAGTCCTGGTTTGGGACGTGACCTATTTTCATTTAAAGGAGAACACAACAGTGTTTGAGGTGTGTGATATAGCTGTCTTTATAAAACTGTGTCAAGGAAAACACTCGTTTCCATTCTAGGACCACTTTAAAGAACTACTTGCTAAAGGTTTTGTTAAAGCATAGTTTATTTAGGGATTGCTTTAAATAACTACCACTTTAGCATGGATAGTCAAAGTGGCATCCATTTGATGGCCAGCATTTTGGCCTCAAGACTGTAACCTCATTTTTTTTTAACCTCACTTTCTCCTTGCCTCTATTTATCTTTTGCACTTGTAGACATTTTCTATAAAAAGGATAAAAAAAAAGACGAGAATCTTAACAGCGAAGAGTGAATGTACTGCTAAAACCTCCCCCTGTAGATCTCCTTTATTTGGAGACCTCTCACCAGCAGAAAGATATTGATCCATTTCCTCCTGTTGACAGAACTGCTTCTCAAGGTTGTCCAGAAAAAGAAAATAATCTAAATGATTGATGATTTAGAAACCGGTCACATGTAAAGATGAATACAAATAAATTGGACATGGACCACTTGCATCTGGAAGGGGGTGGGGAGAAGAACAAGCCTTGCTGGTCATCCTTGACTCTAGCATGAATCTTGTGTCCAGCACCAAAGACTTTACCTTCAGTGCATATGGAATGTGCAGGAGTCCACCAAAACTCTACAAAAGAACTTAACCATAGTCCTGCAGACTTTACTCTTTTGTAAAAAGGAGTATCACAATACACTTCTGCAGGACCTGATCACCAGTAATTAGAGAAAGCAAGAAGCTCAGCATTTTACACTCACTCCAGACTGTTAGTAACACAAATACATGTTCAGCAGAGCACACACACACGAATCTGAACTTCAACCCCCATTCACCACCTTTGCAAATAAAATTACCAGCTCACAACCCAAAGACATGCAATATGCATCAAGCTCTTGATGATAAAACCCAATCCCCAGCTGTGTTTAACATTATTTTCTTGACAGCAGCAGCAGGATATTGAAAATCTTCACAGTCACGTAGGCAATCTGATTTCACATGTGAGCAGAGCTCCCTGTTGTGTTATGACCAAGACCATTCTGGCAGTAATGGGGAAAAGGAGGGGGAAGAAATATCTTGAACAGGTGCCTTGAGGTTCTGCCAGAACCTGAAAATGAGCTTTCTCAGATTGGATCTGGGTACATGTTCTCTGCATTTCTCTCCAATTTGCCCCTTAGGAGAACACTGCTGAGAACAAACACCCTGAACAGCACACCTTCTTTTAAGAACGCAGAACAGACACGATTCAAAACAGTACATCAAGTTTATTTGTTCTCTCGTCAGCAGAGTTGTTAAAATATGTCGTAATTCTTGATGAAGTGCAACAGTAGAAGGCAAACAGGATTCTTTACATGCTAGACAGTCACTCATACACAACCATGATTCGACTTGGCAACAATTCCAAATAAAACCATACTTGCACTTTGACCTGACAGCGGGCGCTAGCAATACACAGGATTGCCCGAGCAGTAAAAACACGTTCCTTTAAGAAACAGGGAGAGAACGCTAAAACCAAAAAAAGTTGGGTTTTACCTTTTCCACAATTCAAGTAGTTTTTGCTTGTCTACAACAAATTCAAGTTCAAACTCAAATACAAGGAGGAGTCCAGATAAAAGGGGAAGCCACTGCACAGCCCAGGGCGTGGCACGGAAACGGGGGATGAGGGAAGCCGTTTGTTACTCGGGTGACTTTGCATCAGCAGTGATTTGACATGAAAGCTGCTTCACTGACGTGGTCCCGCGTAGCGACCCTCGCTAGACCCTGCTCCACGACCAGCACCAAAGCTGGGCTTCTGAGCCATGCCGCCTCTGGGAGGTGGACCCCTCGGCCCTCCTATCCTGTCTCGTGGGCCGCCAGGGCCTCTGGGGCGGATGTCCCGCCGGTCTCCTTCACGTGCCGAACGGGTCTTCTTTTCTTCCACGTTAAGACGGACGTCACCGCGTAGCTTGATTGGCTGCGAAGGAGGTTTAGAGAGTTACTGCTTTGACTCCCTTAACATGCAGTAAAACAAGCATTGCATCTTGACACAGTCATCAGACTTACCCTGTTGCTCAAGATCTTCTGTACTGGTTCAGAGTCATCGAATACCACAAATCCAAAGTTAGGCAGTTTTCCACCACTGTTGATCCTCAACTCTAGTACGGTGCCATACTCTACAGGGAGAAAGTTTACGCCATTAACTCCACCTCAAAGCAGGATTGATTTCAAGACTATCAAAAACTGCTCCAATTTCGACCGCCATTTTTTGAACCTGACCCAACCAGTGCATTTGGCATGTTTTACACATTGAGGATTGCATGCATGCTAGTATGCATGTATGAAAGCATGTAATATTGAGACACTCACGTTCAAAGAACTCCTTAAGCTCAGCCTTGTCCACATCGTGAGGTACATTTCCTACGAAGAGCTGCTGGCTGTCGGGATACCTCACCACCCTCCTTACTTCAGACTCTCCACCTTCACCCTCTCGCACTGCAAACATACACATTGAAATTTTTAGAAATTAAGCCTGGACCAGCACAATAGCAATCCAACATTATTTATAATTTTAATTTGGTGGGATGAGGTGCAATTTGCTTAGCGCAGACAGGAGAAAGAGGCATAGCATAGATAAACAAGGGAAAAAGTGCTGCAGGCAGTCTTACTACATAGCAGGGCAATTTTTAAATTAAGTTACCAAGGAAAAAGGCATTCATGTGTGGGTCTTTTGTAATTACTTTGATTAAAAAGTCCTAATTACTTCCCCTAAGGGCATCCTTTTAAAAAAAAAAAAAAAAAAGGAAAAAAATATATATAAAAAAAAAAAAAAACATCCACCCCAAACAAACCTCACCCCCACCTCAGGTTTAGGCCCTAGCTGCTGTATGCCATCTGCTGCACATTCTAATGGAGCAGGCCAAAGAAACGGCACAGTATCTTGTGTAGCCATGGGATATGCAAAGCAACAACCTATCTGCAGTCACATGGCCAAACGCTCTTCTTTGAGCAGGTTTTCAGCAGTATAGCAAGAGGCCACTCAATCTTTTACCATCTTTTTCCACTGTACAATGAGCTAGTTTCACTGGGAATGGTCCACAATTTCTAATCACCCAAGTAGGTCATGCAACCCCAATACAGGTTACATTTAAAACGCTAAATTCCAAATATTCAGAATTAAGTGTGAACAGTGCTGCATACCTCCTCCTGGTCTTTGAGGTCTCTGTGCAGGAGGGGGACCTGGTCTTTGGTCACGTGGTCTCTGGTCTCTTTGAGGTCTCTGTGTTGTGGTCGGGACTTCTGCTTTTACTTCTACACGGGGCTGCAGGAATAATCATATTCAGTACAGGACATTTGCAAGCATGCATCTCCAAAGCATGCAAATACAACTGATCAAGACAACGGTATAGCCTCACAAATACAACTGGACATTAAACAACCAAAAAGCTGTTTATGACCGCATACCTGAGTTGCTGGAGCTTTGACGACATGAGGGGGAATTCCTGAAGGTGGCACAACTCCTCCTTGGGGGAGATTTTTACTGGTGACTAATGCCCATGAGAAAGGCTGCAAGACAAATGGGAAATCTTAAATCATACTTTTATAATTTGTTAAAACAAAGGGCTTTTAATTTGAGCATTAACAAAGGCATAACTAGTAAATAAAAACTTACAACTAGAAGGGTTAGGGAAAAAAAACCCACCACTTTACATTGGTAAGATTTACATTTACATAACAGCAAGATGAATAGGGCATACCCGGTTGTCTTCTGGTGCAGCAGGTGCAGGGTCAGCCGGCGTGGGCGATGGTGGGGCTCTCTGGGTTTTCTCCACAGGATGGGGCTCTGCCTGAATAACTGGCTCCTGTTTGAGCTCTACTGTAACTGGTTCAGGCTCTGGCTCTGGCTCAGGCTCAGCCTGGGGCTCTGGGGTTACAACCACCTCCTCCTGAGGGGCCTCTGGATCTGGGCTGAAATAGTGCACATACTCCTGTTACACCAGTTTGTCTAGGTCAGAATCTACAGTTTTCCATGCTATGCAAACTTCACCTTAAGCAAAACAGAAGCTCTTAATAAAACACGTTAAAGCCAACATCGCAGCTCTTTACGCCAGACTACTATAGGTAAGAATGAATGGTCAGATTTTAAAAAGGTCATCAAGTGGACAAGGCAGTACCATGGTGTCTGTTCGTAGAATGCAGCAGTCTCTTCTTGTTGCACCTCAGGCGAGTTCACCCTCTCCTCCAGCTCCTCCACTTCCTCTTCAGACTCTGTAAAAAAGAGAGATGAATGATGCCATCTGTGATGCACTGAGGTGGCCGCCACTAAAGGCCCTGTAAATAACGTTTCAGTGACTCACCCTCAGGAGGTTCGGAGTCTGAGTCCCCAAAGACCTCATCTTGATAGCGGAAAATGTCATTGTGTACATAAAACTTGTTTGCAACAGTGCCCTGAAACAAAAGGCATCCCAAATGAATAGGCATAATCCATTATGAACCCCAGACAACCATAAGAAACACTTCATCAAGAAACAAAGCATTAAACTGACATAATGAAGACACCTGGTGAACAAGAGGGTTCTGTTTGAGCCACAATATAATAACTCCGTCTGGGTTCTCATAAACCGACCACATTTCTGGATGTAATTACAGGTACAATAATCTGAAATACTGACTAGGTGTACATACCTCAGGGGCCAACACAAAGGTCTGCATGAATTTCCTCATAGGCTGCATATTGTTGGAGAGCTCTCCCATCACCTGCACTACCACACCTTCGTTTAGGGTTGCATGAGCATCAACATGCCTGATTTTAGTGTGGCAGTCTCGGAAGCTCAGTGCCATCACCTTTTTGTGAATCTCCTGTTCAAAAGAGAAGAAAATGGGTCAGACAAGCTTTCAGAAATGTATAAGGAGACAGAAAAATAAAGGTTTGAGAAGGAAAGGTCTTGATTAATTTCACATACCGACTGCCCATACACTGCCTCTTCCGGCTTCCCGTTGTTGTCCAGTCCTCCATGCACATAAGAGGAGTTCTTGCCATAAAACCTATGGAACAAAACCCAGGTAAGCACTTCCTTATTTCTACAGCCAAAGATCACTGACGCAACACACATTTTAAAACACATTTAAATGGAATAATTAGCATTTATAAAGCATGGGTTGACCAACTTTAAATTATACGTTTAAATAAGTGCTGAAATTACCTGTGCAGGTAGTCAGGAGCCTGGTTCAGAAGGGTGTAATACTGTCGGACAAACTCTCGCCCGACAAGCTGGGCACTTGGCTTCTCCATCACCATTTCTTTGGTCAACTGGTTTCAACTGAAACAGAATAAAATCGAGTGACCACTCCAGTAAGGCATATGGGGGGGGGGGGGGGGGGGGGACACACAATGGCTCCTAACCTCGTTACCTGTACAAACAAAACCTTAGCTAAGCCTACCGAGGTGGCGGCACATGGATTGCCCTTGGCTTAAATAACCGTTTGCTTCCAGGCACGTTTGGATCAGTAAACCTGGTTTCCAGGAGCAGCGGAAGGCACACCCTTTCAGTCCTCGTTAAGAAGGGGACGTGAGACGCTGCTAGCTAGCTCGCTCGCTAACCAGGCCCATGTGATTAAGCCATGCTCACTGATGCCTCGTTGCCAGCTTGAGACAGGCTTTGTTATACCCACGTTAACTGTGGCCAATCCGACAAATATTCATCGCTCCAGAAATTCAGAAACACGCTGGAAACCGTCGACTAATTCGATTTCCGGAATATCTGAGAGCGCATTTTCGAAAATAAGCACGTGTTCACCATTATTCCAGGTTAGCCGAGTTAGCTAGCTAGGCTAACCAGGCGCCGTGCCCTAGAACATCGGACACGAACAAAGTAGACTATATTTGATAAATAGATCGATATCTACAATTAAAATAACTAAAACTACATTAACTCGCCCATAACCTTAAAGTACAAACCGATCTTTTTCTAATCGTCTAACGTTGTTCATACGCGCTCCGGCTAGCCGGGAAGCTCGCTAGCTAGCCGATAGCTGATTGAATTACAATGGCTTTAGCTTAGCACGCTAGCTAACTAACTCTGCCATATCCTAACGCTCACACCGCTAAATTCGTTCAGAACAGCTCAATTACACACAGAGAGTCCGTATTTTGATCAAAGTGGCAGGATTAAAACGAAATAATCAACGCTGATTACTGGATTATTGAAAAACGCGGTCGGTAAGAGGAGACCGTCCATTAGCCCACATAATACCGAAGCCGCTAAGCTAAAAGCTGGCTAACTATCTACACGCTTGATTAAAACAAAAATCTGATTTTCCCAAACTAAAAACTGTTCATTTTGTTCACACTTCATGTTCAGACTGCTTACCAGGAGGGAGGATGTTCTAATTTCGTAGCGTAGAAACGTCCAGCGGGTTTATGTAATCGCCTCCTGCACCGGGTGGAGTGAGAATGGCAGCGCGTGCTTAGCCGGTTTCAAATTCGCTTCAACTGCGGCTGCGATGGAGCCGCACGCGATTAATGCAGGCCAATAGGCTCACAGCTCGGTGTCGATTCAACCAATCAGCTGCCGAGCGATGAGAGGCTCCGCAGAATCACCCAATAAAAAATGATCTTGCTAATTTCACACAGCCTTTTTAATAGGGTAATCCTGAAGGTGGGGGGTTGTCCATTTGATCACTGATTGGTTGTTTGGCATTAAACTCTATGGTGAATTTTATAGTACCAAATCTTCTGATCTAAAAGAAAATATTATATCATATAATAAATATAAGCGTAAATAGATAAGATAATACAAATAGTAAGATGGTATACTGTACAGTACTATAACCTAAAATTAGTATCATATTAATATAGAAGAGTGAATAGCGGAGTGATCACCATATTGACTTGTGTGCAGTAGTGTCTAAGCTTAGAGGTATCTTTAAATTATTAGTCTATTCAAACTAGCTGAGGTTTATCTTGGGTAAATAGCAAAGCACTTTTGTAAGTCGCTCTGGAAAAAAGTGTCTGCGAAATGCTGTAAATGTAAATGTAAATTATTAAAGACATGATTATAGTATGAACAGCTAACTTTAATATAAAAGCAATGTTGTACTGTACAACTTAATTAAATTATTCCATAGTTTTGCATTTGCTTTTTGTTTGTTTGCTTTAAACACAAAAGAACTTCTGTTTGCATTGCAAAAATATTAGACTAATTTTAATTATTACTATTAGACTAATTATAAGAGCAACTGTATATGTAACTGTATATATACACTGCATATATATATATATATATAAATCATGTGGGTTTTTTTGTTGATATAAAAGTGATATAAAATATCATCCAATGTGCATCCAACAGACAGCAGCCTAAATGTATTTAAACACCATGCAAATTCAATGTATTATCAGAAGATTATTTGATCTGTTATTATTATTTGTATGGTATATTATCTGCATTTATTTGTAAATAGAAAGTGAAACTGATGGAATTGAATCTGAAACTATTTAAACTCAGGACACCTCCTGTCCCTATAGGTGGTGTCGAACCTGATGTAGCTCCTCCCATTCGGCCAGAAGTGGGTTTTTTTTCTGATTGTTTTGGCCGGAAATAACACTACACAGGTGGTGCATCTGAGTTGTTCAGCACCAGAACTGCATGTTAAAGCCATTTTCTAATGAATTCTCCTGGAGCTGGAGTAAGAAACCCTGGATTATCCAATGCTATAGACTAATGTAAAAGTATTACTATGCTCTGTAGTACTACAGTATAAAAGCATGATTGGGTTACATGGTGGGGAGAGCACGGGGCAACCTAATGCAAGGTGAAATAAAGCATGGGTATTCTATGTAGTGAAACAGGTTGAAAGAAAACATGCTTTTGACCATCTTCTGAGTGTTGTTCCCAAATCAACATCATCTTTCTTTTCAAGATTTTAACAGCAATCAGACTGATGTTCCTCAACATTTAACCTGTGTAGTCTTGTGCCATAGAAGTGACTTTTTTAACTATTCGTGTTTTTTTTTTATTCAAAATTGTATAAAATACAGAAACTGGTCCAGATGAATTCTCATTATTTATGAGTCACAGAATTTATATTAATGCTATGTTCAGTAGCTGTCTTGGTAGCACACACTGTTGGGTTAGTCATAAGCATTGTTTACACTATAGCAATATGCACAGAACCCTGGCATGTCTAACCTCGGTATGAAGCCTTGCTGTGTTGCTCTAGTGTTTATCCAGTAAAAGTTGGATCAAACTTAATAAGAACAGTCTCATATTGGAAGTCTCATATTAAGACTTGTAATGGCTGTAGTTTACAAATTTCATATGAAATTCATATTTTAATGAAATCCAGCAGCTTCCCAGTGACATCTATTGAAATATACAACAGTTCTACTCCTGGACCAGAACTGAGAAACGTAAGTGCATGGTGTGTATCCTGCACTCTTGGCCAGTAGAATTGTATGTAGAGTGAAAAAGTTCTTTGCCTTAGAAAGATAGTGGAACCCTTCATAGTATTATATAGAACCATGCCAGCTGTTATGGTAATCATCATCTTTTCTAAAGAACCTTTGAAGAACCCCCTTTTCTTACAGATGTCACAAAGCCAAGACTAACTAAAGGATTAATAAGTCTGAGGGGACATGGATGCATTACAGCTGGACAGAACTAAAATGTGCAGGACAAAAGGTGACTCCAGGTCCAGGGTCAGCTTCAGTTATTGTAATGT
Organism: Salminus brasiliensis; assembly: GCF_030463535.1. Lineage (NCBI taxonomy): Eukaryota > Metazoa > Chordata > Actinopteri > Characiformes > Bryconidae > Salminus > Salminus brasiliensis. The sequence goes on from NC_132896.1 coordinate 10,422,541, forward strand.
AAGTTGTTTGTCCACTAGGGGGCGCCACATCCCATTCACAAGGACGCAGGGGGACGGGCCATTGAAAAGGCCACCATCACATTCTTATTAAAAGAGGTCAGCCGGGCAGCACTGGTTATTTTTAACTAATTACAGAATGTCTATGTGGAATTAACAGTAGCCTCCATATTTATTGCTATATATGAGCCAGGTCATTAGTATCTAGAATGTTTTAAGCTACTCACCACCTATCAGACCTATTTGTAGCCCACTAACTACCATACTTCAGTATTATTCTTCTAAAACTTTCCTTGCTGTATGAATGTATGGGTTTGCATGCACACACACACACACACACAAAAGTTCCTAATTTATTCCGTATGGGATTGGACAAGTTATCTGCATCGGCTTGCTCAAGGCAGGATTGGAAACTTGAGGTTTTCTCCTCCTCCCTGTTGTGGAAGGGGTTGGGCCGCTCGCGCTTTTTGTGCTTGGAGCTCTGCCATTGTTTGAGATTCCTGACCAGAGTGTCTGGCTAGAAGGGTAAAGCTGGTGACTGGGTGAAATCAGCTCACTGTAGCAGGGCTTTTCCCATGCCTGCACTGAGCCTCATTGCTCTACAGGGACCACTGACTAGTATTTCCCAGGATATTGAGCACACACACACATGTTTAGGGAATGAGACATGGATCTGCAGCTGGTTGTCAGTCCTGTGTTCAGGGACAGGGTTATGAAAAAGAATTTCAGCAATACTGCAGGGATTTAAATAAGATTTTTACACACTCTAAACAACATTTTAAAAAAGGGCTTTTTTATGCATCTAAATATCCATATTGAGCTTTTGGTACTATACAGTTCAACTCAAATACTACAGATTACTATTGCTACTAAAGGGCACGGAGCTAAAATGCATAGAGCTGTTCTACTCTACTCTTAGATTCTTTTATTATAGATTACTACAGCTACATTAGGGCACGGATCATACATATATACATACTCATATATTGTATATTACTATTGCTACTATAGAATCTACTCATATATTGTAGATTACTATTGCTACTGTAGGAGCTACTCATATATTGTAGATTACTATTGCTACTATAGGAACTACTCACTTTTTTATATTACTATTGCTACTATAGAATCTACTCATATATTGTCATTTACTATTGCTATTATAGGAACTACTCACCTTGTAGATCACTATTGCTACTATAGGAGCTACTCATATATTATACATTACTGTTGCTACTATCAGGCACTACTCATATATTGTAGATCACTATTGCTACTATATGGCACTACTCATGTATTGTAGTTTACTATTACTACTATAGGAACTACTCATATATTGTAGATTACTATTGCTACTATAGAAACTACTCATGTATTGTAGATTACTATTGCTACTATAGAAACTACTCATATATTGTAGATTACTATTGCTACTATAGGAACTACTCATATATTGTAGATTACTATCGCTACTATAGAAACTACTCATATAGTGTAGATTACTATTGCTACTATAGAAACTACTCATATATTGTAGATTACTATTGCTACTATAGGAACTACTCATATATTGTAGATTACTATCGCTACTATAGAAACTACTCATATATTGTAGATTACTATTGCTACTATAGAAACTACTCATATATTGTAGATTACTATTGCTACTATAGGAACTACTCATATATTGTAGATTACTATTATAGGAACTACTTATATATTGTAGATAACTATTGCTACTATAGAAACTACTCATATTTTGTACATTACTGTTGCTACTATCAGGCATTACTCATATATTGTAGTTTACTATTGTTACTATAGGAACTACTCATATATTGTATATTACTATTGCTACTATAGGAACTACTCATATATTGAAGATTACTATTGCTACATTAGGGCACTGATCATACATTGCAGGTTATTATACCATAGGGCACTGCTCACCTTGTATATATATATATATATATATATATATATATATATATATATATATTTATTTATATATATATTTATTTATATATATATATATATATATATATATATATATATATATATATATATATATATATATATATATCTACATATATTGTAGATTTCTATTCCAGCTTTAGAACACTACTCATATATTGTAGATTACTATACTGTGCAGCTATTAGTTTCACTAAGGAAGTACTATAGGAATATTTGATGAAACAGTACTATAGTAAATGTATAATTTCTTAAAATGTTGAAGGGTTATTACCCAGTTACTGCTACTATAGACTGTAGATGCAGTCCCAGCTTGCTGATTTTTATACATTTTAAAATGTTGTTGTGGTCTTTTTTATTTATTTATATTTTTAAAGCAGTTCAATGCAGGCCTCTTTTTTGCTTCGAAATAACCTCTTAAGTACAGGCTAGTGAAATACCCTCTCATGCCAAAGCACAGCAGAAACATTATATAAATGCCCGCTCCACCCTCAGCAAAACTGCAAACATGTGTGTGTTGCAGATCTGAGTGCGTTGTTGTTTCTTTCTTAGCACATGCAGTTATTGGGTTTATACGGCAGCCTGCTTCACAGCTTTTGCGGCTTTGGTGTGTCCTTAAATGCCTTTGTTTCAAATGAAATATGACAATTTCACAGTCTGACCCAAATGATGAGAACAGGAACCAGGGAGAACTGCACACAGTGAACTGAGCAAAATAAAGCTTCAATATAAAGAACTCTAAAGAACAAAGATGAGCAGTTTGTAACTGTAGAAGCAGAAGGCAGGCAGTGAGCTATCCAGAGCTGAAAGATGAAACATAGAGAAAAATGCATGCAATGTTTGGAAATTTCAGTAGCTTTATTCATGTAAAGAGGTTCATAGTGCTCACATTGTGGCAAATACTGCAAACGTACGTGAACAGGTCTGTGGGAGAGGTTTCTCATCCGGCGAGAGTCTTTCCCCTTTGAGTTCAAAGAATATTTCCTTTTGTTCAACTTTCTAAACACTCTACATGGTGCCCTGTTTCTTGGTCAAGAAACGACAGGCTAATAAACAAACAGGCTTTTTTTTTTCAGGGCTCAAATTTAAAGGAGCTCTCCAAAATCTAGCGAATATCCAAATAATAAAAAAAGAAAGAAACAAAAAACAGTGTATCCCCCACCGAAAGAGTGCAACAAACCAAACTAAAAGGTTTATAAAGCAAGCAGAAAGAATATTTATTTGGAAACTTTATTTATGTCTTTTTTTTTTTTACAAGTTCACCTCAGTAACTCCGAATTGACATTAAATTCAAGCCCTGATTCCTTGAAAAATATGTATCTCTTTGTGCATCCATAAAAAAAACACCTTTCGACGTACAAAGTCCATCATGTTTCTCGACGTCACCCTGCTCTGCCCGTTCAAACGTCTACTCAGTTCCATCAGCTGGCTTTAGCATTTGCACAATATTGGGAAAAAAAATGACAACAGCAAATAATAAAAAATGGGACATTATCACTTACTGTGATGGTTAGTGTGGACTGTGCATTTTCTTTTTACAGTTTTTAATTTTAGTGGTATACATAGGTTATTGGAAATCGCAATTAGCACCATTAATGTGATTTTAATTTAATGGTTAGCACCTCATCCCAATAGTAGGCTAACTAGGAAGCGTTGATGGTGGCCATGGTTTAGATGACAAGGTCATTGTCAATGTCCTCTGCAAGCAGAAACACAAAGAGAGGAATTAGTGAATACATTCATTCAACCATCTGGAAACAAAGCATGTCAAAAAGTGGGAAATCCGAAACGTACGCTCTTTGATGCCGAAGCAGCTGGCCCACTCCTCCAGGGCGATGTACTTGTCCTGGTCAGCGTCGCACTGTTCGAAGAAGTTGGTGGTACAGTGTTCCATTGGGATCAGAGGGGCGCGCAGGGGAGCCAGCTCGGTGTGGGACAGGAACCTGAAAAGCACACGTTTCGGTCAAACACTAGCTTTACAGGTTCCGATGGATGTGACTTGAATGAGCTGCTGGCTGTTGAATACTAATGAAAACTGCTGCAAAATAAGCCACCATAGTGTCTGCTACAGGCTGCGAGACTACAGCTTTGGAGAGGTTGATGGGAACATACCCATCAATAGGGTGCTGGTCAAGCTGGCCGAACTGCCAGTGCACAGGGAAGATGTACATGTTGTAGTTCTTCTCGAAGTCCAGGGCCAGCAGGTCCAGGGAGTGCTCGCCAGCCTGCAGCCTCTTCTCGTTCTCAAAGATCTTCTTCACCTGAATGTGGAACACTGAACTTTTAGAGAACTGAGGACACTTCTGTTGTCAACAGAGGCATTCATATTTTATATAAATACGTTTTATATGAATATTAGGTTATATAAAGGTTCCTAAGTGGTTCTTTGAACATCCCATTTACAAAAATAGCAAAATAATAAACACCAACAACTTCTATATAATTAATAATAATAATAATAATAATAATAATAATTAGCAATGGATAGCGCATTGGACTTCTAATCAAAGGTTGTGGGTTCGAGTCCCACCAGAGTCGAGAGTGTTTCCTATTATCCCAACCTCACATGTGCAATAACCTGTAAATAATATTGCTATTGCTTTTTAAATTCTTATTTATATTGTGTATATAGTGTAAATTATTTATCTACATTTTTTTGTAACTGAGTGTCTTGCTATCCCTTTCTGCTGTGCCACTGAGAATTTCCCCACTGTGGGACTAATAAAAGATTATCTTATCTTATTATAATTATAATAATTTAACTTGATAAAATAATTCAAAGTAAAAGTAGAAATATAGTATTAATTATATAATCTAATACTTTTATAAGAAAAAAAAATGCATACATAAAACATTTAGGATTATTTTACTTGGAAATATGTATTTTGTTGGAGTACAAATGGTTCTTTATGGAACTAAAAAGGGTTCTCACTGAAACCATTGAAACCATGTTGTTTATTTTCTGTATAATCCGCAGGCTGATGGTTTGGAGCAGTTAATGGCCTGTCAGTACATTATAATGTAAAATAATTCCAGATCATGTGAAGTCAGAGAGAGAGAATCTAAAACACACCCTCAGCTTCTGCTTCTCGTTAAGCAGGTTGTTGTCCTCATCGCGCTCGTACAGAGTGACCAGCACATTCTTCAGCCAGTCTCTCATGCGCAGGGGGAACTCGTTCAGCTCGTTATCCAGGCAGGGGGCAATGTCTGGGGAAGACAGCCAACAGGAACACTTAGTAAAAGCCAAGCGAAAGCTGAAACGCCACAAATACCAACATGCTTCTTAACACACTCTGTATACTAAACGTCTCGACAGACTGTAATAGCAAACAGTCAATTACAAAACCGGGAAGCGTGCCCTTGCTAAATATATCCTTTGGCTGAATTACGACCCCACAGTTACAACTGTGACGGTGTTATTAACTAAGTCACTAACGTCAAAACACATACGCTTCTCTTAGTTCATCTGCAGCTCAGGCACCCTGCTTCGTCTGCTCTGCAGCAGGCCTTCAGCCGCAGCAGGAGCTCCATCTGAACCTTTCGGTCCAGCGAGTTGGCCCAGCCCTAAGAGATTTAGGAGGGGATTCTCTCTGCTTTGTGGAGTAGAGTAACACGGGCTTGCTAGGGCCTGCCCTGTGCTCAGCGTGTGCACGGCCCTGCGAGGGAGGCCTCCAGCCTGCAGCTCATCAATCACAGCAAAGCACTCGGTTTCGCCCAGCTTTTACAGCCTGCGCCACGACTGGCTTAAATGTTAAACATCCTCTGCGGCAAACACCCTGCTCTTTTGCTCGATCACGTTTTTTTCAGCCCTGGTGACGCACACACTTACATTTGCAGGGTCCGATGTAGTCCAGGTGGAGCTTGTGGCCTTTCTTGGTGCCCTCCAGGGCGCACTTGGTGGCGAAGAAGTGGCAGGAGGAGTCATAGGTCTTGTTGTCAGTGCCACACACCTATAAAGTGCAAGAAGGCAACACTAAATGCCACGCTCTCCAACCTGGCAGGTTTAGATTGCTATTCATCAAAGAGCTAGGTACGCCTGCCAGCGAAAAGTGCATTGTCATAGCAACTCGCTAACTGAATATTTATCAGACGCACAAATATTCTTTTCATTCAGAGTTCTGACTTTAGGAGAATGCTGTCCCTGCAGTCCTAGACATCGCTGTCAGTGTTTATTTAAAGCCTTAGAGACAAGATAGTTTGGTGTCCTTGGTTTGATTTTGTAGCTAATGTAGCTAACCAGCAGGGTTCTGTACAGTGGCTTGAACTGAAAAGGGTTCTTTCACAATGGTTAGACACTTTTGGTGATATTTACTACCATGTTCTTTAAAGAAACCTTGTACAAAGGGGTCCATTTAGGATTTACCTCTGAAATTAGCATATAATCATCACAGAATTATTTTGTACCTCATTAAGTTGTAAAGTTTTCTCAGATAGGCTTGCTGATGTGTTTTCCGACACTGTATGAGATTTGGTAGCTAGCTAGCTTTGAAAAATGAGCTAGTTCAGACATCAAACGTCAGGCATCAAGCTGGCAACTACTAGCTACACAATGTACTTTTGTCCATTTGTAAAGGCAACATAATGCTTTGCAGTGTCAGAAAAGACAAAAACAAGCATATGCAAGATCACCTGACATGCGTGACATGGTACCTATGTGACGATTTGGACATGCATTAGCCTTGTAGAGCCAGCAAAGCAAACCAATGAGACAGAACATGTCTCAGATGATCTATTAATGATATATTAATAGAATAGGGGTAAGAAAACAATTTTGAACAGTTGACTTTACATTAAGCTGGATGTGTTATTGTAAATGGCTTCGCTTTCCAGAGGCTTAGCATTCGTAAAGACTCACATGCTCAAACTCGCCAACAGGGGCGGCGCAGGTCAGAGGGTCCTGGCACACACACATGGGCTGGTTGCTGTCATCGACCTCGCACACTTTGCCCTTCTTGCAGTGATGGTTGAGGCAGGGATCTGAAGAGAGGGAGTTTGGTAAAAAAAGGAAAAGCAGGTTTTGTTGATGTTTCTTTTCTCTTTCTTTCCCTTTTCTGGTCAAGCTATTTTGTGGCTGACGGACACGTCACATTGCTGGATGTGTGGCACTTGAGCTTGGTTGTCTAAGAGCGTAGCCTGGATAACCCATGATTATAGCTGTCTAGTTTTGACTTATGTGCAGTCTTTCATTACCAGGGGCTTTGTAAGTGTGCAGCTGTATAATTTACTCAGCCTAACAAAGCATGGTGGCACGGGATGAAAATGGCAGTATCCGAGTGGCAGATGACCTATCCCAGATTTCATTTTAATAAAGTAAAGCATTTCAATCTGCAGTCCTCATAACAACAATAAACTGGCTGGGGAGGACCTATCCATCATGCTTTTGTGAAGTCATAAAACCCATATATTTTACATATTTACACCTATTCAGCCTATAGCTGTTGCTAGTGCCGCCACTTACATATATTAGTCTTAAAGGCACAGTAAAAAAAGGCCTGTTTAGGAGATAAAAAGTTCAGAAAATGGTTATGTAAATATAAATTATGACATATACAAACGTCATCGTCATACAAATGCAGGATACGGACCCTTTCGCTAAACAGTCTGACATGCATAATGATATTTACACTTACTCTCTGCAACAACATCCTCCACAACCTCGATAGCCTCATCAAACTCCCCGGTCTCCACTTGGACTGGGTTGGCTCCCACTTCCACTCCCTGGATGAAGAGAAAGGGAAACAGCATTGTTGGAAACAGCCTATATTGCCAATGACGTTTGCACAATACTCTTTATTCTAGAAGCTGCTAATAGAGAAAAAGACGTTTCGATGGAAACCAATGGGTGTGAATGGCCTACATTTCTAACCAGGCCATGCAAAGAGTGGTTTTGAGTCCAAAAAGAACAGACGTGGGAAAGCAATGACACATTATTGTGGATTTAAGGCCCTGGAGGACTTATAACAGGAAGCTGTACATGTGCATACAAAAAGACATCTGCTGCCATATAGAGAAAAGGCCTGCCACTTATGACCAATGCAAAGCCCAGCATAGCTTAAAAGCAAACCTCCCCACAGTTATTCTTAAAACCCGATATTTGGAAAATATCCAAATAAAATGGGTCTTACCTCCTCAACAACTGGCTCCTCCTCTGCCTGCAAAATAAATGGTAATGTATAAATACTTCAAACTTCACTGCTTGTAGGTTGTGTTGTTGTGATTAGATGTGTACTCTTTTCAAAGTCCTTTATGCTGACTTCAGCTACCAAAGGAGTACAGACACTGGATTCTTTTAATTAGCTTAAGCAAATAAAGCTCCTTGTAAAACCACTGAATCATCATGTTCACTTTTATTAGAACCTTCAAAACACACACACACACACACACACACACACACACACACACACACATAAACTCACTGTTTAGCTACGCCATTTGCACGTAACAGAGTGCATATAACAGTACGCCATAGCTACACAACACAAACACAAACATGCAGTATGGTCTCAGTAAAGGTTGTGAACTTACTGGAGCAGCGATGGCCTTTCCAGCCAGGCACAAAAGGAAGACGATCCACACCCTCATGTTGGGATTCACCCTGCAGTAAAAATGGAACAATTAGCTGAGTTTAACCCATATAACATTTTTCACAGTGTAATCATGACTACTATATATCTAGCAGCTACTCTGCAGAGAAGCTTTACATGCGAGTTGTTGGGAAAGCAGCCCCCCCCCCAAACACCAGCTGCTCTTTACTATGTGGGGAAATTCGAATGATAAATGGATTGACAGAAATCTTAAAAAGCAACCCTTTCATATTTGATTTATTTTATATTATTATAAGAGATTTTTTAAAGACACATTTACATGAAATACATGGCGTTGATATCGGCAAGATTTGAACTGTGATATTCTGTAATTAGTCATTCTGTAATTACTATTTATTACACAACACATATTAGAAGCTTAGTTTGTAATCCCACAGACATTAAGTGTGTGACTTTTGTAAAAAAAATCCCTAGTAACATTAGTGCGAAGGGGATTACTGGGGGAATGGAAAGGGGCGTGGCAATCAGAAGTAACAATTTATTATTTCATATATTTTTTTGACCATTTCAGAGATACAAATCGCATTAAAAATTGGTCATATGATTTACATTTACACTTGCTATCTACCAATCTGGGAGGCTGAAGGCTAGCATATGCTTCCTCCAGAACTCGTTAAATCAGCCACCGCAGTTCAACATGCTTGGAGGAGAACACTGACTACCAGTTCTACCCACCCAGAGAGAAAGGGGCTCTCAGCCATGCATGGATTTGATATTGCCAGGGTTTAAACTCTGATATTTTAGTCTGTAATTAAAATGCCACTTCATACACAACACAAATTAGAAGCGTAACATCAGAAGAGTTTGTAATCCCACAGACATTAGTGTGGGACTTTTTTTTGAAAGAATTACATAGTAACATAAATAAAAAAAGGGATTATTAGGGGCATGGAAAGGGCGTGGCAATTTATCATTTCATTTTTCATCCCTCCCTAAAATCAGGCCCTGGATTCAAGATTTGCTTACGACAGTGACAGTATGTTTCCAGAAGCCAGAGCTCGTAGGCTCTACATTGTCACATTTCCCGGCATGGCAGCTCACTTCAAGCTGTGCCTCATCCCCCATTCCCGCTCAAGTCTGTCTGAGCTGTGAAATCAATATTACTCCTATTCACGCTTCAGATTTCATCCGTGTACTAGCCTTTGACAGACGGGATAACAGCTAGCATTTTCCCATCAGACCTGCCCCGCATGCTATTTGAAGGACGACTGCATGCCCAGCAGTGAGCCTGCTCGACTCTCGCATCTACAGGGAGGCCAGACGGCGGCGGGCGATTGAGATAACAGCTGTGAATGGCTTTGTACTGCTAGGCCCACCTCGATCTGCCTCTAGTTTAGAGGGGTCCCTCCAAGAGATGCTGGATTCTTCACTACCCTGTTGGTCGATAAGGGAACTCTGACTGACTGAAAGCTCACTCCACTCCTCTCTCTTTCATCTCCAGCAGACTCTCTTGCTCGCCACCCCCCACCCCCTCCCTTATCCTCCTCCCCTCCATGGAGCTCTGCAGCTTTTGTTTATGGCTGGGTGTTCAAAGAAGCCATGGGCCTGTTGTCATTTCAGTGATGGTATCAAGCGATCCTTGCTAGATGTCTAAAACGCAGCATTGATGCAAGCCAGACAGACTGTGTTTTGCTTTGTAACTATGCAGAGAGGCAGTCGTCAAAGCGTCTGTCCAGAACTGCTGTGAAAACACAATGAGACGTCTCGCCATTTATGAACATGAAAGACAAAGACCCATCTTTCCACAAAATTGCAGGGATGGCTCTGATGTTTAAGGACTCTTCTCAGTATGAACAAGAGGAGCATTCAGTGGCTCTTTCACTTTGTTCTATACAGTTTGGTGGCGTTGTAGCATATAGACTGTGGAAGCTCCTACGTGATGAATTATTTGCCACTCCTCAAGCCGTGATGGATGTGTTATCACATGATTGAATATGGAGAGGGATTATTGAGCTTTATCTGTACGTTCATAATTGGCCCAGCTGTAACGTTCTTGGGGGGATTTATAGGCTCCTTGAAAGCACTGACCCATGAACAATTTGCCCAGCAACTAACTGAAAAACTCTTGGCTCTTGGCTCTCAGCCACTTTAGGATGGAGGAATTCTTGTGCTTGGGCTAACAAAGAGCTCATTGCGCGCCTCACATTCTTCTGCAGAAATGAGTCCGAAGAGATTTTTGACATAAATGCAGCATTGTGTTTACTGTGCTATTGTGCACAACATGCACGTCATCAGTCCTAGACCGTTCTGTCACACTTGCTTTTCATTCACTTCTAAAGGTTCCGAAACGGGCCCTGGCTTGCATGTACAGTTCTGGTGTGGAACTTTTAGACTGAGCTGGATTTAAAGGGTAGCCTGAAATTCCATTGGCCACCACAGTCATTTAATGGGCCATTTTATTTTTCTATTTCAATTTGCTGTCAAATAAAGTTGAACTGCTATCCAAACTATTCCAGGTACCAGTTGAATGTGTTCAAGGTTGATTGTCTATATCAGTCAAGGTTGATATGTCTATTTAGTAAAAAAAAAAAAAAGTGTTATCTAGCACAGCTAAATGTCAGCAAGAATGCTTGGAATTTTGTAGATAGCATAGAACGGGTGTATTTAATCAAAATTCGTAGCTCCAGCTATAGAAATTGTTCTCAAGCAAAGGTCCAGAACATTTTCATGTCTAACTTGCATTGTGATCCAGTTGTGTAATCAAAGTAGCTAAATAGTAGTTAAATCAATATTTGATGTATGAATGTCAAATTCAGTTACAAATACAATTACAATTCAATATATTTAAACATTTCAATATTTATTGTTAGTAAATGCACAAATCTGATTGCATCATATGTGATATTTACAATGCAACGGTCTGCAAGCTTCCTGTGCCTGTGCTAAACATGTACTGTAAAGGTCTGAACACGGACTCCTTATTTAAGTTTTACTTAAGGAATGAAGATGATTAACAACTATTTTGTAGATTTGCATTTTCAGACAAGGATTTAAAGATGAGTTTCCTGTAGATAACAGTTAAGAGGGAACACCTGCTAGCTTGTTATTTGTGGTAGCTAGCTAATGTCTCTGACCAGAGGAGTGTACGTTTATTAACTAATTAGTAAATAGTTATTTAGTAATAGTTAATAAACAGTTATTTGTAACAATTGTACTGTCATTTAAGATTTTCCATATAGAATATTGTTGTTACTGTCATGTAAAGAGAATGTAGGCTTTACTCCACAGTAGGAAAACTGTATTTTAGACATTGAAATGGGTGGAAATCCAAAGATTTTGTTAATAAATATGTATAATCTATGTATCATTGTGTTATTGTATTTTATCATGACTCATTTATGATGTATTTGTGCTTTGGCTGAATCATGAAATTATTTTGTGTGTTGGAAGGGGGGCTGTGTCTCAGCTTGGCCACCTGAGTCATTTTGGATCCAACACAGCATTTAGATGTGGAGGTCCTTTGGGGCTTCTTTAAAGAAACATCCACTGAAGAACTTCTTTCATGGCAGTGCTCCAGTCCTTTCGGACACCTTTGTACTTTGAAAGTTGAGCTACTTTGAATTCATCTGAAAAGCTGGAGCGAGATTCACAAGCTTTTTCAATTGTACGTTATGAATCTCCAGGCCCATCATTAGGTGGGAGTGTCATTATAAAGATGGTGAGCTCATGAACACTCTGTTCCGAGACCAATCCTTTAGCTGCAGAAGCTTGCTGTGCCGATGTGGCACGATCTCACATTTCTCTGCGCAGATGCAGACAGAGATCTGCCAGACTGGGCTGGGACGTCTGCGTGTCAGGCCAGCCAAGCCTGGGACAAGCTCAGGCCAGGCCTCTTCCCCTGTCTGCTTTCACTGGAAAGGGAAAAAAAGGTCTTGTGCTCAGGAACTGATGTCAGTCAGACAGCCTGAAGCTCTGGACTTTGGAAAAATACAGAAGCCCTGGCTTGCCCTGGAAATGCTGACTTATCCAAACGTGGCACACAAGAAATCTCTCCAAACGATCAGGGAGGGGAGGGAAAAAGGTGTTTTTTCATCAGGAGCTGCGTCTCGTCTGTTTAGGCAGACTGGGAATTAGAATCTTGGCAAAAGCGAGCAAAGGAAAGGACTTAAGGACCGTCTCCTGTGTTTGGCCTAGAGGGGTCAGTCTGTGCCCTTCCAGAGGCGTTTCTACATTTGCACGCTATTTCTTTTGCCCCGATGAGGCGAATGGCTGTTAGCTCGGTGGACTTTGCTGACGTAACAGCAAAACACGCTGTTTTATTTGGAAAGTCACGCTCATAATCAAACAGGCTCGAAATTAGTTGACGGCAAAAGGCATAAAGGCCGTCTTTTTTGCTCTCTATTTGATTTAGGGGTTAGTTCAGTAAGCAAGCAAGCAAGCTGTGGGTCGTCAACTGGGAGGAAAACAGAAACACACAGCACTGCTTTTGACCTTTTTTTCAGGCAAAGGATTAGGAAATTCTTTCTGCTATTCCAGAGTGACTTAACAGGTGGTTTGGAGCCTGGAAAAACAGTGGCGCTGAGACACTGAAGCCACAAATAAGTGGAGTTTTCTTCCTTTGCTGAAGCAGTTCACCATAGAAACAACCCAACGGTTCGTGTGCAAAACAACACTCTGCACCCAGATGCATGAATAAATGGACTATGCCTTTCCTCAGAATCACAGAAAACATCTAGAGATCTTGGGTGGCTGCTTCTTCAGTATAATTCAGGGCCTCTTAAAAAGCTCCAAGCTAATGTTTAGACCTCTTAGTAAATGGTTAGGACCATAATCAGTGCCCAGTCCCAGGCTCTTGAGCTCAGGGGGTGGTACTCAGCTTTGATTTATGGTGCAGGAAACCACTTGGCTAAAAAAAGTAAACTCCTGCGCAAGCCACCTGTCCATTACCCGGCAATTATTCCCCTGTGTCTGGGCAATGTTCAGCGATTATGCAGAAAACAAGTCCCATCCCTGTTGAAAAATAAACATGGAATTTGCCAGCAGGGCGGCTGCTGCATGGAAATGAAATGATCTGAAAAAACCTGACAGAAGTCCACAAGCTTTAGAAAAACGTAAACCTGGCACTCAAAGAAAGACCATAAACTGGCGCTAGGCGCTCTGTCCAAAAACACCACAGGTGTGTTGGTCAGGGGCTGGCTTTGATGGTCTGCGGTCTGCAGGAAATGAACATTTCTGTCTCTCCCTCTCGACCTAACCTCAACCGCTTTTTCCTCTAGCTTCAGATGGGCCCCCAGGTTCTGAGCCTCCATTTCATTCTAAAGAGAAAGGTGAGGAGGACGAAGGAGCCACAGAGTGAAATCCCATCCTTTGTTGAAAAGGCTGCCATTGACACGCCTGACAGGAGCTTAGAATTGGACAAAAGACAAAGACGAGAGGCAGAGCAGAGCCCTTGCATCGGTGTAACCTGAGTCTGCAGTCACCTGACCTCTCGGAGCCACCCTGCCCATCCCCCGCCCCCAGCCCCCCAGCCCTAGCTAACTAAAAGCTCTCTGTGATTGCTCTACTCAGCTTCCATCCGGTTCCTTGAGTCGAGCCAAAAGAACAACAGCTGAACTCCTCTATCTCCCTCTATCTCCCTGCATTGCCTTATTAGCTTCTGAACTTGAGAATGGTGTGTCAGAGATGATGAGGCATGCATGTTTATGTATTAATTATAACCATATTCGTTTAAACCAGCGGTGAGTCTCTTGTTTATTCTATAGCTCGTAAATGTGAGAAACCTTTTTTGCATCCTTTTATAATTCAATAGAATTGATTTGTGGAGCAGAAGTTGGGTTTTTCAGTGCAAATATTTGTCCTGATTGGCTTTAATGGCAGTTTTCATCTTTCTCATAGCTGGAGGAGCTGATGGAGACTTTACAAGAAGCAAAAACCTCTGATGAGAAGATTCACTTGAGATTGGTCGGAACACCGAGATATTTTCTCCAAATTTCCAGGCTTAAATGATCAGATGCCAGATGTTCAGTGAGGTCTCAAACGTCTAGACATTCCACATTTTTTTAAAAGCACATTTTCTATGTAATTTTCATCTCTCCTCAACTAACCTTTCTTGTTTTCCATCTTAGCAACTAGGTTTTCCATAGACGCTCTTTTTTATATTGTGTATGAATTGTCTGTCCAGATCTTGTCTGGCTCCATGCCAAGTGTCTGGCTTGATCTAATGGTCAGTCTCCCTTTGGGACTGCAGCAAACCTCTTCTCTCTCTCTCTCTCTCTCTCTCTCTCTCTCTCTCTCACCCGGCCTGCCACTGCAACCCTGAGAGTCTGTTTCTTTGTTTGTTTGTTTTTTTTTTCTCCTGCCCAAAGCTGCTTACGTCTGTCCGCCGTTATTTATCTTGCAACTTAACGTTTTGATTCACATGTCAGTGTCGCACAAATGGAGCTGTGACGGCATATGGGCAGCAGGCCTATGCTGACTGCCCGAAAGCTGTCTTTTTAGGGTTGCCACACATCTCCAAGGCCCTGTGGTATTCTGGGCTTGTTTTTCAGCCCTTCTCCGTCCTTCTAAAACACGTAGGGACTTTTAAGGATCAGCCATTATCTACTACTTGTGGAGGAAAACAGATTACCACATTAGCCTTCACCCAATGACTGTGAAATGCTAGACACTCTCTGTCTGTTTTGGGAAAAAAGAGAATCAGGGTGGGAGAAATTGAACATCTCTCAGTAGGCTTTGCTGAATAACAACTCAGCGGGCAGCAATGTTTCCCCACCTAAATAAATAAATAAACAAACAAACAAATAAGCAAACATCCTTTGATTAAACTGAGTGGAACATAGCTGCCCCCCCCCCCTTTTTTGGCACCAGTCGACTGTCTTCATCGAACAGCAGCCCTTCCTGCAGCTGTGGACGCTCGGTGTGTTCTCACGACATTCTGTGCTTGTCAAGAGAATAGACATCTGTACAGTCTTAATGCAGGCCCCAACAGCTGGTGAGAACTGCCATGGTAACTCGCATTCCTTTTGATGGGAGTAAGTGGGAGGGAAGGGGACCGTGAAAACGAACCCTCTCTCTCTCTATCTCTCTCTCTCTCTCTCCATTCTCTCTATCTCTCTCCCCCACAGGCTTTGTAGCTCGATCTCCCCTCCCCCCATCTCCCACACTACTGTGTCCCCCCCTTCTGTTGCCTATGTGGCACAATCCTTTGCTACATTGTGCTAGACTTAAAGTGGGTGTCATTTTTAAATTGAGATGAGCTCTGCAGGAGAAAAGCTTAACTAACTTTATTGCAGGGCTCCTGAACTGAACGCAGCACTCCGGGTTTCCCAGAAAAGGGATTAAGGCTAGTCTCAGACTGCATGGCATTCTGAATGGAGATTCTATACTGAACAGAAAATATACACTCTTAAAAGTAAAAGGGCTACAAATGGTTCTTTGAGGGATGTCACAGGAGAACCACTTTTGGTTCCTTCAGATGTAAAGGTTCTTTACCAATTTAGAGGATTTTCCTACTAGCATTTCTGTCTTACATACATGGCTCTTAATGGAACCAAGAGTGTAGTCCAGAACTAGGTTTAGACTCACACAGAGAAACACAAATAACTCCATATTAACACAGACAAACTCAGTGACCTGTAGTCTATTGAAATGTAGCACACATATGAAATAATAAGGCCCATAATAAGGCAAAAGGCAGGGAAAAAGGTCCTTTCTGTCAAAAAGTGAAACTTTTACAGGAACAGAAAACTCTTTAATACAGGTATGTCACTGATTACTCAGACAAAGCATCAAATCAAAGATGCACTATCAGTGACATTTGACTGCCTGTTACATTTTTAACAAAGACACTGGACGTGGGTCTGAGGTGGAGGTAGAGGTGATGGGGTGCAGCAGTGTTCTTACCTTCTGTTCGGCGAGCCGAGAAGCCAAAGCGAGAAGTCAGCTGGTGCAGGGGTCTGGAACTATCTAACAGCAACACAAGTTCTCAAAGAAGACATTTGCAGTGGGCAGGCCCTGTAGACACCCCCCCCCCCCCCCCCCGCTCCACTGGAGTGGGACGTCCCACAGTTAACTCTATGTATCCAGCTAAAGATCTCAGTTCCATGCAAATCAGGCCTGCTAAGCGTGTTTGGACAGGGCAGTTATTTGTACTCACTGTTAAAAGCAGTTCAGTTATTTACTGAAAGGAAGGTTTTAGGCTAAACTGTATCGTTGAGGACATGTTAAAGGTTGAATTTGGTAAATCACGAGGGGTTTATTTCAATTCTGTTGATTTTTTCAATTGTTTGCATTTGAGAGAACACTATTGAAACAGGATACCCATTAACAGTGATGGTCTACATTGTACATGGTATTTCTCTCAGTACAGCTAAGACTGATACAAATAATAATACTCATAAGTAAATAGCATGTGCATGGCATGATTATAGTCTCATATGGTTGGGAGATTGAAAATTGCTGTTTGGGTGTTTGCAAGTGTTTATTTCTGTGTTATATGTATAGATGTTTGTCTGCTGGACATGGTAATGCTACTAAAATAATGTACCTTGAAGAGTAATTGTTATTTCACAATATCATTGCTGTTGGAACCAGTTGGATTTTAAAAAATGTAACTTTACAGGATAAGGAAAAACTTAATACATGGAGTAAATGGAGTATTTTATAATATCATAATATAAAGTTGTTGTTGTTGTTTTTTTCAGAACAAAACCACACATCTCCAAAATAGTATGTTTACAGGGGAAGCAAAAACATTATTTACTAATAATAGAAGTTAATGTAAACATATATCTTTTTGTTTGTTGTTTTGTTGTTTAGTTTGTTGTGACATTTAATTTTATCTGGTTGATTCAAATTGCTGGGACAAATTAAAAGTATTGGGACACTTGATTCATTGTTTCTTCTGAAATCATGTATATTTAAACAGATTTCGCCCTGCTTTCGCCCAGGGAAGGCTTTCTGCTAGATTTTGGAGCATTTGATTGCATTCAGTGACAAGAGTTAGTGAGTGTTAGTGAGACCAGGATGTTGGATCATCTCCACCCCACCTCATTCTCAACTCCTCAACTCATCACAAAAGTATTTTGTTGATGGAGCACCAACCATCATTCCACTGAGTTCCACTGCCCCACAGCTCAATGTTCAGGGGTTTGATACCCTTCTAGCCGATGCCTGGCTTTATATTTCATAGTGCCATTAGGTCCATGTTTATCTACTCCAGAGAGTCCTATTCTGTTGGCAGTACTTCTCTACATTGGTATCAGAAATGGGTGAAGCTTTAAGTAGCTGAATGTATTTATTAGAATGGGTATCCACAAACATTAGGACATATAGTGTATTAAGTTTTTGGTGATAGTGGCAGTATGTATAGTCTGAAGGGTCCCATCTCAGTGCTGGCACCCTAATTATTCAGAGTTTAGGGTCACTTTATGTTCAAGGTACAAGAGGACTTACTGTCATGTTGCAGGGGTGGTATAGTGGGGACAGCTGTGTGTACACAGGCAAAACAATAGAATGTGTGAAATACTGGAAATGAGGTGGATAACAATGTGCAAGACAAGACAATGGGCCCAAAAGACAAGGCAGTCCAGTAGATACATGTGACAGGATAACTGTGTACTTTTCCTTAAGATCAGCTGTAAATGCTGAGTTCAATGAACGTCTTATGGCTGCCCTAAATTGGAAAACAGCAAACGGGATGAATAAGAAGACTGTAAAGCTCTTTTACAGCTTGTCCAATCAGGGTCCAATGCATTTTACTAACTGACGGCACGGCCTGCAAGGCAGGCTCCCTCTGGATGTAGGAGTCAACTCCCAAACTCATGTGACTCATCCTCAAATAATCTCGTTTCTGTTGCTTCGCAAACACATTCTCAATCACTTCATTTGATATAAACATGTGTGCCAACATGTTTAAAAGGCATGTATCTAGACCTGCTTCTAAGGGAATGCTATACGGTTCAATTCTTTAAAATCCTTGTCATAGAATCAAATTCCTCAATCCATTCTTACTGTTCTTACTAAGTGTCTGTGTTTGTGTGTGTGAGAGTATCTGTGTACCACGGGTTGCTGAAATGTACATCAGGCTAAAGTAATCACAGCAGCTCTTCAATTTAGCTTTCAGCCTCTTTGCCTCAGACACGCTGGTCAGGCAGAGAGACTCTCTGCGGTGGATTGCTAATGTCTGTACTTTCCCAGCCTGTGGACGAGTAAAGAGAGAAACATCTGGATGAGAAAAGGCTGGAAAAAACAGCAGCTATGCAACGTGGCATTTTCCATTCTGGCTGCGGCAGACAGAGCGAGCTGGAGTGGGAACAGGCCGTGGTGGTGGAGGAGGTGTAATTACTCAGGCTCTCTCAAGCTGCAGACGTGGCGCTGTCTATGAAGCCTAACAAGTCTTCACATGGCCATGGACTCACTGGAACACCCCCCCCCCCCATTATCCACACCCCTTAGTCTAATCATAATTAGGTGTAATTTTACAGGCTACCATCTGAAATTGGATGCAATTGTACGTGGTTTGCTTTAATTCTGTACTGACACGCTGTTGCCAAACAGGAAGGGATGCTTAGAGTAATGTGCATTCATCAGATTTGAATTATTTCATATTATTAAGTGCAACATATTCATATTTCAAGTCATATGCATAAAACACATAATGATTGACCAGTCTCCAGTAAGGGGTTCCCACTTTGTGGCAGTTGCTAAGTGGCCA
Source organism: Salminus brasiliensis (assembly GCF_030463535.1). NCBI lineage: Eukaryota > Metazoa > Chordata > Actinopteri > Characiformes > Bryconidae > Salminus > Salminus brasiliensis. The sequence continues at coordinate 10,441,771 of NC_132896.1, forward strand.
CTAGGTAGTTTTTTGCAAAGTGGCTTACTAGGTAGTGACTATGGTGTTGCTTCGTGATTGCTAGTCAAAGTAAAAAGTGATCAAGATTTCGGTTTGCAAAGCACCAAAACAAGATTATTTTAGGATGAGTCACATGAGTTCACTCTTCATCCAGAGGGAGCCTGCATTTGACCCTGATTGGACAAGCTGTAAAAGAGTCTTCTGATTATTCCCATTTGCTGTTCTCCTTTTTAGGGAAGTCATAAGATGTTCTCCTCAGCATTTACAGAAAAGTGCGTTTCCTGAAGAAAATGCAGAATGGTTGGCCAGCTTGCAGTAAGTGGTTCCCACTTTCCGGCAGTTGCTAGGCTGTTGTTGTGTGGTCACTAGCTAGGTGGTTGCTAGGTGGTTTCCACTGTATCCCAAGGGGTTGTGACAGTGTTGCTAAATGGGTGCTATATCATTGCCTGGTAGGTCCAAGGGATACAGAGAAAATGTGATTGCTTTTAAAGAAAAATGAGCTGGTAGACCAACACCACCACCACAACTGCCCCCATCAGACAGTCAGCACACAAAAAAAATCTGCAAATCAAACTGGTGAATCTGCTGCTGTTCTTCAAAAACAATGGACTTATAAGCACAGCTCAAAGTAAATGGTTCCTACTTTTGGGCAGTTGTTGGGCTGTTGCTACATGGTCTCCAGGGTGAAACCCTGTTTTCGGTTAAAATGACTAGCCCAGAGTCCAGACCTCAACTTTATTAAGATGAATTCTGGGACTGACCTTTGTAGGTGTGGCGAAATATTTCTGCTGATTTCTGCAGACATACTGAAAACAGTCTCCCGAAGAGAATGGAAGCTGTAAGAAAAGTAGAAAGGGTGGACTCATTAAATACGGAAATATCTGATATTATATTTAGTTGTTGAGGCTCCTGTGTAATGTTCCTTTAAAATACCCTGTTATGTTCATACAAACACTGCACTTTATTACCACACAGTCCTTCAATTGAATGTTTTTATGTTTGCTTTGGAATGCAGCTTCTATTTCTTGCCCCACAAACATGGGGGGTGTGATGTATTTTGGACTGCACCTTTTCTCTAGCCAGTTTATGGGAAATACCTCTATTGGGGGCCTGCCTGAAAACAGAATCTGTATCGTGCAGCAGACGGTATGAATCTTTCTGACCATCATTTCCTCAATAAAGCGCCACAGACTCTTAAAAGGATCACAGCCTCAGTGGACGATACAAGGCCTATATTCATCCTGCTTCCTGTTTTTGCCCCAGTGTAAACGCCGGGCACATCAAATCCTGCAACGGCAAATAATATTAAACATGGGACTGGAATAAATTACAGCACCTGAGTTTACAGTGGAGATAAACCAGACGTGCCACACCTCCACGCAGTAAACAGTAATATGGCATGACCTCCGACCTCTGGGAGGTGCTAACAAAAGCAGAGTAAAGGTGTGAGTTTAGGTGGGGTGTCAGTGGAAATCATTTCATATTTAAAAACATGATAAAAACAAATGCACTAACAGCATGTGGGATGACATAAGCTGCCCTGCCTGAGGTAGAGCACACATTCTCTTTCATTACATCACCTCACAGGCAGCCCGCACAAAGCAACACAAAGCAAGAGGCTTTTTCAGCACAAGGATCATCATTGTCTCAGATTATTGGTCTGGGTCTGTAATTTTGAAATGGACAGCTCAGCGCACTGGCAATTCTTTCTGTCGTTAACCTTTAGAAGAGTTATACTGATGCAGGGAAAAGTAAGTGAACCATCTGAAATGAGCTGGATTTCTGCTTTGGTTACTAATAAAATGTGGTCTGTCACAATTATAGACAATCACAATCTAACTAAACTAACAACAGACACACACAGTTGTACTGTCCATGTCTTTTATTGAGCACAATGAGTAAACATCCACAGTGCAGGCTAGAAAAAGTAAGTGAAGCTTTGTGCTAATGACTTCTACAAGAGTGTTGTTCGTCAAAGGACCTGGATGTTTCACCATTCCTCTCCTTCTTCTCAGCACAAATACACAATGCTATGTTAAGAGAAAAAAACAACAACACCGCACTGCTCCAAAATCTCGTCCTAGCTGCGAAGCATGGTGGATGGAGCATCATGGTTTGAGGGTGCTCTGCTGCCTCAGGGCCTGGATGCCCTGTGATCCATGATGAAACTAACACATAAAACCACTGGTATATAAATCAACTAAAGAATGGTTGAAAGGAGATTTGGGTTTTGGAATGGCCAAATTATGGCCGAATTAACCCTTTTGAGAAGCTGTGGTATGACTCGAGGAAACATACACGACACATGCAAAACATCCTGGAAATATGAACTAACTGAAACACATTTGCAGGGAGGAATGATCCAGAATTCCTCTGTAATGTTGTTCAAATCTCATTTGCAGATGTGTAAGGACCTACAGGTTATCAAATTCAAGGGTTCACTCACTTTTTCTAGCCTGCACTGTGGATGTTTACTCAGTGTACTCAATATAAGGCATAAACTACACAACTGCTTGTGTGCTGTTAGTTTGGTTAAATCCAGGTAATTCCATAGGGTTTGTTTATTTTTTCTTGCAACCGTATATGGTTTTGTTAATAATATGTGATAGTATATATATATATATATTAACATATTTAGAGTTATATTAAGTCCATGTTATTTAAATAGCTATGTTTGGCCCTGCTCCCTCCTATCCCTTTGTTTCAATACGTTTTAAGGAACAATTGTTTGTAATGTTAACAACAGTAACAATTAACAATAGGAACGGGTAAATAATGGAAAGAGGGTGTAAAGGAGCCTTTGTTGGGACCTCTAATGCAGTTAGAGCCCAAAGGAGAAAGGCTCTTCAGCAGGATGCATGCTTTAGAAGCACAATGGCTGCTCATCCTTTCCTTCCTCTACTTACTTCCTTAAGAGTGACAGAACTAAAATGAAAACATGTGGGGGATCAGTCAAGAGACAGATGGAGCGAGCGAATGGGACGGTGAGCATGGCGAGGTTGCATTGTCTATAACTTTCTCCTGCAGCTGTTAAGTGGGTGTAATGGCAGCACGGCAGGACCGGGGGTACAGCAAGGGCTGTCTGCGGCGGGGCCACTCCCAATGCCAGCGTTTGGACCTGACTGCTGAAGAGGAGGTGACGTGTACAGTGGAGACCAAGCCACTGCTGCACATTCTGTTCTGGCCAAGCAGGCTGTCCGCAGCCGGCTGATGAAACAACAAGAAGGAGTAAAGTGCAGTGCAGTGGCTAAAGAGTCTCATGGCTATGGTTAGGCTGTGCATATGTTGCAACTGCAGAGACTTTAAGGCCTGATGAGATAAGATGAAAGCTTTCAGTTTGATAAGAGTTAGTTCAAGAGCCCTGAAGGTTTGAGTCTTTTTAGTTTGAATGACTGCTAAGCATGTATAGACTTAGGAAAGAATTCTGTCTTTTGTAGTTTCATCTGTTTCTAATTGAATCCATTTCCACAATATTGTAATAAAAGTGTCAGTGTGATGCATTTCTAATATTTAACTTGGCTAGTGTCAGCCAGACTGTCCTCAAAAAACAAGCTTGCAGCGAATGAATTTCAATATTTCATTTATTCCTCAACAGGAAAAGGCAGTTTAGCAGATTAAAGAGCTTTAATAGGTTGGTGATTAGAATATAAATGAGTCAAATGTTATATCCCATTCATGTACTTATATTGCCACATCATCACTTTTGCCTCAAAGGCCTAATCTGCATTTGATTACTGACGTAGCTGGTCTGTCCACTAAGTGACATTTAAAGGAGTTATACCTCAGAATCACTGGGTCTAAATTTCCACAGATAAATAATTATAGTAATACTGTATATTGTCTGCATCTGTTGAACTGGTAAGCAAAACGCCTTTTCTGGTGTAAGGGTTAGCAAATAGGCCTTGACTTAAAACCTTTGGTGCTTTAAAGTATGTGACTGGGCAAAAAATGTCCAGATGCAGTGTTACAAGTCGATTTACCACACTGTTATTTTGCCTTAGGATACAACACACTATTTTTTCTTTTACGGTGAACTCAAAGGAACAGATGAAAAAAAATTATACGCTCTGCTCTGATTGGCTTTTTTGCACCACCGCAACAGCTTACAGGAGCCACATAGCCTAACCTAGCATCGTTTTAGGGCTGTAAAAAGAACAGTGTATGCTGAGTGTTTTTTGTAATCATAAACATCTCACCTAGTTTTACTGTCCTCTCAGTGTCCTCCTGGCACAGTGTGTGGTTACCTAGCTAAAGAGACTGTTAGCTGGGTTAGCTTTTAGCCTAGCACTCGCCTAGCACTTGTTCACGCTTCTGAGTTTCAGCTCATCACACACTGCTTTTGAGCTCCCGTAATGTGAACACTGGCACAGGCAAAGCCATAGATGTTGGGAAAAATAAGATGGAAAAAGTGGTTAGCAATTTAGCCTAGCATGGATTCCCACTCGCTTTCCCAGATTTTGCTTTGTCTCACATCTCGTTTGAGCTTCTGTCATGCAGACAATGGCACAACAAAAGAGGTGGTCGCAAGGCCTAGTTCACTTAGCAGAGTCTGGAGTATCAACAACACGTGTTCGTCCTTGACTAGGGCTAGCAGAGCTTTCACTGTTGGTCTTAGTGCAGTTTTGGGGGCATAAATAAAATTAGCCAAGACTGTTATGTAACTAGAATCAAATGAATTTGAATTGGCCCTGTTTGCCAGCCCTGTTATGGTTGTGCTGGATTTTTAAAAAGAAAAAAACACGTGTGTGAGGTTCATAGTTTGTCACTTCAATGTAGCAAAATACATTTTCACATCCATTCTACATCACCTATGATACCTAATAGCCTGTTCTGTCAACATTACAGTAGATTCTGTTTGTGTGTATAAGGGTTTTCATATCTGCAAATGTTGAGTTTCTCAGCCATGCCAGGACCTCATGGATTCCAAAAGTGGCTCTTCTATGGCATCACTCCAAATACTCTTTTTGGCAGGTCGCAAAATGTGGACTTCTCTTAATGTTTACCAATAAACTTGAAGGCTATTAAAAGAAAACCGTGTGGACAAATGTGGACAGTGAGTTGTGGAGATCACTTACAACTTAAAAAAAAAAAAAATCAAGCCGTTTTTTGAGACTTCTTTTTTTATCAGCTCGCCTGACTGCACTTGCCTCTACCTGTAAGGCAGGCAAACATTCAGCCTTGCATGCTCTGCACACTTTGAACAGAAAGAAGGAATGTTGCTTTGTACCCCTGAACCTTGCATTTATCAGGGGATGCCTTCCTGGCCTGCTATGTCACTGTATTACCCAGTTTATCAGGAAAATCGAACGCACCTTCTGAACTGATTCTGAAAGATTCCACCATGCTATTTACCATATGCCGCATCCTCTGTGGAGCTCATGTTAGCATATACTAGCTTCTTTTGTGTGAAACCTATGAATCTCTTTCCTCTCCTCTGCTGTTTTGGCCTGACGCTGATGCGTAATTCCGATCTTGCGATAGCAGCAGAAATCTCAGTGTTTCCTTTTAAAAGGAAGAAGAAAGCTCCGTTCCAGCATGTCTGCAGGTGCTAGTTTCTCTTATTATTTTTTTTGTAGATGGTTAGAGTGGAGCAGAGGGCAGTCTAAACAATATTTTGTTGATTGTCTGGCTATCTGGGATACAAAGAATTACAAAGTATACACCATACAGCAATGGGGGAATCCTCAGGGTCTTCTTAGCCTTCCAAGGAAGCCTAAAGATTTCTGAGAACTGAAAAGTATGCATGGTAAATCTCGAAACACCCAGTGGAAATGTTCAGGATTTTTTCTCTCTCTGTGGAATCGAGGCAGTTACAGCCAAGCAAACTCTCATATTGTTGAGGCCTACATGAACTGAATAGAGTTAATTACCAACATAATTAGGAATTGACAGCGAAATCAAGCTGTCACATTTTGATTTCCAGTGGGTTGGATCGATTCTGTGTCACATAACATCACTCCAGACCTTCTAAAAGTCCTAGATAAGTCACAGGCTGTGATTAAGAGCAGTAGCCTTTTGGAAACATAAATGGTTTAGCAGCTTTAGTATGACAGATTGCCAGTTTTGCTCATCCATCCCAACATTTTACCTCAGCAAACCAGTGTTGGGTTTTAGGCGTCTGTCTTCCAGAAATCAAATCACTGCATCTATAAATCATAACAGTTACGCTAATCTATAATTGCTGTCGGAGTGACGGTAACATGAGTTTATCCTCATCCTCAGTCATTTTAACTGCCTCACACAGACGCCTTCGTTTTCAATGCTACCATTTTCAACTATTTCAGGCTTTCTGTAATGATATAAGCTTAGCAACAAAGCTTCTGAACACAGTTCACCGTTATGCTGTCAGCTGTTTATCTGGACTTTTAGATGAAGAGATAGTTTAGCCCTGGTCCCAGATGCAGTACTTGAACAGTAAGTAGCAAAACAGTCACATGAGAAAGTCTTGTGAAAGCTGTTAGGAACAACAAGCAGTTTAGCAGCGTAGCATGTTGTTGAATTCGGCTTATTAGAAATGTGTTAGCCATTGAAAGAAGTTTGTGAAGAACCCTTAATTCATTACTTTATTCATTATTTTTAACTCGGTGTGTAAACATCTTAATTATTCATTAATTTCAAAACCAATCATTCTGGCTCTAAATGGCTCTAACCATAACCTGAAAGCATTACACAAATACAGTGGTATTAAAAAGTTTGGCCACCCCTGATCATTTTGATGATTTTCCTTTATTAATCATTGGCTGTTCGGATCAGCAATTTTCAGTTAAATATATATATCATATAGCAGACGAACACAGTGATATTTGAGAAGTAAAATGATAAAGTTTATAGGATTTACAGAAAGTATGTAATAATTATTGAAATGAAATTAGGCAATTGGCCAACTTAATGGATTCTCCCGTCTATGTAGGTGAGGGGGCAATGAGCTTACAAAACAAATTTTGTGTTCCAATAATTAGTTCTAAAGGTATTCAAATCAATAAAAACGACAAGGGTGCCCAATAATTAAGTAATTATTGCACACTTTCTGTAAATCCTACAAACTTCATTTCACTTCTCAAATATCACTATGTTCATCTGCTATATGATGAACTATATAAATGAACTGAAATTGCTGATCCGAACAGCCAATGATTTATAAAGGAAAATCATCAAAATTATCAGGGGTGCCCAAACATTTTCATACTGTATAGCTCTGAATGTCTGAAAAAACCCTTTGGTCATTACATGCACGGTTCCAATTCAATGAAGCAGTAGCGAGAGCCATTCCGAATGCAGTACAGGTGCTGAATGGTGACTGTTAATACTGGGTTATCTATAGCAGGACTTCAGAAAGGGTTTAGATAACATGCTCACACCTCAAAACACAAAGTTGTATTTAGTATATTTGTATATTGTATGTTTGTATGTATAAGAAGAATCTTCTTTTTCTGATTTGGACTACATGTGCACAGTCTAGTTGCTCGTTTGCTGCCTATGCAATATTGCCGGCCAACCAACGCGCCTGGAGGGAAGCATCACATACCTGGATCCAATGCGCTAGCCTCCAGACATCAGTGACAGCCAGCAGCTCAGCAAAGCGATGTGGGGGAAGAGCACCATCTACCCACACTGGAGAGAGCAAGGCCAATTGTGTTCTCTCTGGGCCTCGTCTGCCGATGGCTAGCAAGCATGATCGGGATTTGAACCAGCGAATCCTCTGAACGTAGTGACAGCGCCTTATTCTGCTGGACCACATGGGGCCCTATTTAGATTTATTTCTGTTATTCTAAATAATTTTCTTGCTGGTCAGATAAATAGCATATCTCATATAGCTTCTTTAATAGCTTGTTCTCGGATAGCATCTCTCATATAGCTTCTTTAATAGCTTGTTCTCGGATAGCATCTCTCATATAGCTTCTTTAATAGCTTGTTCTCAGATAGCATCTCTCATATAGCTTCTTTAATAGCTTGTTTTCAGATAGCATCTCTCAGATAGCTTCTTTAATAGCTTCTTCCCAGATACCTAATACTTTTACTAGATGTAATTATTAGCATCATCTCACATTAATTGGCTTAATGTTATCAAATCTCTCATTCAGGCATTTTCATTTTTCAGAACTGGAGTGCGCTGAATGGAGTGCGCTTCACATGGTTGACACATCAGTTCTGCTCTCTAGTCTGCATTTATTTACTGCACATGATCTGAAGAGAAAGCTGGAATACTTTTTTATGCTGCATATTTGTCCTTATCAATGCAGGGACAGTATGTCCTTGATTATATGATTAAATGATCTCAGCCTGCCAAGGTACACAGGATATGAATGGAATATTTTTCATTTGGCTACACACTGCAGCCTGCTGATCAGATGAGGATGGTCAACTGTTAGGAGAAGCCTTCATTGATTTGATGGATCAATTCAGCCCCTCTCTACTTCAGATGAAACACTTTTCTTTAAAGGTGTTATAGATTGCATGTATTCAGTTTTGTCCTCCTGAAAAACCCAGCTTGAGACCAGCTTTTGCTGGTAGCTGGTTTTGGTCTAAGCTGGTCTTTCATGGTCAAGGTGGTTGAAAAGCTGGTTATCCAGGTGAAAACATACCCTACACTGGTAAGCTAGCTGGTTAACCAGCTCTTGACCAGCGTAGGGTATATTGTATTTGATTTTGGTCATGCTTGGTCATGCATTGGTCAATGCTGATCATCCAGCTTGGAGATGCGGTTATCAGCATGGTCAACCTTGGTCAATAACTTCCTAATGTTTAAATAGTAAGTGTGACTTTGGTTAGCAAAAAATGCTCAGACCTAGTTCAGACACCAGTTAAAACCCTGCTATTCTGCCTCAGAATGAAACACATTGTTTTTCTTTTTATGGTGGAAATGAAAGCTCTGCTTTTATTGTTTTTTTTTTTTTTGTTTGTTTTTTTACAACCTTCAGGGGTTCAATGAAGCCAGGTAGCATAGTATAGCTTTATTATAAACATTGTACAAGAATAGTGTAATTATTTTTTGTTATATTCCCCAGTCTTACCGGATAGTGTTGTTATTGTACTTGTATCCTCTGAATAGCTGAATATTGTAGCTTTCAGAATCAGAATATATATTATTCTATTAGAATATACTTTATTGATCCCAGTAGGGAAATTATAGTTGTTACAGCTGCAACCATTTGTGTAAGAATAACACTCTAAAATAAATAAAATAAATTCAGAACAAAAAGAGAAAGAAAAATCAAGAAACTTGAAATGTATGTATATAAATGTAAATATATATCAATTCTATGAATTTAGTAAAGTGGCATCGTGGTAATAACTGATAATAAATATTTTGAGTTATTGCACACATTGAATTGAAGTACAGTACTACAGTTCCTTTGTTAACTTTTAGCCAAGCACTTGCTCACTTCCCCTGGTTTGACTTTCTTACACAGCATGTTTGAGTTCCCCTTCTGATGTGTGATAAGCTCTGGTCTGAGGTAGTCCATTTCTGTTTAGATGGCATGGACATTTGGCTTGGCGCAGATACCCACAGAGACCTGTATTCCTATAACAGGCAGTCTGGAGTTGATGTGCTGGTTGTCTCCAAAAGTTGCTGTTGTGTTTTACCACTTTGCCTGCTTTGACTATGGCTAGCAGGGCTTTAGCTAGTGGGCTAAGTGACTGTAAACAAGACTAATAAGAGATTTGGATTTGGCCCATTTTAGAGCCTTGTTTTTTTTTCTTTCAATGAAGAGACAGTGAAACAACTACAGTTGTCCATTGAAGCGCACCTTTAAATCTCCTTTGAGGCCTACCTATTTTTTTTCAGGTGTGGTGGGTTTGCTCCAGTAGGGGCAGTGGTGGCTCAGCGGTTAGAGCGCCGGGATATCGATAACAGGGTTGTGGGTTCGATTCCCGGGCTCGGCAAGCTGCCACTGTTGGGCCCTTGAGCAAGGCCCTTTACCCTCTCTGCTCCCCGGGCGCTGGAGTTGGCTGCCCACCGCTCTGGGTGTGTGTGTGTACTCACTGCCCCTAACACGTGTGTGTGTGTGTGTGTGTGTGTGTGTGTGTGTGTGTGTGTGTGTGTGTTCACTACCAGATGGGTTAAATGCGGAGGACACATTTCGCTGTACAGTCCACACTGTACAGTGACGAATACGTGCACCTTTATCCTTTATCCTTTCAGTTTATACAGATTGTATCACTGAAACTGATTTATTAACATCGCCATTTGTCAAATTATGTACAGTAATAAAAAATATATATGCACTTCTGTGTTTTTGCATAATCGGTTACAACTTACATACAGATGGAGTATGAACATGGTAACCCTGGCTGTTTTGAAGTGTAATGGAGTGTTTAAAACATTCTGGCAGATAAGCAAGGCTATTATCCTTACACAGATAATGGAAAAAGGCTACAGAACACCCTACCTGCTGCTTCACTCCATGTGTGTGTGTTTGCAGTGTACATATCTGGTGGGCTCTGTTTGCTGAAAACCTTGAAAGCAAACAGGCTCTATTTGAGGCAATCTGGCTCCCTTTTTGATTTGGCCATCTCGGTGCTGACCATGCCCACTGGATAAGAACTTGTCTAGGAAGACTATCGCCATCAAAGCTCACCTGAACGATCAGAATGTAAACAAGGCAGGGCAGGATGTCTCTTGCATCGGCTGAAACAGAACTCTAACTCTGTCTTGGGTAATCCATAAAGGAAATGTTGATATCAGCAGCATCTGGGTGAGGAGGATTTTGATCAAGAATAAAGCAAGAATCCACATCATATGACTGAAAGAAAAACTGGGAAAAATTCAGGACTGGGAATTGTCATGAAGAATTCAGGAAGAGTGTTGAACGCCCTTGTCTGTGTGGAGTTTCTGTTGTACACCGTGTGCCTGTGTGCCCCTAAGTGGCTGGTGCAGCCGGGGGGTGCGTGCGAAGGCCTCTTTGCTATCTGTGACTCGTACAGAGGCTTGTCCAGTTGCACCACGTTTCCAGCCTGGATGGGTGAGCATTCCTTGCGTTTTATCTTTCCCTTCCAAAGCCCAGCAGACATCCTAGACAACAATGAAGTAATTGTACTGCTACCATGTCGGCCGTGAACATCAAATATATTTAATATAGAACTGATGGAGATTCAGTATATTGTTGATGTCCATATCAGTATCCCTTAACTGATATTAACTGCAGTGTCCTGTTGGTTGTCATTACTTTAGACCTTTCTAATATTTTAATCAGAAGAAGACTTCCTACTCTTTAAAGAACCATCAAATAAAAAATCCTAACAGCACTCAGGAAGCATGACTTCGAGCCATCAACCATGCACAGCGTAGCTTGATTTAGAGCGTGTCAGTGTGTCTTTTACATCGCAACAATATTAATAAATTATCTTAATTAATCAAAGGTATATTTCGGGTGTAATGTGCAATAAATCAATCAGCGTGTCACTTGCCATTCCCCTTCAAAGCCAAGTGCAGTCTGACTTTGGCCGATTGCTATTTCAATGGCGCATTGCACACAGTCTGGGAAGGCTTGCTGAAGTGGTGGAGCGCCTCCCCTCTAGAATAATGTTTTAATATTTTATTTTGTTTTTGTTTATTGTTTTGTTTACTGCCAAGTGGCACACGCCATGGGTTTGTGCACTGCTGCACGCCCATGTGTCTACGTGAAACAAGCGTGGGTGTGCCTGTGACAATTCACTGCCAAGATAGCAATGAACGTCTGACTGTTGACGTCTGCCTAGAAATGTACCTGAACATACCTCATTTCGAGATCACCATGCCCATCGGCGTAGATATTTTTGCAAGCACCGTTGCTATTAAAATGACGCAGGCATGAAAATGGACTGTTGACGAGGTGTAAGATAGCAATGAGATAGGGTGTAAGATAGGGCCCATAGTCTTATACTGTGATTCTGTCATACACTGCTATACAAAAGTCAGAATCCACCCTCTATTTACTTCATTTCCAGTCAAAACAGCCAGTAAGTGCATGTTATTCATTTTCCAGTGGCAGGGGAAAAAGCTGATAACATACAGTACTGTGTACATCAAGGCACCTGTGCAAAGTCCATTAAAAAAGCTATTTATCTGGGCAGTAAACATTTATTAAAAATAATAATGCATAGCATTACATTTGTCACCTTGTTTGCTCAACATTTCACAGCTCCTGTCATAGCAGCTCAGTATTTTTTGTAGATATCATCTAATCCACGCAGGGGTGCTGCCATGGATTTTGAGCCCAATGAAAAGATATTACAATAAGCCCCATAACTCAATAATTCTGACAAAGTACTCAATTCATTCATTTTCAAGGCCTCTGTCAGTCACAGCCCCTTAAAGTCGTCCGAACCGAGAGTGGAGCTTGATTATGTTGAAACCGTTAAGTGCTGTTTATCTGAAGGGGAGTTTATGGTAATTTACTAAGTCTCCCACAGTTGTTTGGGAAAAAAACCTTCCTGAGTGAATAACTTGTACTTGTGCTGTAATGGACCACGCCCATGGAGCCGGAATGGGGAGGCGAACTCAGAAGTCCTTTTAGGCTGGAGTTCAGGGCGGCTTCATGGTGGGTGCTTGAAGCAGAGACCCCCCACACACCCAATTCCCCTGTAGCTAAGGTGAGCAATGGAAAGGAGGTGGGGTGAGAATAAAGGGTGTATAAAGGGCTGAGGAATTTTGTTGTTATATCACAGCTCCACTTATTGGATGACCTGGAAATTAAATGAAGGTGAGTCGCTTTTGTGCTGGACTGTATATATGGGAAATATTGTCACATTGAATTCTACTAATATCAGCCAGCACCACCTGGAACAATGCCAATGTGATCATTATAGGAATGTTTAAGATCACAAATCTTTGTTGTTTGGTTAATTTCTCACAGTTGCAGCTAAGGGCTTTACACTACACACCTAAAGGTGCCACAAGGAGTTCTTTGAGCAACACCATAAAAGAACCACATTTGGGTCCATAAGGAGCTGAGAGTTTGAAGAAGAACCATTACAAGACAAGACAAGACCATATTTACCGTTAGTGTCAGACACAGATGAAATTTGGACTCTTTGAACGCTTTTATCCCATCCGTGCAGTGAACACCAAACCAGTAAAACACACACAGTAACAGTGAACACACGTGCCCGGAGGGGTGGGAAGGCATTGCTGCAGCACCTGGGAAGTAGAGAGGGCTTTGCTCAAAGGCCCAGTGGCAGCTTGCCAAGCCCGGGTATCGAACCCACAACCCTGTCATTCAGTGAAGGTTCCTCAGACTCAAACGTCTTTTGCAAATATGGATCTTTATGGAACCAAAAGTGGTTCAAGCATCAATCAAATATTTCTTTGTAGCACCGTCCTTTTGAAGAATGTCCTTCTCTCCTGCTTAGGCTCGTACAGTTTGACCTGGATGTTCCTGGCAGGCTCCGCCATACTTTCTTTGGCCACACTCATTGCCATTAGATCAGCTCTCATCAAGGGAAAGCGAGCCGTTGCAGCCCTTCTTTTAAACATCATCTCAGGTAAGAACTGTCTGAGCTCTCGTGTGTTGCCAGATGTAGGAGCAGCTGCACTTGCAGTTTTCTACACAATTATCTGAGCAGGCATTGGTGCTGCATGGCCAGATCTCACCAACATCTGACAACCTGTGATTTCCAATAAATCACAATAACCCTCACAGCTGCTGCCAGCGTGGTTGCATGTACAATGGAGTAGCTGTGTCCTTGGATTTGCCCTTCATGCCTCAGTCTAAAGTAATGAGGCATGGGCTGTTACTATGAACTGACTGACATGATTCTTTCTGTTTTTACAGTGGCGTTTTGCGTGAGTGCCCTCATTGCCTTCATGGTGTCCATTGAGGAGCGCTTGCCTGACATGCTCAAGTTCCTTGGCTGGGCGTTTTACACCTGCTGTGCTACCCTCTTCTATGCTTCTCTAGTATCTGTGGTTCTAGGACTAGCGGAAGGCTCCTCAAGCGTGGGGCCAGTAAACCCTCAGGACTGTCAGGGCCTGCCGGTCATATCCCCTTAGTCCACAAAGGCATTAATGGATCTTCTTAGTAATGTTGGCCAATGACGTCCATTCAACTGCAGTCCAATGTATTAGCCATGTTTTCATCTTGGCAAATTCTAGGGAATAGACTGTGGCTTATGTTTGGACTGCAGTAGGGTGCCATTTTTCCTTTAATGAAGTGTAATATTGCCCCCCACTGGCAAGCTGATGGCACTTCTAGACACACTCATATGCACTAACACAGTCATTCGCTGAGAGTGTGTATTTCATATTGCCATGTCACATTTGAATTGTATTTATATTTGCTTTTATATATACAGCCATCTGCATAACAAACTACACCCTCTGTGAATTCTATGGTTTTACATATCAGGACATAATAAAATATCTGTTTTTTACAGGCTTACAAATGAGGTAAATACAACCTCAGAGGAACACCACACAACAGACTCCACTGTGTTATTTGTTAATTTGACAAAAATGAAGCCAAAATGGAAAAGCCATGTGTGAAAAAATAGGTACACCCCAGGACTCAATAGCTTGTATAACCACCTTAGCAGCAATAACTGAAAAGTAGTCATTTTCTCTACGGCTTTATCAGCCTCTCACGTCATTCTGTAGGAATTATATATATATATATATATATATATACACATTTTTGCCAACTTTTTTCACTGTGTCAAAATTTAGAAATGTTGCAAGATGACAATTTCAGCAAATCTTTGAGCACAATTTATCTATTTCTCTATATTTATGTTCGATTCACTAAATTCTTGATTAGATTTTTCCCTTCTACTGTGTTTGTGTTTACCATTTCTGTTTCTGCACCTTTAAAACAAATGTAAGATAAATGAGCTCTGATTGGCTTTCCTTTATTTTGCCTGCTTGAGTCATCAGAGGAACAAGGAATTTAACAATTAGTCTCCATAAATGAACTAGGATGTTTCCATTTAAAACCTTAACAGTGTTTACATATTACTTTACACTTTCACATTTTAATAAAGTGAGGGACTCACTTTGTCTACATGGCCACATGTCTACACCAAAGTCTTAACAACCTTTCACCATTCATAATTCCTGGCTTCCTACAGCAAAGCAGAAGCCACCCAATTTCCAGCCCCCCACCTCTGAGTTCTCTACCCTCTCTTACAGTCTTCTCCAAAATCATATGGCATGGGCCAAACAAGCAAAGTGCCCTTTAACATGTGCAGCAGGTGTTCACAGTTGAGGATGTCGTTGTTGGGGCTTCTTGATTATTTATTCACTGAGAAATGTGACCAGGTGCGTCTACAGTTTTGCACTGAAAAGTACATGCAAATATAACAGAATCATGTCATGTAGATGTGAAAGATTTTATATGCACCAGTTGTTGCACATGTTAGGGTTGTATGTAATATTGACACAGTGCATTCAAATTTAAGTAGGACTATTTCTAGTTTCTGAAACTCATATTTTGACAATGAAACATGGCACATGGGTGTGGACTATAACATACAATTATATATAACTATAACATATGGTGTGTCTATAACATACAATTTCTTTATAGTGAATAGTACAATATAACTAATAACTATGCTATGAATCCACCCTTAAAACTTCAATGTAAAATATTTAGATCTGCCTATTTAATACACTTCTTACATGAAAACTGTCTTTATTTCTGCATGTGTGTGTAAACAAAGTCATGAGCAGTCAGTAGAGTAGCAGTGTATATCTATACTCTGGTGTTATAATGCAGCCAAAAAAGGAGCAGTTCTACTAAAACTATGCTGCATTAGATACTAATATTTCTAAGAAGCTCCTTCCACTGGTCCCCAAAAGTCACACCAGACCACATTCTTGAAGTGTGTGATCACACACCTGCCCATAATCTCGTCAGGAATTATGACCTGTCAAGAGGAGAATTATGAATAAATAAGATTGAAACTGAAAGTATCAGAAGAAAAACCAATACGTGTGTCATTTTCTGCTAAATAAAAGTTATTTAAAAGAATATTTTTTATCTCTTCAGTAAATAAACAACCACTAGTTATTAATTAGAACTGAAGTACATGTACAGCTTACATGGTGTTGAAGAAGAGCTGTTCAAGGTTGAAATTCTTGCCTATTTTGTGCCAATGTACGTGACGGTTTTCCCAGTCTTCTTCAGTGTCTCCAGAAGAACATCGCTATCTTTGTCTGACTCGATGAAGACCTTCTTGTTGGGAAGGTCAATGTCAAACTTGACATCTGTGGAATTAATAACAGGGTGTAAGCACTTTACTCATTCAGCACTGCACCATGAGCTTACTGCAGTCACAATTTACACCGTACAGTGCTCTTATATTTTATTACTCTTAGTGTATAACGTGTGTAGTGTGGCACGTTTGCCCTGCCAAGAATCAAACCCCAGTCTACTGTGGATATGCCAGTACTGTTACCAACTATGCTACAGCCTGTACTATGTGTACCATTCGAAAATCAGTCTAGATCGAAACTCCAGTGGGTGAGACTAAACTACAGGAAGACTGTGGTTTTCCTGACACCACAAAAACAAGGAATTTTACATGTCCTGTTTATTTTTCATACTGTATATTGTTGCTGTGCAATGAAAAACATGTCTCTCCATTTTTGTCTGTTTTTAGTTTCTCCATGTTTTGAAGCCTGTAGCTGTGCTGTAGCCTGTTTAAAGCATTCTAGATGAATAGACTAAAAGAAATGCTCTATATTACTTTAAATTAAGTCCTATTTTACATCGACTTCCATTCAAAGGTATGGCCTTTTTGCTTTCTGTAGTCATCATTTCGGAGACATGTTTTTCATGGGACAGCGACGAGATCATCACTCATCATGCAAAAACCTTAAATCCACTTTTTCATTTTTTTTACATAATTTAAACCAAGTTGATCTTTACATTGTGTCCAGATTCATGATGAATGGACCAACATATGTTTTTCAAAATGGTTTGAAGCTTTTTTTTTTAAATATTGATTTCCATTAAAAGTTAGAACGTTTTTTTTTCCTTCACCTGTAAAATTGCCATTGTGGAGAGTTTTGTTTTGACAGGGAGGATATGGACTGTACATTATAAAACTTTAACAGTTTATATTATAATAATTGTTTTATTATAAATTTTGGTTTGGTGGTCCTACCATATTTACATTAAAATGGACTGAATAGGTCAACTCTTCTATAAATATTAAATACTGTAACTGTATGATTTTAATCTTTAACTGGACTTTCTTTCATCATTTTAATGTAGACTATCACTTCTACTGTTACTGTACTTGTAGTACTCCTTTTTATTCGCTTCGTTAGAAAAACTTTAGCTGGCTAATCCCTGGTCATCGACAGAGGCACTGCAGACCTACCTAATTTTTTGAGAACCCGGGTGACTGCCCCTGAACATCCCTCACAGGTCATATCAACAAAGAATTCGTGGGTCTGTGGAGAAATAAGATAAGCGTTATTTCAGACTGTCTAAAGTCCGAGTCCCCACACCGCTCAAGCTTAAGCCATTAGGTCCAACAGGCGAAGTTAGCGACTTAGCTTAGCGAGCTAAAGCAACACAGCAGGAAAATGAACCCTTGGTCTCAGACAGAACAGAGGCGCTATCGAAGATCAAAGATAAAAAGCACTCACTGCCATGATCTGATTAAAGCTTAAAGACGGTCAAAACATTCGAGTCAACCAAATCTCCTGTAAAACGAAACCCAGCGCTTTCAGGAACTCTGCTCTTTCGTGCTGACCAGACGTGTGACTTAGGGATGATCGCTAAATGACCGAACCCTTCCTGAAGCGTTCATTACCACATCACTACACAGAGCCGTTTAGTTAAGCGCTTTAAAGAGTTTAAAGAGCAAAGTATGTTATTATTATTATTATTATTATTACTATATTTTATTTTTTAATTTATTTTTTATCTAGTCAAATTTAAGGTAATTTTCCAGCATTTTATACATATTTTAGTCCCTGTTGCCCCACCAGAATTATTTTTTTGTCTGGGTGACTATTTAAAGAGCTTTTTTATTTTGATATGTTGATATTTTGAAATTCAATGTTTTGGAAAACTAAATCATAAAAAAATAATCATACTGTAGATAATAACGTAAAAAATCCTTATGTGATCTCACATGTGACGTTTGTTCTGTCCCAAAGTCCACTGCTGTGGGTTGTTTTTGCCTGCTCACTGGAATATGTAGTCCAATGGCCCTTTAGTGTGAACCTAAAGACTAAAAACGTTTTATTTCTACATGTAAGAATTGAATTAGCAAACTAAACATTTTTTATTAGTATTAAACTTATTTACACTTTAACATATTACATTTTATTTTAATAGCTGCAAACTGAAGCACAGCATGTTAGTAAATTTTAGCAAATGTAAATTAGCTCCATTAATAACTTTGTAGTTTTGTATTTATTTATTTATTTATTATTATTTTCTACTAGAAGTAATGTATTTTTTACTTTTCTTTTGCTGAATTCCTGCTACTAGAGGTACTGTTAGATTAAAGTCTAAACGGCTTGCCATAAACGTGCCCGCCTGGTCAGGCTTTACACAGAAGCTCCCTGAAGCTGCATCAGCTGATCAGCACGGTCATGTGACCGCGTGTGACCGCGCTCTGAGCTCTGAGGAAACAACAAGCGGCGGCGGCGGCGGCGGCGGCGCAGGCAGCGGGAGCAGCGGTGGGATTCACACAGTGTGGAAGGCTGAGGGCTCCGAAACGGAACACACTTTCATAACAGTGCTATCCGTTTAAGTTGTTACTGGAAAATGTCCCAGGTCAGTCATCTTCGCTAGCGTGATAAGGCCTCTTCATAGCCACTGCGGTGGTCCGGACCTCACGGTAAGTGACTGACAGTCCAGTGAATGCTCAGCCTCGCGCCTACAGCAGGACTTAGCTGCAGCAGGAAGCGAATGTGTGTCAGCCAGGTTAACCGGGAATGCACTGGAGGATTAGCCTGTAGGGTGTTATATCTATACGTACTTGTTAAAAGTGTATTAACCACAGGCTAGGGAATACAGCCCTGCGTTTGTGCTAAAGCAACGGTTTAAATAAAGCACATTATTAAAATAATTAGCTAACACACACACATACACACACACACATACACGCACGCGACTGTCCTCCTACCTCAAACGTAGTCAGTTGACCAAGCAGGTTTGCTATCTGATGGTTGCTGCTGCAGTTTTGCATTGGAGATACGAGACTAATACAGACTAATAGAACACCTCTGTTGAAGCTACATTAGCTCGTATGTCAGGTAAAGAAACACACTCTGCTTAATCAAACAGCTTTTAAGGGGGAAATTGTCTAAATGTGCTCTACAGTGAACCATTCCCTCAGGTCTGTAAGGCGGCACTGTTAATATAACTACTGTGTGTGTGGTTAGTAGTCAGTACAATGAAGCCCTTCCTTGTTTAAATAGTTAGAATTAAGCTCATAAAAATTAGTATATTTTTTATATATTATCTCCCAACTATTTCAAACCCATAATGAATCACATTCTGTATATATTTCAACATATTACCTTTACATTTTGGGGGTGGACCAGCCTTCTGTAAAAGGGAACCAAGCTACTTGTAAACAACCAGTGCTGACTGAATGAATGCATGCACAGACAGGCCTTTCTGCAGCCTTATCAGCTAAATGAGGAAGGCTTTCAAAAGGACGGCCTGGTTAATATAGTTAAGACTAGTGTACTAAAAAAAGTCACATGTTTAACATTTGTAGTGCTCAGCAGTTAATAGCATCCCCCGTGCAGAGTGCTGATGTAGATGCTGTGGTTTCACAGACGTGTGAAAGAAATTACTCAGCTAAATTTAACCATACACCTTACATAACAGATTCCCTTGAGATATGTAGTGAAATGTGTCATGCTAGCACTCTGTTATAGTATATATCCTCATATATACTCCACATATATATTTATATACTAGTACTATGTCTCATACACACAGGGATTGTGGCCTTTTTGCAATTTTTAGGTGATCAAGAGCAGTATTTGATGTGCAAAGAGAAAGCATTGTTCTTTTGAACCAGGAGAGTAATAATAATAATAATAATAATAATAATAAATGATGATGAGGTTGATAAAGATAATAATGGTTTGCTTGTCTTTGATGGTTTGCAGTGGCTGGATGAATCGTCTCCACAGTAACACTGGGGACCAGTGAAGCTTCCTGCCAAGCAGAACAACCATGAATTCAGACATCAACTATCAGGATGGTAACCAAATTTAGCTTGCATTAGGAGAACATTTGTGCTGCGACCTGTTTTGCTTTATTAACCTACACTGTAGTTTGAGGTCTCAGTGCTTCTTTGTAGTGCAGGTCAGAGGAAGATTTTTATTTCTTGTGTTTGTCCCTATACCCTTTAAGTTGTCTGTATTCTCGGGTAATTAGCTTTCTATCTCCAAAGTAGCACTGTGCCCTTTCCTGTCTATGCACATTTCAGGATAGATGGATTGATCCAACTGGCCCAAAATAACTTGCAGCAAATTATGTTAAAGTTATGATTGCTTTTTCCTTCTCCCACAAGGTTCAGCCATTCTAAAGAGACAAGGTTTTGTTACACTGTCAACAACGTGCAAGTTTTCTTTAGCTATATTAAAGATTAGATGGAAACATGATGGTTGAAAATGTATTTAAATCTTGTCTCAGGGCCTGCATTCTCCCAAATAGAGGAGAGCCCAGCGGAGGATGAAGAACCCGTCCATTCGCCCACCCGCATGCAGAGAGAGTACGAGCGGATCGGAGGCAGAACTGGATCCTCGTAAGACTAGTCATTATGTCAGTTGAGAGAATGGTCTGATGTTGTTCTGACTAGACCACTGGTCTCACGCCCCATGTTTTTTGTGTTTGCAGTTTTTTCCAGACCTTAATTCATTTACTGAAGGGAAACATCGGCACTGGTCTGCTCGGCTTGCCTCTGGCTGTAAAGAATGCAGGGCTTGTGGTAGGACGCTGCACTCAAGTTAAACTAATTACATTACGAATGTTACATTATACACGTTTAGCCTGATCTCTCTGCTCAGTAGCTTGCCTGCTGTCTTTGCATGACATGCGTTTAAGAGACCCATGTCACATGCAGCATCTAGCCTTTGAAAGCTGCTTGTTTTGAATTCATTGTCTTTGTGATGTCAAAAAAACAAAGTCATTTACATACGTCCAGCTGTTCTGCTTACAGCAGTTTTGCCTCGCCGACTCTGGTGGAAGTAGTGTTTTAGTCTGGACTGCTTTTAAATAAAGCTCAGTACAGGACAGCCAATCAGAACAAAGATCATTTATTTGTAATGAAAGTGGTAATGTAAAAGATGATTCTGGCTATTTTTAGTATGTAAATTCACACACCTTTCATAAATGGACTAAAGAGGGAGAAAATGTAGGATGAGTCTTTTTAAACTAGTGCTTTATTCCATGTAATTATGGAGTGTTTCTATTGGTGCATTCATCATTAAATTGTTTGACAATGTAAAGGACAACCGCTAAATTCACGTTATGTCAAAGTGAAAACCAGCAAAAATGGAATATACTAATTTATACTAATTTGACTTATGTGGTACTTGTGAGATTAAGTTTATATATTGTATATATTTACTTATTTAAATTTTTTTGGTATTTATACCCCCAATTCAGTGATTTGTATTTCTCTGCAGATGGGTCCTCTAAGTCTCCTGGTGATGGGCATTGTGGCTGTGCACTGCATGAGTATCCTTGTGAAATGTTCCCATCACCTAAGTGCCAAGTAAGAATCTTAAAAAACACCTGTTATCATTTTGCTAGTCTAGAGTGTGCTTGCTCAATTCAGTCATATAAGGAAGTGAGTCACACCCGTATTGTCATACTTACCGTTATTGCTGTAGGACATCACTGCTTGCTTTTAACTAGTTCTTCATTGATCTTCATTCAACTAGTCTCAGACACTTATACACAGCAGCTCTGTGCAAGACCAAGCAGGCGCATGCCTCCACTGTAAACAAGTCTTCTACAGTGAATGAATAATTTGTTTGCAAGTTGATAAGAAATTTAACTTCAGAGCTTAATGATGTCATTTAATTTAAAAAATATATATTTTATAATACAAACTGTTTTATTAGATTCTTTTGTTTTGCATTTTGACTCTCTTTGAATCTGATGCAGTAAATGCAGTTTCAACATTAGGGTGACTTTCCAATGTAGAGACAATCATGCTGAAAGGTTGTTTTATGTCTTACACAATATGAAACCTGTTTAAGCATAGTTAATAGAGCATGTATGTGCATGAAGTGTTTGTGTAATGGGTTTGACTTTCTTTTTCCTTCTCTGTAGGCTTGGTAAACCATTTCTGACCTACGGGGATGCGGTAGAATATGGAATGGAGAATGTGTCTTGGTTGAGGAATCATTCTCGTTGGGGAAGGTGTGTAATTTATTACTGTTTTGTAAATTTATTGTATTTGATTGTTCTTACTCGTACTCTTTATTAGATCTTTTTAAAATCTCATCCAGTCCAAACTCTCTTTGTTATTGTTTTGGCAGAATTTATTTGCATTATATTATAAATGACTTTTAAGATGCATCTCAATGTAGACACTGTGTTCTAACCCTGTACAGCACAGCATTGTCGCATTGCAACAGGTACATTCTTCTTTTGTCAAAGGTTTTTTTTTCCCCAACACACAAATCACTTCGTGAGGCCTGGCTTCTGAGTTACTGTCATTGAATGTTTATTTAAAATTATTATTATTATGTTGCTTCTGGCTTGCTCATTGGAGGTCTTAGGTTTTAATGTCTTCTTATGTTGTTGACCTCTTGTATTTTTTACCGATTTACTGATTCTGTAAAGCTGCTTTATGACCACCAGTTTTAAAAAGCGTGGTACAAATATAATATGATAATAATATGAATAATATCATTATTATTTTACATTTATACATATCAACACATGCAATCATAATATGTGGGAGGTTTTTGTAATCTCTAATGTGTCTCTAATGTAGGATTCCTTCAGACCCTCCAGGCCTTTCACTTACACTAAATTGGGGCACACCTCTTAATGAGTTCAGGTGTTTCATTCAGTCCCGTTGCCACAGGTGTATAAAATCAAGCACCTAGCCATGCAGTCTGCCTTCACACACATTAGTGAAAGAAAGGGCCCACTGAATTCCAGAGTGGTACTACAGTAGGATACCACAGTTGCAACAAGTCAGTTTGTGAAATCTTTTCCCCCCACAATCAACTGTGAGTGGTGTTGTTGAAAAGTGGAACTGTTTAGCAACCACAGCAACTCAGCCACAAAGAGACCGAGCGGGGTCACATAGTGCTGAGCTCAGAGCTCCAAACCTGCTGTTAGAGCTGCAAAGGGGGACCAACTCTATATTAATGCTTATGGGTTTAGAATGGAATGTCATAAAAGATCCTGTAGGTGTCCAAATACTTGTGACCATATAGTATTCTGCCTATTTTTGAAATAGCTGTCTCGCAGGTATGTTAACACGCTTTTCTCTTTCTTTGGTTCTTTCTGCTTTAATGTTAGACGCGTGGTGAACTTCTTCCTGATCGTCACCCAGCTGGGCTTCTGCTGTGTGTACTTTGTGTTCCTCAGTGACAACGTCAAACAGGTGAGGAGTTGTGATGTTAGTCATGATGCTGAATTTTCTATATAATCTTAGAAGTAACCAGCTGTGTGTATGTGTATGTGTATGTGTGTGTGTGTGTGTGTGTGTGTGTGTGTGTGTGTGTGTGTGTGTGTGTGTGTGTGTGTGTAAAACTTGTAGAAAGGAGAATTAATTCCAGTGCAGTTCCTCCATGTAGAATATTTTTAGTGTGACGGGGTGGTTTATGGATATCTAACAGCACAAGCAAATGACAGAAAACTGAGGCAGTGCCAGATTTTCATGGAACGGTGCATAGTGGATAGTTGAGCACTTGGAACTTTCCTGGAGGCACCGTCTAATTTGAGATATAGTACAATGGTAATAATGTCAGTTTAGTTAGTTAGGGCTGTTGGAAAGGGTTGCTGTCAGAACTGAATGAAATGCGAGGTGAGGTGAATCAATTGGGTGCTCATATTTAGAAAGTGTGTACACATTTGTTTTTTGTTGTCTGTTTAACACATTGACACATGAGTGTACAGGTGTGAGATTTTGCTGAGGAGCTTAAGATGTCCAGGATATAAAAGGCGTTTGCCTTTTTGTTTTACTGTTTTTTCCTTCCCCACAAGAGGGCAGCATTGGCCTTCCGTTGACCACCTAGCTTATGTCAGCAGTTTTTATTGAAGCTGAAATCTGCATGCTTGGTGCTGTTTGCAACATACCTGTGGTTTCCTTGTGGTTAGCTCCAGAAATCAGCTGATAAGGCATGCAACTCAAGATTACACACTATATTTCCATGCCACATCCGTTTTGTGTAATTGCGTTAAGCAAAATAAAATCTGCTGATTAAATAATCTTTTATTTTTATTAGGTTTAAGCTGTATAGCGAATATACTTAAACTTTATGTTCATGATGCAAAATATGTTGTGATTCAATATGATGCAATATATATATATATATATAAATATATATTTTTTTTAACTTTGATTACTTGGAAGTAGAAAAATAGTAGTGCCACAATATGAAGAATAAAGGCCTTTAATAAGTAATAATAATAATAATCATAATTTAAGTTTAAATAAAAATTATTGTTATGATATTATGATACATAGGTCTGTATAAGGTTCAGCATAAACCAGTAAGTCAATTTGTTTGCTAAAAAATGCTAGCCGTTTATCATCTCCCCATTGCCCACTTCCCTGAAAGCAAACGGGAGTTACCAGCTTTTTTTACCTGTTAGAATCAAGAAAGCCAAACCTGGGGAAGCAAATGGGGCAAAAGGCTGTTAGCTAATCTTGTTACAAACACTTTAGCTTGCTGACAGCACATCGCACTAAAAGAACAGAAGCTCTGTATGGTAACTCTAACACAGCGTTAAAAATATGCCATGATGGGCGACTTTTGTGAGTCGCCATAGTGCCATGAGCCGATTAATAAAATAGAGCTTATCATTTTTTTAAAAACACGAAAGTCTGTGTATTTCATTCATTCAGTCAAAATAACAGGGTCGTAAATAGGCTTGTAACATTGCACCTGAACATTTTTAGCCACAACCAAAGTCACATACTTACTATTTATACATCACCCAACAACTTTCTGACTGATAAGATTAGTAGCCTAATAAGAAAGGGGTTTCATGGGTTTAAACCAATCAAAATCAAGGAACAGTCTAACTGTTTAACAGTCTATCACTGATGTAGAAACTCACTTTTTCAGTCCTTTTGTTAAAATTCCAGAAACTCATGTCAAACTTTGTATTGTCCAGGTGGTAGAAGCTGCCAATGGGACCACAGGAAACTGCGAAACCAACCAGACTGCAGTGATCGTTCCCAGCTATGACTCCCGTCTCTACATGCTCTTCATCCTCCCCTTCATCATTCTGCTGGTGTTTACCCGCAACCTTAAATTCCTGGCCCCTTTCTCCTTTGTGGCCAACGTGGTCATGTGTGTCAGCCTGGTCCTCATCTACTACTACTGCCTAACGGTACACACACAACATACACACACAGATGCCAGTTACACACTGACTAACCTCCTGACATGTGGTCATACTAAAAATTAGTTATACATGGACAAAAGGTTTGGTACACCTGCAAGGGTATTTTCCTGCTTTTGTCGGAGTAACTTTCTCTACTGTCCAGTGCATTCAGCAACAACAGCAATGGTGAGGTCGGGATGTCTATTGATTACCACCCCACTTCATCCCCAACTCATTCCATAAGTTGGATGGAGCACCAACTATCATTCCAGAGAACGCAGTTCCACTGCTCCACAGCTCAGTGCTGAGGGGCTTTATACCCCTCTGGCCCACGCCTGGCATCAGGAATGGCACCATTAAATTCATGTCTATCTGCTCCAGACAGTCCTACTCTATTGGCTGTACTTCATTGCAGGGACTAACAAGCTGTATGTGTGCGTTTGTACATCTGTGTCAGCAGTGGATGAACAAATTCATTAGAAGGGATGTCCACAAACATTTGGACATGGTGTTTATGCATGTGTAAGTCATACATAGAATGGATACTTGCTTTATTTTGTTTGCAGTGAACTTTTGAAATATCTGAGCCTTCAAGCACATCAGCTATGAAATAATCACATTTGCGGGCACGCGCAGACTATTCCCCCCTGGACACACACCCCTCTTTCTCTCTCTTGATTGAATGCTGGTGGTTATGGATGAAGAGGCAACTGCAAGCGACAGCCTCAGGATATCTCTCAAGATGTTTTTGTTTTGTTGTATTTTTTTGCCCAGTTCTTACTGGAAGCGTTTAATGTCTGCTTGGCTGTCTGTGATATGTGGGTAGCTGCTGCATGCAGTAAGAAAGAAGTGAGTGAAGTCCTTTCACTGTGTATAAAGTGATTGCCAGGGTTGATTTTAATATAACATTTGGAGATCTTCAAAGATGGGCAGCTAGTTTTTGTTTGCTTTTCTTTGGATCCAAAAAAGTGTGTTTCCAGAGAAAAGCGACAAAAACTAGCTGATGTGTTTTGGAACGATGCCGTAGAAGAATTGCTTTAAATTCTTTAGAGAACTTTTCAAAGGAAGATCATTTAAAGAACCTTTTTTTGTAATGCCATGTGCAAATGCAAAAATCCTTGTCAGTCAGAACCTTCTATACTAACTTCTTTTTTTTATTTTTTATTTATATATAACATTGATTATTTTTACATCTAGTGCAGTCATTATCTCTCCTTCTGAATGCACTCCACTGCATTCGTAAAGGACCTCAATTCAAAACCTAAACCTAACCCTCACCCAGGTTATAAACATAGCCCTGGTCCTAATCCTAATGTTAACTCAAAATTTTACCCAAAGCCCTCACCCAGGTCCTAAATCTAGCTCTGGTCTTCATCCTAACTATAACCTTAACCTCAACTCAAACCTTAAACCTAACCCTTACTCTGGTACTAAAACATAGCCCTGGTCTTAATTCTAACCCTAACATTAACCTTAACCCAACATCTAAACTTGGCCCTGATCCTAAACTTCACCGAGATACTGGTCCCTAACCTTACCCTCAACCCAAAACCTATACCTAACCCTCATCCTGATCCCAAACCTAGTCCTGGCCATATCCTCAGATAGTTGTAGTTTAAAGATTTTCAGATTGTCTATAGGGGGAGCTGAAGTGTATTCTCCAAATAAAGTGAGATTCAAAAAATGGTCCTCTTGTAGATCCTTTGAAAGATCCTTTAGAGAACCTGTACTGCTCCTTCTGTTGCATGGCACAAAGAATTCTTCTTGGCACCTTTTTAATTAAAAGAATGTAATACGTCCAGGAATTTGGGAGGCAAATGCAGCACACACCCACCCCCCCCCCCCACACACACACACACACATATCCTTCACCACATGTGCAGCACCATACCACTGACCTTTCCACAGTCTGTGCTTCAAGCAGTGCTTCAAGCTGCTTGGAGAAGGGCTTGCCTCTGCCATGTGACCAGCCAGAACCCCTACTTACATGTACTTATGGAGGGGAGAGCAAACACATTTGTCCTTCATTCCTAAAGAGCATTTCCAAGGATTCCAGCCACAGATTGAACATGACACAGCTGTGATTTGTACACTGATGCCTGCAGCGTGGCTTATCTCTGCAGTGGAAGATGTGCTGGTAGCAGAGAAGTTCCACGCTGGGGAGATCAGCCTCAGAGATGTATACAGAAGTGCTAACTGACTGGAAAATGAATTCATCACAATGTCGGAGGGTTTTCCCAATTATGTGCCTGTTTTAACTCTTGTTTCGAATCCTGTACCAGGGATTCATTTGGTTGTTTTGCCACTCTCGCTCTCTTCTGTAATCTGCCGACATTTCCCAGAGGAACCCCCACTGCACCACTATCTAGTGTGCCTCTCGCGCTTATCTTATTTTACCCAAAGCTGCCTGATGCTTGAAATGTCTGCATTTACACTACTGACATTTGTGTTCCACCACTGCTTCTACTCAAAGCCACTGTCATGTTGTTGTGTTTTTTTTTTTTTGTTTTTTTTTGCAAAGCTATCATGTTTTTTGTAACGTCAATATCTTTCTTTCATGTTCTCAGCATATCCCAAATCCCGTTGACCTCCCAAAGGTTGGAAGAGCCATTGACTTCCCTCTATTCTTCGGAACAGCTATATTTGCCTTTGAGGGAATTGGTGTGGTGAGTTTTTTTGTTGTTGTTGTTGTTGTTGTTGTTGTTGTTATTTATTTATTTATTTATTTATTTTTACATTTCTGTTCTGTCTGCGTTCCATGCATTGGTCACTGTGTGTCACACACAGACCCCACAGTGTGATTTGATGATACTTCATACGATAAGAGTAGTAGGAAAAGGTATTTGCAGCGATATCTGCCATTTTTGCATATCTTTCACAGTCATTGGTTTCAGATTGTCATACAAAACATAATGCAAGACAAGAAGGTCTTTTATTTGATTTATTTAATTACAAAAAATGTTTTGCGACATCTGTACCACCCTCTTACCTCCAGAATTTCTAGAATTTTATCTAATGCTGGAATCAAAAACACTGACATTATTTGAGGCGAACAAAGCCTGAGGTTCCATAAGACCTAAAACTTTTACCAGTTTGCTGGAGTTCCAGATCTAAAAAAAAATAAAAAGTTGTAGTCCAAACAACCATGGACTCTTATTGGTGTAGTTGTGGAGTTCCTGTCTGGACAAAACAAAAATGGTGAATGGTGATTTAGACATTAATTTTTTTTACTATTTAATCTTTTGTTTTTAATTGATATGTTTTTATGTAATCAGAAATGGTCTATATTTTTCTAAAATTTGCTGTTCCTGCATTCCAACATGTAGGTTCTGCCACTTGAAAACAAAATGCAGAAACCTCAGAGCTTCAGTATGGTCCTTTACCTTGGAATGGGCATTGTCACTATGCTGTACATTTCCTTGGGCACCATCGGTTACATCTGCTTCGGAAATCACATTGGAGGAAGCATTACCCTCAACTTACCGGACTGCTGGTGAGTTTTACACACGCACACATCACTGTTTTTCTGATGAGCTATATAATATATTGATCTGTTTTTTCCCATGCTACTTTGGAAGATACTCTAGAGGCATACAGGCAATGCATAAAACGCCCATGCCTTAATATGCCATCACAAAGAAGCTTGAATTTTCAAGGGAGTTGTTGTATTCACGCGCAGAACGTTCGGCCGGCCCGCCCCCCTGCCTGCCGTTGTTTCTCGGCTTTAATCTCCTCAAGACTCTGCTGTGCATTTTAATACGCTTTATGGGCGGACACCATGCACACCATCAGTCGAGCGAATTTTCAGGTTCTGAAGACGAGTGCATTTAGACTGTTTGATCATGGAGGAATTCAATTTACAGGAGTGAGCCTACCGCTGCTCTCCGTAATCGAGTTGGGCAGCAGAGGCAGGAGGTTGCTCTTAGGCTCTTTCTCCAGCCCGGGACGCTGTGGCTGGTGTGCCGAGGATGCAGACAGGTCACTGAGTGCGAGGGGGGGAAAAAAAGAGCTGACCAGAAAAGATATCTTTAAAAAAAAAAAAAAAAAAAAAAAGAACTGGCACAGAGCCTAAAAAGGCGTCCGCTGAGTCTATGCCTGTCAGTGCGAGGACGTCTGCTGGGAACGCTGAAGACACGGCCACTGTGTACATTCTAATAGCCGGGCAGAGGCGTCAGTCACCCCCCCACCCCCCAAGCCAGGAGCAATTAGGGACACGCGGTGATTTCAAGTGTCTCGCATGAGACGAATGAGTCATCTCTGGGAAAAGCTGCTGATTATGTAAAGCATCAGTGACAATTGCATGTCTGTATGTTTACTAGCTTCTCTGTTCATCTGCCAGATTTGGTTATAAGATCTTTTCAGAAGGCTTTAAGACTGGCTTCTTCCACTCCTTTCAGTGAGTCCATCACTGTAAAACCACTGAAAGCTGGAATCGAAACAAAACTGAGTCATGTGATCCTACTTTTGTTAACGTCTTCAGAGCGGTTGTGTAATCGCTATTGTGTGAAGAGTGGGGGCTTAGAGAGCCCAAGACTAATGAATCAGAGTACTAATCTTCAATCTGTCCGTTTTTTTTATTATTATTATTTCACTTTATTTTAGTCACCTATAGTTTGTAACTAACTAGCTGGTGAAACTTAATCTGCTGTGTTAAAGTCAGGGAAAGTCAGCTTGAATGCCACCATGGTGTTCCCATAAAGGGAAGTGTGATGAAATTGCTGGCAACACACATTTGCTTTTAGAAAACAGCGAAACCCTAATAGGTAACTTTAATAACAATGTGTGCCATCATAAGTGTGCACATCAGGTGTTTTATAGATATTTATAATGTCTTTGAATATGTTTTATCCAAAAACACTATTAGACACACATCCCTTTGGGTTCCCGAGTGGTGTAACCGTCTAAGCATTTGTCCTATTATCCACAGCTTGTGAGTTTGATACCCAGGGATGCAGCAGCCATCTGTGGCCGGGTACAGAAGTACAGAAGAGCATTATTGATATTCCTCTCTCTGAGTGGGTGGGATGACCCTTCATATCCCCATTCACTCAGCCAACGTAGCTTCCTTAACAGAACTGGCAGTTAGCATTCTCCTCCAAGCGTGTTGAGCTGTCCAATGGGGCAGGCCATTTAGTGACCATTTGAAAAGGTGTGGCCGGCTGGCTTGTCTCTGAGAAAGCACATTTGAGGCTCATTTATGGTCAACATAAATGGAGCCTTCTGGCTGTACTGTGTTCACTTTGTCTAAATGAAACACGACTACGACTATAGACACGATAAAGAAGAAACCTTTTCTTTTCTTTTTGTTTCCTCTTTTGTCTTTTTTTTTATTAAGTTCATAATCATGACCTCCTACATCACTGCCATGTTTATTGTCAGAAATGTTTGATGCTGAACTGCCCTCTAGTGAATGTTTTACTTTACATTCATGTCAACAAGGATGGATGGAAGAATGTGGGCAGTAACGGGTACAACTTTCAAAGCAGACATGTTCATTTCCGAATGTAGAGGGAGTATAAAGGCCTCTAGAAGATTGAATTTCAGGTTAGAATTAAAGTGAACTTGATGCTTAACTCTGTAATGTATTTATTTATTTATTCATTCATTTATTTCTACAAACACTTACTCAAGCATACATGTACTCCTTGTAGTAATTTGTTAAGAAAGTGACTTGTCTAGCCATTACACTTTTGCTGTTCCAGCCTTGGCTAGTGTGGCACAAGAGGTTAAAAGTTCAGTTCTGCTGCATCTGTAACTCCGCCCTCAATTGATGATCAAATAGAGGGTATGTAGCAATGGGTGGCCACCTTCCGAATGGTGAGCTTCCACTGGTCGTTGCAGCAACGTACAAAGCTGAAAAAGCCTCCGTCCGGCTCCTTTCTACCCTGGCTGATCTTCCCTAAACCCCCTTCACACATTTATTTTTAATTGACCCCATTTTTTCCATTTTGGAAATATAAGGTGTTTGATCTACACCAATCAAATGTAAATGATTGCTTTATTTTTCACAGCTGTCCACACATCCCCTATAGTGGTTGGATTCTGTTCTTCTCCACACATTCCAAATCCAATGGGTTTAAATGGACCTCTGAGGATAACCACAGAAGATGTGTTGATAAGCTGACAATACAATGCAAGATGACAAACTGTTCATACAGTGATTGAGTGGGTGGAAGTGTCGAAAAGGTCAGATCTGACCACACAATAACCAGGATCAAACACAATAGAAAGTCTCAGAAGCTGTGTGTTGTGTTTTAAATCTGGTTATTGTGTAGTCAATGACATCACCTGACCTTCCTCGCTCTTCCTCCCACTCCATCACTTCATGAGCAGTATGCCATCTTGAATTGTATTGTCAGAGTATAACACATTTTCTGTGGTTATGCACGTGAAAAAGAAGAGAGACCAAACCCATCCGAAACAGCTGCTGAACATTAGTGTATGATATTTGTGCAGCTGTTTTTGGCTGCTAGTGCGTAAAGGTGCACTTATATTTATACTTTGGTTTTCCTGACGGTGTTGCCGTCTAAGCATTCGCCCGATTGTTGGTTGGTGAGTTGAATAGCTAGTGATGCCGCCGCCATCTGTGTGTCTGAGGCCTAGAAAGCATAATTGGCTTTGCTCTCTCTAAGCAGGTAGGATGACCCTCCATCTCCCCACATCGCAGGCGATGTAGGTTATATGACAGAATTGGTCATTAGCATTCTCCTCCAAGTGTGTTGAACTGTTTAATTGTAGTAGTCCAGTTAGTGGCAGTTTAATAAGATGCGTTTGGCTGGCTTGTCTATGAGGAAGCACCCAGCGCTGATGGCATTGTGGGAAGAAACTTGCAATGAACCAAAGCAATCGACCAAAGCAGAAACTCTAGGGTCCTGGATTTGCTCAATTTAGGCATCTTTGGTGAGGTTTGTTTGTGGTATAAACGCAATACAGACCAACATTTGCATGGTCTTTAAGAAAGTAGCTCAGATCCTTATGCTTTCCAGACTGTTCACTTGTGTGTGTGTGTGTGTGTGTGTGTGTGTGTGTGTGTGTGTGTGTGTGTGTGTGTGTGTGTGTGTGCAGGCTGTATCAGGCCGTTAAGCTGCTGTACTCATTTGGGATCTACATCACGTACGCCCTGCAGTTTTACGTCCCAGCTGAGATCCTGATTCCCCAAGCCGTGGCACGGGTAGACCCCCGGTGGGAGCTGCTGGTGGACCTCAGCATCCGTGTAGGCCTGGTCATCTTCACATGTAAGTCTGACCACAGACACCTTTTCCACAACCATCACTCACACACACATGCACATGCACCCATGCTACCATTCAAACTTAGGAATCACTTCCAATCTGCTGCTGTAACACTACAGCTGTTCTGGGAGTGCTTTTCACTACGTATTGTCACACGACTTTTTGTTGTAACATTTCTTTGTTGATTATATTCGGCCAGTAAAACATTAGAGAGGTCAGGTACTAGGTACTGAATGACTAGTTCTGCTTCACAAATGCCACGTCAACTCCTCCTAAAGGAGAGGGATGGTCAACTAATGTCTGAATACTTTTGGACATTTTAATATACTGTTTAATTCCTTGTGCTATACATTTTGTGTGCGTACCTCATTATTACTAAGTTCAGGTGTTTCAGCCACACATATTACTGATCTATAAACTGATCAAGCGCATAGCCATGCAATCTCCATGGACAAACACTGGCACTAGAATAGATCAGTACTGAAAAGTTCTGTGACTTATACTTTAAGAGGATGCTGCCTTTGACACAAGTCTGTGTGGGAGATTTCTGCCTGAGTAGAGCTGCCCTGGTCAACTGTAAGTGCTACTATTATGAAATAGTAGACCACACTGACTCAAGGACAGTGTGGGGCCACAGAGCGCACATACTTTTGATAGTAGTGTATCTGAAAAGTCTTAGTTCATGTATAATAGTTATTTGCATTTAAAAGAGGTAGAGGTGGTCTTAACGCATGGAATGGGGGGAGGGGGGTTTGTTGGCACAAGATGCACAAGTAGTGGAGATGGTTCTATGTTTATGGAGTATTTTAAGTCGTGCAACTTGTGTTGGAGGCATAGATAAGCTAGCTTGCAGGCTAAACACCACAGCACAGACTGTGTACCAGCTAACTGAAGCTCAAATCACACATGTTTAGGGAATTAAGCCTCATTTCCAAGAGCTGGAGGTGTGTTCTCTTCTGGGGTCCCTGGTGCTCTCTCTCTCTCTCTGCAGCTCATTTGCTTGGGCATGCACTTTAGCCAGTGTGTTCCCATTTTAGCTCAATTCAAGGTTATGCCTTTGAATCTGTCATCGGTCACAGAAAGACAGGAGCATGCCTTCTGTTTTTAGCTTTATTTCCTCGCAAACCGTCCACTTTCTTTTCCTAATTGGACTCCAGAGGTTTAGCTTTTGTCCTCAGCATCTTGTTACGTTCAACTCTCTGGTGTGCGTGTGTGTAACCGTGCATTATGTATGTATGTGTGTGTGTGTGTGTGTGTGTGTGTGTGTGTGTGTGTGTGTGTGTGTGTGTGTGTGTGTGTGTGTGTGTGTGCTCGCAGCAGGGTGTCGTCAAGTACCACCATCAGAGTGGGCCCGCGTGTTCAGCTGCCGCAGGTGGAAAGGAGTCACGTTTGATGTTTCCGAACGTGGGAAATCGCTCCTCTTAGCGGCGCTGATCAGCGTGGCTCGCGTGACGCTGCACTGAGCCCCTCTCTCCCCTGTATAGACGGCCTATTTTTAGCACCTGAGGATGACTTTTTCCTTTTTTCCATAATATTGATCTCCGTTGCAGCCTGAGATTCTTAATTCTCCTCTGTCTCCGAGCACCTCGCGTGAGCAGCGGTCAGGGTTCTCTCCTGCCACAGCAGCTCACGTGGCCCATGCCATCACTAGGAGGCAGAAAAACACACCCCAGCCAGCCAGAACAGACGAGAACACACAGTCACGCTCACAAAACAGCAGTGTTTACTAAACGCTTTACAAAGTGATACGTCAATGACTCGATGCTTCTGCCTGTCCCTCGCTCGCGCGCTCTCTCTCTTTTTCTATCTCTATCTCACACCTCTATCACTACATTTCCCCATTCTTTCTTCATTCACTATCTCTTTTATCTCTTACCTTTTTTTCTCTCCTCTTTCAGTGTCCCTCTCTCTCCTATTTCACCTCTATCAGTGCTCGCTCTCTCTCTCTCCTCTCTCTTTCAATATCTCTTTCTTTTCTCACCTTCACCGCTTCTGTCTTTCCGCCTCTCTTATTTATTGTCTCTCTTTCTCTGTCAATTCTGGCCTCTTTCAGTCTCTTTCCTCTCTCACCTTCTACCTTTTTCTTTTAGTCTCTCTTTCTCTCACACACTCACCTCTATCACTGTTTGTCTCGCTCTACTTTCTCTGTCTCTCTCTCTTTCTCACTTCTATTACTTCTTTCTTTTATTTGATCTTCTTTCAGTGTCCCCCCATTTCTTCTCACCTTATTCACTTTTTGCCCCCCTTCAGTGTATCTCTCTATCTCTCTTTATCTCTCTCGCTCTCTCTTTCCTCTTTCACCTGTATCAAGTTTTTCCTCTATCTTCCTTCTTTTAGTGGCGCTCTCTCTTCCCTCTCACCTTGATCACTGTTCTCCCCTTCGCTGTCTATCTCTCTTTCTCTCTCTTTCAGTGTCTCTCTTTTTAGTGCTACTTTCTTTCTCTCTCTCTCTCTCTTTCAGTCTCTTTTTCTTCTCGCTCGCCTTCGCCACTCCTCATTCAGTCAGCGTTATGAGGTGAGCATGCGGTGTGATGTGCAGCTGGGGATTTGTATGTAGTTTTTAGTCAAATTGAACATTGTAAATGTTGTTCACTCGCAAACCCTGTAGAGTAAATACATTGCCCAATGGCTCTGTCCTCTGCTGTACAGGCAGCAGAGCTCATAAGATATGCAGCTTAAATAACCGAGACGTAGGCTGTTCCTTCACTATTGAAGTGAAAGGTTCTCCATTTTTCTTCTATCAGTTTCTTTCTGTAAGCAAAAGCAAATGAGGTCGCGTCACTGCAGAAGGATTATTGATTTTTTGGGGGGAACAGTATTCATTGAATGCAGTTATTTTGGCCTTGTGAAGAGATTTGTGTGTGTTACTGAGCTCCGAGGATGAGCCTGTTCTTTCAGTGGTTTATCAATTCTGTATGTGTCCTCTGAGCGTGACAGTTTGCAGTTAGCTTAACACACATGTGGGTCCATACTCTTAATGACAAGATTACACACGATTGCATGTAAAAAGAATGGAATTCCTGCATCTCTCAAAAGTCACGGAACATCTTTCCTGGCATTTGCAAACCTGAGTTAACCATTTGCAAAGTTAGCGTCCTTGACTCATGCTGCAAATTGGCAAAAAAAATATCTACAATGTCTTAGAGGCCTCCTAGGTGCTCGATCAGACCTTCGTCATTTTAAGACTGCAATTTCGTCCTGGCTGGTCTTCTTATGTATGATCCAATATGCAGCATCAACATTTGTCTTCAGTGTTCTCTACGCTGGCTTCCTGTAGCTGCCAATCGGATGAATTGGACCTGATTGGAAAATCCTTAGAGCTTTAAGTACGGCTCAGCTTGGCCTACCCTCCCTCAAAATTTATGGGAGACCAGCGTCCAGTCTATTTCTTGTTCCTGGCACCAAAGTGGGTGACTGGGTGTTTCTGAGTGTTCTACATGAACCAGCGTTCAATAGCTGATGCCTCTACTTCCTGTAACTGGTCCGAAAATCTGAAAACCATCTGAACCGAATTATGGTTCAGTTATGATCCGGCCCAACAGCGTGTCTTTTACTCTGAGCAAATTTTGGTCTTCAGGTCCAGATGGTGAGCCGAGGCATCATTCACACTTGCTTATTTGGTTCGGACCAAACTGAAAAGTCTTGAGGTCCAGACCATGCAAGGTACACTATGTTCAAATATTTGTGGACACCTATTCTAATGAATGCATTCAGCTACATCGCCCTTTGCACCCATTGCTGACATAGATGTGCAAATGCGCGCACACACACAGCTCATCTACTCCCTGCAGAAAAGCAGTGTCAATACAATAGGACTCTCTGGAGCGGGTAAATATGTTAAACGTATTTGCGCCATGCCTAATGACAGACATGGGCTGGAGGGGAAGTGATCATCCAACATTCAGATAGGATCAAATCCTGACAGCAATGCTCCTAAATCTAGGAGGTCTTCTCTGGACAATAGAGACAGTTACTCTATGTAGAACCTCTTTAGAAATTTCCTTTTATTTTATTTATTTATTTATTTATTATTGAAGAAACAATTCTCGAGCAGGTGTCCCAATACTTCTTTCCATATAGTGTAGGTATGAAAGCCCCCCTCACTTAGATTTTTGGTAATTCAGCCACAGTGTAGTATTTGTACATTGTTGTCGAGTATAATTAACATCTTGTTTCTCGGTATCCATGCTCTTGTGAGCTTGAGGTGTCTTTTGGATATATTCTGAGTGAACAGCAAAGCACTTTTGTAAGTCACTCTGGATAAGAGCATCTGCTAAATGCTGCATATGTAAATGTAAATTTCCATGATTCACTGGCTTCAGAACAGCAGTATAGACTCCTGGATGCTGGAGGAATAGCCCAAACAATGCGACACTGGTTTGAAAATATAATTGCTGTTTTGTATTCTGAGTAATCGCTCGCACAGGTTTCAGTTAAAACATGGAGATTGTGTGGGAGTCACCACTGAGATCGTTTAGACTTCTGTACAGAAGAATGGGAATAACAATCTCCATCTGTACGTCTTGTTACATTGCCTTCCCGCCCCAGCCATTAAATGTGCAAAACGAAATTTGAAATTTCACTTAAACAAACTAAAGTTAGAGCTGTGTTCCACAGGCTGGCAGGTTCAGCAGATCGATTGCAGGTTGTGAAAACCCCTGATTGTAGGCCGGCGCACTGAATCTTAATCATATGGAATGTGAATTGGTTTGGAGTGAAAACGCCATCAAGCCACCTTCACAGTCCGCCGCTCTTTGTGTTGGGGAGTTTCAAATGGCTGTCTTCAGGAGTACCTAATCAAAGCCTGCGCCGGCTGCAATCTGTTGTCATTTCCTCAGAATGATACTTTAACGGAGTGCTCGATGCTCCAGTAGCCATCTGGTTCAGGCAATCTTTAGATGCCACGTGTTTTCCACCATTCATCACCTTTGGGTGTGAATGCCACTGTGAGCATGCTAGAGGCCAGAGCAGCCTAAAAAGCAGTTCTGAACAGTACCAGATGGAAGTCACCTGTCCAGCACTGATCCCTCAGTGTAATGGGAAGGAGCACAGTCCTGCTGATAGTTGCTTGACTGATTGCGCTGCCATCCAGTCGGTCCATCATTGGTTTGATCTTTGATCTTTTTGTCAGTAGAGGTAACACCCCTACAAGTTTTCAAGTAGGAGTATTAACATTAGCATTTTTATGCTGTGTGTAATTTGCCAGAACGTTAGTTTGTACCTCTGAAAGGTGATTCTGATGCATGCATACCTATTATACATTCACTAAAAGTATGGACAAAAGTATTGGGACACCTGCTCGTTCATTGTATCTTCCGAAATCAAGTATATCTAGTTTTTGCTGGAGTAACTGTCTCTACTGTCCAGGAAAGGCTTTCTACTAGATTTTGGAGCTTTGCTGTAAGTATTTGATTGCATTCAGCGACAAGCGCGTTAGGAATGCGGTGGAGTGGTAATCATCCAACATCCTGACCACACTAACTTTCCAACTCCTTCCAAAAATATTGGATGGAACTCAATCATTCCAGAGAACAGTTCTATTTATTTATTTAATTTTGTGATAAACAGACATGTATGACCTAGATCACTTGCTTATTGTACTTGCTTGTGTTTATTGCTGAGGTGGCTGCTGATAGCATTAGTAGAATGGATCAGGAAGTAAACAAAAG
The DNA here is from genome assembly GCF_030463535.1 of Salminus brasiliensis. Taxonomy (NCBI): domain Eukaryota; kingdom Metazoa; phylum Chordata; class Actinopteri; order Characiformes; family Bryconidae; genus Salminus; species Salminus brasiliensis. Next base: position 10,480,162 of record NC_132896.1, read on the forward strand.
CATCTGGACTGCTATGGTTCAATCAGATGTCTCCAGACTCACTGCCTGGCACTTCACTCACAGCTTCCTAAGCATACTGTGGGTTTTTCAGGGCCAAAAAGAGAACTTTTTTCCATTCATTTGTAGTAGAAGTTATTTTCTTAGCACATTAAAATAATGGTTTCTGTTTAATGACTCTACACACAGAATAATACATACTCTTTCTCCCGTTATCCTTTAGCCATTGTGTGAACATTCCCTATGTAATATTATATTCACTGTGTAACAGACTCAAATCACTCTGAATTCATACACCAAAGGCTCTCCGCTGGATTATTCAGTGGAGAGCGCCCGGGTTGTGCAGGCCTTCGTCGAAGAGATGAGAGAGGTGGGGAAGTGTGCTGGCGTGTGCTGCAGGATCCTCAGATCTCCTGAGAAAAACCCAGGGGGCTTCATCTAGCATGCTGAGCTGGAGTTCTGTTCACACCTTGGATGATCACAACGTGTACATTAGATCCACTGAAAGGGAAAGCAGCAGCTGGGTCGAGCTGATAGTGTTCAGTGCAGCAAGAATGGGACTCTGAACAGAAACTCTTCAGAATAGTTAGCTGGAGGACTGGCGTCTGTTGTAAAAGCACTAGGGTTCCACTTGACTTAGCCTGCCACATGCGTCTCCTGTTTTATCTCCTGAATATAAGTTTTAAGTGCATGTTTGAGAACTCTGGCCATGTTCTTGCGAGCGCAGGTGCAGTATTCATATGTAGTGCATCCAACATTGACATTTTCTGGAGCTGTTAATAATTACTCAATTGTATTGTGAAGAATAGCATGTGCACAACTGAACATTACATGGAAGGGCTTATGTCGGTGTTGTTTATTCCTCTTGGTAGGCATGTCCAGATAGATCCAACAGTGTCAGGAGCATTGCATGTGATGGGGAGTGGAGTGCGTATGGGTTAAGTAATTGGCGATTCACAGTTTCACTATCCTCAATTAATTGCGGGCAGCCCTGTAGAAAAACAGGTGGAATTTATACTCACCCAGACTTCCAATATCCCCATTTTAATATCTGTATGATCCTCACAATTTGTGCCCGGCCCTTTCTAAAATGTAAATGCGCAATGTTCTTGTAGATGACTTATAATTTGTGCATTTGAAACTGCAACATTAGTGCATCAGGACCTCGGTGATGGTTTTTACCTGTATAAAAAGTTGAGTATTGTTTTGATTGTGTAAATGTAGATTTTTAATGAAATACTATAGATCATATCTGTGCAATTACTGAGTCATTGCCGTGTTATTACTATTGCATGCAAACAGAGCTTTGAAATTCATCTACACAAATTATATCTTAGAATACTCTGAAGATGTTCCGGCATTTTTCTATGTGTTCTTTCATTTTCTGGGCCTTTAGCTGAACTTCCCTGAATGATGTATTACATCACCCTCTACTACAGCCATCCCCAGCATAGTGAATCTTTTTTTCGAGGGTTTCTTCAGATCTAGCAGTAAGAGTTTATTCAGTGTGCTTTTAGTAGCTCCATCAGAGAACCTATTAGTGGACTTTTAAATGGACCTGTCTGTGTGTGTGTGTATATGTGTGTGTGTGTGTGTGTGTGTGTTTGTGTATGTATATATATATATATATAAATACCATACACTTACAAGGTTACTTGTATTAACAGAGGTGGGTCAGTGCAGTGTTAGTAGTCTTGCCCAAGGTATATTCACCCAGACTAGGAATCCAACAAGGTGTGGTAGCTCACTGGCAGGTAGTGGTGTTATCTGTTGCATCACACCGACCAACTGTGTTCATATTTCATAATACACTCTCGCCTTCCCTTACTTTACAGACTGCTAGCTCAAAAACTCTTCTTACTGACTACATCCCTATCACTTTAAGTGTTGTTGTTTTTCCTCAAAGTAGTTCCTGCTGTCATTAGTCTGCTACTTTAAATGATTAATGAGTTGTCTTAATAGAAAAATATCTAATTATGCACGTCCATTGTCAAGGATTTGTTTGTTTTGTAGTGTTTAATCCTCTTGTCGTTTCCCTGTGTTAAAGGGGGGAAAAGCAGGGAATTCAGCATTCATTTCTGTAAGTGGATCCTTAAGGACTTTTGTCTTCTGTTCTTATTAGCCAGTATTCAAGCCCGCCCCTTAAGGGCATGTGGTCAGCTCCTCAAAGGCCTCCACAGATGTAGTGTCAGTCTGTTTACACTTCTCTCCTTTCACACGCTTATCTTTTAGCTTAAGCATTTAACTGGGAAATTGCAGATCAGAGTGTACAAATATGCATCTGCTTTGCATTTTGTAGAGGGTTTATGACGTCAATTTAGACTGATCCTCTAAAGGGGATTGACTAATAGGAAAAGTCAAGATACTTTATCTTCAGCTCCATAATCAGGCCACCGCTGTGTGATTGCTGCCTCTCAGGGAGCGAGAGCATTTGGCAGGACATATTTATGAGGACCATTCATCCTCTGTCGTGGAGGATGGATGTTTTAAGCTGTTTGTGTATCAGGTTGCTGCTAAAGTGCGTGTTTCTAATGCGTAATGGGATTTTCAGGTTGACCCTTCGCCTGTAGTTGAGTGCTAATGTATTTCATAGACCTTTTCTGCATTGTTGGGGCTTCATGGTAAGTAACTTTGTGGGCAGCTGTGGTCCTGAAGGACCAGTTGCTCTAAAAGGTATTCCAACTGACAGCCTTGTGAGCCCACATTCAGAGATCCTGAGATTCAATGTATATTGTTTCTTTTAGCAAGAAAAAGTTAAATGCTATGGCTTTTTACATAAATAGTGAATAGATATGCTAACAAGTGGCAGTAGACATATAGCTGGAGGTGCCGAAATGTTTTTTAGCAGCCTGAGGCAAGAAAGACATCAATGCACTTAAACTCCTTAGATACTTTAGGTAAATGAGGCCTTGAAACATCTCCTTAGGTGGATTATGATTATCAAGAGTAACTGAATATTACCTTTGGATATTATCAACCGCCTAAAGCACTTCATTAGCCTTTCTTTGCCTGTAAGTGTTAACCTTGGACCAGAGAAAAAGACCAACAGAGACCAAAAACTTAGCAGGGTGGGTTTGATGCACCAGTTACACTCTTGAAAATAAAGGTGCTACATACAGTATGGTTCTTTGAGTGATGCCATAGAAGAACCACTTTTGGTTCTATGAATAATCATGTTTGTCTTAGAGATGTGTGAGTGTGTTGAACCTTTAAAAGACCCAAAAAACTTTCTCTAGGTGCAAGGTTTTTTTATTAATTGAATTCTCACATCTCTGTTACAAATAAGAAACCTTTTGTAGAGCCTTCATTGTTTTAAATGTACATGTATGTATTGTTGACTTTTGCCACATTGTAGCATGTTGTGACATCACATCTTCCTGCCTTCTTGGGTCCTAGTTGCTCAGCCCTAATGACAAGCTCTTGTTGGACAAAACACACTTTGTGTGTTTGTTTTACTTCACCTTATTTAACCTGTTGTTCCTGGCTTTTTCCCTACGGTCACACTGGGTTTTGAGTTTTCGCCAGTGTTGCGCCAATGCTGGCACCTACACACAGTATCTGCAGTAGAGAGCACCGATACCATGAAGCTTAAAAAAAAATTACATTTTTGTTTGCATAATTTATAAAAAAAAATAAACGTTTAGACAAATAGTAAAAGCCAGTCATAAATAGTTCTTACCATTAAACAGACATTTAATGGCACTTTTGTTGCCAGGTGGTGTTTTTTAGGTTTTGAAACCAAAAGTTCAGTTTAAGCAGCTTTTTTAAAGCTCGCAATTTGAAGTTTAGCGCCTTTACATTTTACATGGTACTTGAATGTAAAATTGCTGCATGAGCACTTTTTTTCCCACTGCTCTGAAATAAATTTTAAACACCAATTAAAGAGCTGGTTGATCAAGATTATGCTTCCTTAATAGGATATGTTTATGCATTGTGGCAATTTTAAATTCTTCTTAGCTCTGAAACAAATGTGCAGTTACTCAACCAGTACATGCTGTTCCTTCAAGCTTATAATATCTCATTTGGGATCAGATAGAAAAAAAGTAGAGATTCACAGAAAAGTGGAACACTACAAATATCAGGATTTCTAGCCATCTATTGAGTATTTAAGTCAGATTTGGTATCGGTATCAGTACTCTGTTTCAGCAGATACTTGAAAATTTGGTATCGGAAAGGAAAAAGTGGCATGGGTGCATCCCTAATTTTCATGTGCAAAATCCTATGAATTTCAATGAGATTCTCTGTGGCAGGAAAATTTTGTGCTCTTCCAAATTTCACCTGCAAACTTTTGCATCAAGTTTAACTTTGGTGCACTTTGACATGTGAATTTTCTTCCCTGACCAATAGCGCTGAGGCTCAGGCTGTGTGACTTCAAATGTGGCCTGACTGTCTCTGCTCTGTCTGAGCCAACATGGGGGAAGCGCTGTTTGTTGCACTGTAAAAACGGGAGATAATATATTTTCATGCGACAACACAAGTGTGAGGCAGGATGGTACGCAGTCAGTCGGGAGGTGGGGTTAGATGCTAATTACCCTTTTTTATGGGGTTTTTAGTAGTTTTGATAGCATGTTAGCTGGTTTGTAAAACTGCTGAACCAAAACGGGGGACCGTTAACACCTCTGATTTCCAGGCCTGCTCGCAGCCACGCCTTGTGAAATGCAAAATCCAAGTGTGAAAGCAGCTTTAGGGTGTAATGAAAGTCGCGGAGCATAAGGAGTTAATATCAGTCCTGTATAGATTTGAATGCTCTTGATTTCCTGTGAACACACTTTTATTTCCTTTTTGCTTAAACCCATTAGAGCTGATTCAAAGTCCATACAGCGCTTCGACAGGACATCTACAACTTTATCTGTGGGATTGTTTGATCAGCTGCTGTTCTTTCGGGGCACTGGAAGTTCTTACAGCTTCAACAGCATGTTGAGCAGATAAATTAACATTCCTTCGTCTGCCCCTCTCTCCTCCTGTGGCTTTTGCTGGAGACCTGAGCTTGTCAGTCAACTTGTTTGCTCCCATAACTAATGGAAGTTTCTCAAGGTTCTCAGCTGTGCTTTGAGTCTGTGCAGCGAGCCTCTGAGCTGTAATTGGTGTGTCAGCAGGGAACGTGGTGGTTTAATCACCCCAGATGAATGAACAAATAGATATCCGCATTTCCCCATACGACTCACCCCATACACACATACAGTGAAGCCCAGTGCTTTGGGAAATGCACAGCAGGAGATGGACAAAAGGCTGAGTTTACCATTCATCATGTCGCTTCTGCGCTCTGACGTTGATCCAGTTTAAGGCTTGCGGATTAACTGACGGCGTGTTCCTCCAGCAGTTGCTGATGTCCTCTCTGAAGAAGACTTGAATTGACTGATGAATTAAACATGCAGTAGTTCAGTGCAAAAGAAGGTTATGTTCATATTAGACATAACACCACCCTCTATTTTTTTCATTTCTACACCTCATACGCACCTCAGAGTGGACTAAAAGGTTTTATGGAAGGCTGCTATTGAAGAACCACCTAAATAACCTTTGAGTGGATAGTTCTGAGAGGATTGTGATGAACCATTAAAAAGTATGAAGAATCTCTGCAGGTTTAGTACCGATCAATGATTACCTTGAACCATACATCCAAGCTGAGAATTAAGGTGAGAACCATCTTGAAGGTTCAGAAGGATGAGCAGAATCCAGTTCTGATTGAAATGCTTCAAGGGCTTTGTCGGTCAATGCATGGGCAGTGGTACATACAGTATCCTAAATGTGATGTATCTTCAAGGCTGAAAAGCTGAATTGCCATTTTGGTATGTACAGCTTCTCTCAAAAGTACAACAAGCCTCTGCTGATGGGTTGTGAAATGATGTGCAGCTCTGCCCATCTATATATGTTTCAGTGACAAAACAGCCCATTCACATCTAATTTTTCTCTTCTAAACTGTCTCTCCATCTCCCGTGTCTAATTCCAACAGTTTTCCCTGTGCTAATACTGGCCCGGACAAACTAGGAATCCAGGGGAAAATCCGCTTTGCTTATGCGCTATAAGCTCAGTGAAGGTGGTCTGAGACACACTTGGTCAAGGAGAAGGTGGGTGGGTCAATCAAATGAGTAGGCGTATATGGCTCAGCCTCTGGTCTCTACTGCACAGACACTTGTTGCAAATTTTACATGATGGACAGTTTTGGCTTAATTTCTATAGAACGGAAAGGAATGGAACCACAGCCTCCATGTTTTCTAATGTATTTATTTATTTTAAACAAACCAATTTTTTTAATGGAAGTAGGCTATATCTAAAAGATTTTTGTAAAAATAACTCACCGTACACGAGGTGAAACTGGAAAATTATAATTATTGGAATAATGTGTTTATGAACTCTAATAACAATTTTTTTGTTTGGCTGCATTTTTTTCAACACCATGCTACCATGTACACCTGCTAATTTGTTCACAGAATGACATAGATTAAAGGTGTAAAGATAACGTTAATGCATCTGCATCCCTTGTACGCTAAAGAATGCAGTTCTAATAGTGACAGTTTTAAACACTGTGTAGTGTGGTAGTGTGTGGTTTGTTTGGGACACAGCCCTGCTAAACTGAAGCTTCAAACAGAGTAAAGGTAAGGCACAGAAATGTGGTCAGGTCTGCACAGAGTCTCGCCCATGATGAAGTGGGCAGATGTGGGCGGCATTACGTTGGCAGAGGGGGTAGGCAGGGTTGCTACTAGAGTTTGTGGGCAGCAGTGACCAACCACCAAACACAGGGGTCCACTGGCCTTTGGTTCGTATAGTGGTCATACTTCAAGCGAACCATATCAGAATTAGTCTAAAAATGGTCCGAGACCCACCCAAGTTTGAAAGACACTTACTCTAATGAAGCAAACTAACCGGGTGTGATGAGGCAATGAGAAATATCTGTGTTTTTGTAATATGTACCTGGACACCTACCTGTAATACTTGCCTATTGTCTGTTTCCTAGTAGACTTACCAAAAGGGAGGCAAAGCAGACACCGCTCACCCGTGAGCGTGCCTGAGTGCCCACAGCTAGCTCATGAGAGGGGTGATGTCTCTAACCTAGGTCACAGAAAACAGATTACAGATTAAGACCTTGTGATTTGATTTTATTTACCCTTGTTTTTTAATCCACTCTTCTAGGACCGCAACTCCCCTGCAGAGTGAAATTGTTCAGCTCAGGAGATGCAGGTGTGGGGCTAACCCTATAAGAGATTGAGGAAAGGTTTAGTAGAGGGCTAGCTCGAGGATACTCACCTCAGATTGCGAGAAGACTGAGGAAAAGGGAACAGAGATAGGCTAGAGAGTGTATAGTTTTATGGCCTTGCAGCCTAAGTAGTAGTAGTTTTGTTTTTTTTAAGGGTAACTAAATATTATACCCTGGATAATTAATTATGAACGCCTGAACCACTTAATTAGACTTTCTATTGACGTTGGAACTGGCGTGTTTGAATGTCGGTAATGTGTGTTTTCTAAAAGACCACCACAGAGAAAAGGAAATTGAAGCAGCGGAGATCGGTAACTTTGCATGCTTACAAATCTCTCAGAATCCCAGAAGCAGCTAATAATTTGATCCACAGGGTCTGGCGCATCAACTAAACTTGTTTATTTGAAGCTTTAAACCTTCAGAAAATGCAAGAGGTGTTTCTCTGGAGCAGTGAAGCATACTGGTGAAATGGGCTGTAATGAAATGCAGAGATGCAGACTGAAAAATGGATGGTGCACCTGCAGTGCAGTTGTTTTCAGGAGCCCGTCATGTGCGTTTGCAGCTGTATTGACTTTGTTTGTATCCGTTTTGCTTTGTAAAGCACGAGAAACTATTCAGCAGTTTATCATAATTTGACGCTGTCATATTAAGTATATTCCCTGAAGGTTATTTCCCATTCCCTTGTCAGCGTGATTGGCCATGACCCAACAGCATGTGACTCGCCATCAACACGAGAGCATTTTAATGTTGATCTAGTAGATGTGCCTTCTGTTTGAAGCTTTATGTCAATTGGGACACATGGGACTTCTGTTTTGCATATTGCAAATACATGCACATTGGATTAGGCTCTCATTAGGTTTGATAATAATGAATGTAAAGCTGTTGAAAGTGTGTGAGTTTGTGAGTGTGTGCTGTATTACCTGTGCATACATTCCCACAGAAGCGTGTTTTTAGGCTTTGTATTTAGTGCGTGTCCAATTGACACAAATAAGTGATGTCACATACACTTAGCGCATGTTTGCAGTACGAGGCTGCTGTTCTAACGCTAACACACTGCCACAACGAGCCATATATTAGCATAGAGCACTCATACAGCGGCTGCTTTGCTTGATGTGAAGTAAGCGAGACTGAATGAGAGGCGTGCAGCGTTTTAATATAATGCTATACTATCCTCACACATGCAGATGATGCTTTTTTTGAGCATAGCTTCAAAGCCAACACGGCTGGTTTTTGTGTGTGTAGGGTCTGATCTCAGCGCAGCCAGCCTCAGTGTGATGGGACGCAGAGCACTGCAAGACTGACTAGCTTACATTAGTTTTTCTATTCAATTAACTGTCTTCATTTGCATTGAAAAGTGAGATGTGTAGAAGTGTGATGTGTATGGAAATGCCTTAGCTTAGGTCTTTGTTGGCTGTTGATTTAATGATAATGTAAATTAAGGTTTTATCACAGAATTATCACAATGAACAAATGTAATTCACTTACAAAATACCACATGTGAGCATTACAGAACCTCACATAGTCACTGATGGTAATGTGTATATATTTTCTAAACTATAGAAAGAATTGGAACAATGATTATGAAGACAGTTCATGACTTTCCAAAAACAAGGACCGGAAACATAAGAAAGAGTAAAATATATATAAAGAAAATAAATGATAAAATTTCACTCTTTGTGTTTCTGTTACACTGCAGTCAGGTCCATATCTGCAGTACTGTTCCTCTTGAGGCTTCACGGCTTAGCAGGCTAAATATATTCACTCAGTAACAAAATATAAGCATTCAATTATCAATTATCAGTCATTAAAGTCAGCAAGCTCCCAGTTTTTAAGAAAATACAGGAAAACCTCCCAGATATTGTTGAATTCTTTCATTTTGCCCTGAAGTTATTTTTTCATTTTTGAGACCTGAGGTCATTCCTCATTCCTCACCACTGTGACAGGAATTTCCACTGTGACAGGAATTTCTTCCATTTTTCAAGATTGAACGTTTGGCCTCAAGGAGACATGGGTAGATCAAGGGGGATTCTTTTTTTATGCACTTAAAAGTCATCTGGAAATATATGAAGAATAAACAATTTAGGACTAAGAGGTCATTTCTCGTATGAGAAAAATATCTTGAGGGCAAAATGAAAGAATTAAACAATATATGGGAGGCTTGCTGACTTTAATGACTGATAATTGAATGCTTAACGGGGCAGTGGTGGCTCAGCGGTTAGAGCGCCGGGATATCGATAACAGGGTTGTGGGTTCGATTCCCGGGCTCAGCAAGCTGCCACTGTTGGGCCCTTGAGCAAGGCCCTTTACCCTCTCTGCTCCCCGGGCGCTGGAGTTGGCTGCCCACCGCTCTGGGTGTGTGTGTGTACTCACTGCCCCTAACACGTGTGTGTGTGTGAGTGTGTGTTCACTACCAGATGGGTTAAATGCGGAGGACACATTTCGCTGTACAGTCCACACTGTACAGTGACGAATACGTGCACCTTTATTTATACCTTTTATATTTTGTTACTGAGTAAATATATCTAGCCTGCTATGCCGTGAAGCCTCAAGAGGAACAGTATTGCAGATATGGACCTGACTGCAGTGTAACATTTACATTTACATTTACGGCATTTAGCAGACGCTCTTATCCAGAGCTAACAGTAACAGAAACCCCAAAGGTCATTGTCAGTGACCAATGAAACTATATAGATGATCCTTTTCCAGAAATTCTGCAGAACTTTCAGAAAATCACAGAACTTTCCCACATATTAACAGCATTCCTTTATTTAGATGGTAATCCTTCTCTGGGTGGCCTAAGGCTACTACAACGATAGAAAGACTTATTTATGACTATTTATGACAGATATTGTTTTATGCACTTAATGATGATGACTTGTTTTCCGGTTGAACTCTGGACCTGTTGGCAGGGCACATCTCCCTCTCCCTCTTTATTGCGGACACTTTGTATTTGTCTTGCACTCAGACCTGGCAGAATCATTACTTTAGTGTGTCTCAGTCAGAACATGGTGTCCTAATGCATTTTTGTGTTCTCTGGCAACATGTGCGGCTGGCTGTGTTTAGCTTTTTCAAATTTCTATTTGTGGCAGAAAAGGGCGGATTAATAAATCTTGGGCCCCTGGGCATGAATGTCAGTAGGGCAGCCCTCAGCACTGTGATGGTTTTATACCAACTGTATATATGCCAATAATAATAACAATACATACTTTCCCTGCAGCTGGTATTTTTTAGATTAATTAAACACACGTAAAATCAGAAATCACACAACACCACACCTACAAATGAAGTTTCACACAAGCTCGTAAACGACTACAGAGACTGCAGGTTCATCTTCTACAAATACAGTCTTTAAGTGGACATTTTCACAATCAGTAAAAAAAAAACTACAATAAAGTAATAAGTAATGAATGAAGGGCTGGCCCCTTTTACCCACCTCTTCACCATCAGGGCTGCTATTAAGAGAGACTGGGCTTGCCTTTAACAACACAATATTATAGAAAGGTTATTGGCTCAGATGGGCTGAAAGGAGCTACGTAAGTTTGATGATTGCAAGTTTTCACTCACAGACTGACTAAACTGAACTACAGATAGCATCAGTTGTGCTCCTATTTCTTCATGGCTGCAGTAAGGAATTCTGAAGACAGCATTTAGTACATTGCAAACTGTGACCAAGTGCATAACTATGAGTTAGAAGTCTTGTGTCCTTGTGCTGCAGCGGTTTCTCAGGGAACACGTTTCATTGTTTACAAAATGTCCCATCGCACCAGCTAAAATGGAGATTTTGATTGGTTCTGCCATGTCTGTTTGTGCCTATAGGTCAGCGGTCAGTGCAGTTAGGGAAGATATAAACTGATGTACCTGGCATAAACAACCTGAACACAACCCAAAAAACAAAATGTGGGACACTTCTAGGTCGTTATCAGGGATTGTTTAATATTAATAATTATGAAAAATGCTAAACAGTTAAAATATTAAAAACAAATTAATAAAATAAATAGTTAAAGCTAGTTTACTGATAGATATCAGCATTTTGCACGTCTCCAGTGATTGACATCTCATTGTAATAGAGTATTAAAAGTTTTAAAAAAGCTTTTTTGGTGTCCCTCAGTCCCATTCAGCCTCGTAGAACCTCGTAGAACCCTGTCCTTTTTCCCCACATAATGGTTGGATCATTGGAAGAGTCATTTAATAATATTGTTACTGCTTTTTTAATTCTTATTTATATTGTGTATATAGTGTAAATTATTTATCTACATTTTTGTAACTGAGTGTCTTGCTATCTCTTTCTGCTGTGACACTGAGAATTTCCCCACTGCGGGACTAATAAAGGATTATCTTATCTTATCTTTTATTTGACATAATTTTAAGAATGTGACATCACCAAGTCTCCTTGACTGCGTGGTTCAAATAGAGATTTATAGAGATTATCTTCCCTCTTGTCTAAATATTCAAACTTTTTTTTTTAGGCTTGTCAAGCCTAATGTTTCAACCTTGTTCCTACTTTAGACCTTAGTTAACAACTTTTCACATAAAAATGTTTGGCATAGTTCCAAGTTCAGACATTAATTGTACAAAATGTGATTTTCACATCAGTAATGTTTGCTAGCATTGAAAAGCATTAGCCGTTTTAGCACAAAATTTTCAGCCCAGTCACATTCAACCCTGTTACATTTTGGAATGTGATAGGTTTGAATGGTCGTTAAAGGGTTGAAATGATTTCTCACTTTTTTTCGGGCACCCATTTCCGAGACTGACTGTGCTTTCTGTGACTGTGCTTCCGCTTATGTCTTCGTAGGTTTGGTTGAGTTGTCTGTGATTTTAAAGCAAGTTCATACTGGCCAACGTATTGTTTACCAATGCTGCTCAAGTGCCACTGGTGGCTGGGGCTCCTGGCTACGTAGCCAGTAGGCCCTGTTGTTAATCCGTCCCTGATTTGTGGTGATCTGTTGACGTACAATGCGGAGCACCCCAGAAAGTTTAACTTTTTGCAATTTCACTAATTGCGAGCCAAGTCCTTACTTTTTTGTTTAGGGCTGTGGAGGATTTGTACGAAAGAAAGAATGTGATTAAATGGTGTCTGCCCTAATCCTCACTTATTTAGAAAGAGATGTGCGTGTCCTCTATGTCTGTGACTTTTCAAAGGTTCAAAGGTGAACTGACCATGAAAGGAAGGCATCAGAATTACGGTGGGTGTGAAACTGCACTTCTTTTATTAGGCCACTTTCTGCTTGTGTGCCAGAGGTGCGTTGACGTGGGAGTTATCATGAAAGAGTGTGTTCTCTCAGTAGAGGAGGGAGGATCTGTATCTGCTGGGCTCACAAAGACGTGTGTGTGTGTGTGTGTGTGTGTGTGTGTGTGTGTGTGTGTGTGTGTGTGTGTGTGTGTGTGTGTGTGTGTGTGTGTGTGTGTGTGTGTGTGTGTGTGTGTGTGTGTGTTAGCTGTTGATGGAAAGTGGAGAGGACAGTGCGTGTGCCCCCTCAGGTCCTGTACTTTGTCTGCGAGTGCACTGTCACCATTGGTAGAACAGTGACAGGTGAGCGCCAGGGATTGTGGTGTGTGCCGGACCCTCGGGCGCTGCCCCGAAGCTGCTAAAACTGACCTCCTGCAGACCACCAGCCCCCCACCCCCCTCCTTATCTCATCACGAACCAGCGCCATCCAGTCCCTGTGTGAAACTAAAGCAGACACCCGAAGCAGGAGGTTTGCAGGGTCTCTAAGAATGCTTGCTGATAAAGGGTGAATGGCTTCAGGATCAGATTTATGCAGTGCTCATGATCTGGTCACCTTTGGACTGCATGTGTTTGTATGTGTGCGCATGGAAGGGTGGTTGTGGTGGGGGGGGGGGGCTATTGTAGCCTTCCTGGAATTAGAGCAGGACATTTTATTAGACCTAGACCTTATAAACCAAATAAAAAGAACTAGCAGAGTAAGGAATGTTGATAGCAACACAAAAGTTCATGTTTCTATCAAGCTTTGATTTGGAGTTCTGGTATTCCAGTGCTCTTCGAGTATGTGGGCAATTTCACATTTCATCACCTCCGGTCCATTTTTCCAGAGACGTATAAGCAGCCCTCAGAGCCGCTTCTTATTTTTAAACGTTTGGGTTTATGCGTTTTATTTCGGTCACGTTCCGAAATGGATGAAACATTCGCTCAATTAAACCATATCAAAAGAGCAAGTTCTCTCTCTCACTCCCGCATCTCCTACAGCCATGAACACACTGTGGAATATTGTGCTTCTCTGTAATGAACAGTGTTCTGAGAATCCGTAACTAGACTCTTCACTAGACGAGCACCCCAAAGACATTTTTTTCAGTTTCCATTTCATTTAATTAGATTTTTTTTTTTCCCAGTTCAGTTTCTCAGCCTGACCGCGATGAGATGTTAAATGGTGTTGAGGAGGCCGATGGTGGATTCAAACTCGCTGGTTTCAAATATTCTCTGATGGCCTGTACCTAGTTCTGTGCTTTTTAATAAGCTGTTTGAGGCACATAGCAGTAGTTTCTTCACTAATTTTGTCTGACACTGGAATGGTTTTGGAAGAAGCAACTTTTTCTTTTTGGAATTGACTCTCAGCCTCACCCTTATTCCTGTGATGAGAAGAAAAAAAAAAAAAAAAAAAAAAAAAAAAATATATATATATATATATATATATATATATATATATATATATATATATATATATAATTGTTTTCTCACAAAAACCTTGTATGAAAAAAAATTTATGAAATTTTGGAGCACTTCTATTGGTCCATTCATCATAATTGTTTTTCAAAATGTAAAGAACAACTGTCTTGTAAAGCAACACCTTTTTACATTTTTGTAATCTGAAGGAACTGTGACTATTATTATTATTATTATTATTATTAAATGGATATGTAAATACTATGTATTTAATAAGTACTATAAAGCATTCATTGTGGCATTTGAAGGTCAGTTATGGGCCCACATGATGGCCTTTAGACCTTGTTCACGCCTGGCATTAACATGCTTCTTGGGTGATCCGATTATTGGCACAGAATTCAGGTGTGACCAGGGAACAGTGTATCTCGAGGACGCACTGTAATCTGATCACTCAAATCACATTTTGAGGTGGTCAGAGATGCATATGACCACATTGTGCTGCTATTTGTGAACGGCAAAGCATCTCGAGGAGTCCCTAAAAGCAAAGGACCAGACGAATCAACCATGTCACTGCCCCAACCACAAAATCCACAATAAGAAATCCAAAATCCGATCACAAGCGGTCACAGGAGACACATTTAAAATGCCAGGTATGAACAGGACCTTAGACGTTGGGTTTCATAGGGTCAACCAAAAGAATGTGTCAGGTTGCTTTGGCTCCATCTGAAAAATAATGGTCACTCCTGAGTGTTCCCTGCCTTGGGTTAGCAGTTTCAAAGCAAACATTCAGTTAGTTCAAATGAAATTTCTGGACCTTCCTGACAGGAGAAGGGCCAAAAAAGGGCTGTGTTCTGTCTGAAAGTGATGACCTTCCCTTAGAACTCTGTTTAACCCTGTAAGCCCTACACTGAGAGATTTCTATTATTGCATACTTTTGTGGTTTGCGCTGTATTTTTGACACCGCAATTATATTTCACTGTATTCGGCACAAACCCAGCCAATAAGATCCCCCTCAATAAATGTTTCTACACACTACTTCAAACCATTATTTTGGGCAACCATCCTATGACACTTCAGTAACACAAAACCGTAATGCCCATTGTTGTGGACAGTGGTTCTGGGAGTGCTATAGGCTATGGCATTTTGTGTGACTGTTTTTGTCCACAGTTACACAGAGGAACACTTAGCAAGCCTTACATCAGAAAGTGTGTGTTTTTTACAGAGACTGCATCATCTTCATCCTTTAGATGCTTTATTCGTCTTGTCTTCCGGCTGTGTAATGCCATTGATGCATGCTCATTGTACCTCTCCTCACCAGGACAAAAGTTCAGTGGTATTCCCATTGGTTATATAGACAGAGGATTCCAGAAGTACTGGTGGGTCGTGGGCATCTTCTATTCAACTGCATTCATCAGTTTCCTTGTGGAGTATGAAGCTGTTTGTGGTGTCATTGTCCACAAACAGTATTCCTGTAGTATGAACTCTGGAGCTTAAAGAAGGACAGGGGAACGTATGTAGGTAAACAAGGACAGGAAAACTCTTCTCCTGAAAGGATGCAACACGAATCCACCCCACCCAGTCCAACTAATTATAGCCTTCAGAAGTCCTTTGTTGGCTAAATGGGCTATTAGATTTTGGTGGAAATCGAAACCTGTAGAAAGATAGCTCTCCAGGAGAAGGGTTAGAGGCCATTGCTCTTGGCTCTGGGCTTCTGGAGGGTCACCTCCAATAGGCATTTTCACACCTATAGCTTGTTTGCTCTGGTCCAAATCGGTTAACGAGTCTTGGAGCATTTTTCCCACCCTTGGTTTGGTTCATTTTCACACAGAGACATATAAGCGAACCAAAATGCGTCACAACAAACCACGTAAGAATGTTCTCTCTACATATTGGTCAGACCTGTCAGGGGCGGGAGCATAAAATTAAACAGATTTACCATGGAGCAACAGCAGAGATGGCATTTGTTCATAGCTGGCTTTAGGAACCGTTTAGCTTAAACTTGTGGAATACACCTGATATTAGGTTGGATCTTTTTCTTACCACAAACAAACCGCCCCAGAGTTCATGGATGCTTAGCTCTTCCTCTTTGCTCAGCACCACGTCTTTCAAATCTCTGAATCAGATACACTGTTTGGCTAAGACAGCATATTGACAAATTAGTGACACTTTTAGAGGTGGGGGACTCTTGCTGACTTTTCTGAAAATAGTGATGCTTTATAGAGAGCTTGTTTTTCTGTCTTGTTGGCAAGACCTCCAGTTATGAAGGGTTAAACTAATTTTTAAAAAGTGATAAGGTGCCACCTGCCCTGCCCTGAACAGATCATTCCTTAAAAGTGGACCATCCACCACTGAGGAGGCTAATCAGAGGCTATAAGGAGGTCAACAACAATTTTGGAAGGACCCTAAGGCCTTTTGATTATGGCTGAGGGTGAGCATTGGACATCGTCTAAAGATAAACAACATCTAAAGATCTGTGCTGTTCAGTTAGGAGGGATGAAGGACTTACTTAAGTGGACATAAATGTATCATGTCCCCCATCAAACATACCCAAGTGAAGCAAGGCACTTTTGGCCTCTGAGGACACATTATCATTTTTAAACCCTGGGTCTAAGATGTTTTTTAATATTGGAGAAAAATATATTCCATTTGTGAAAATGTCTCCTTGTGCTCTATGGCTTACCAATGAGCAGAGAATTCACAGAGCTTATACCAGGTATTGGTATTGGCCTGAGATCTGCAGTAAGTGCTGGATTGGATGTCGGAAAGAGAAACTCGTGAATCCAGTCGGATCATGTATCAGATCTATCATGAAACAGCAGTTGCTGTGTTTGTTGTGGTTAGTCTTGGAGTTTCACAGTTTTAGATGGAGTGGAATGTGAAGAGTTTCATCTCTTTAAGGAGAGCTGGATAAAATAACTCTCCTTAACTCAAGCAATTGCGGCTTCATCAAGAAACGTGATATGTAAAGTTATGTAAATTGAACATACATTATTTTGTATCCCTATTGTTGGACGAGATGACCAAATCAGTATCCAGATTAGTTGAGCATTTTATCTCCATTACAATTAATATAATAAACTATAAATAATCTAAAAATATATAATTAATTAATTATATAAGCTGCTCAAGTTGCTTAGTTGGCTCTGTGTTTGAGTTCTCGTCTGTTGCTTCTGTGTCGCACGCTGTACGGGGCGGAGTCATGTGACTACATATGCGGGAGTGTGCTTTTAAGGGGGCAGGCCATGAACACACAGGGAGGATGTATGATTTTTTTTTCTAAATCTCTCGATTAGAGTTTCTGAATGTTGGTTTTTGATTCATTTTAGATGAATTGCACAGCCTTAGGTAAACCCCTTGCCTCACTGTTTACGTTTGGTCGGTACATGGTCCTAGTCTCTACATTACAGATGAACACAATGTAGCCATATTTCTTATGGCTGATGGACGCCTCTCAGTAAGTGCATGATGTGCTGATGTGATTGTGTCAATACCGTATTATTTAAAACAGTACAGATAACACACAAATTAAATCTAGTTTGTTTTTCCATTTTCTAGTTTTTGATTTGAGCATAAAAATATGAAAGTATAAAAAATCAACAGTATGGCTATGATGTTAATTGGTGCTTTGTATCGGATACATTAATAAAGTATATGAAATGATCAAATGACCTAATTTCTTGTTAGTGGATTCTCAATTGAAAATGAAGGGAACGAATGATACTGAACTATTTGTACTGTATACTCATTAGGTAGTAAATTCTTAAATGTACATGCAAGCTAACACTTCTGCTCATTTAATTAATGATCTAGCAATTTCACCAAAATACACTATGCAAACCAGTGTTGTTCACTTTGAAGCCGTTCACTAGTGATGTCAATTAATTGCACAAGTGTTTTAAGCTTCCTTGTAGCGCATTTGTAGCTGTTTTAGCATAGTAGCAAAATCAGCAACTGCCTAAAAACCTCAGAATTCAGAGGATCCAGTGACCTCCTTGAGGAAAAATAGGCACAGGACAGAAAATATTGTCTGTGGGACATTTTCATTTAATGCACTGTGCAATAAAGGCAATTTTCCAAAACCGCATTTATTTTCTGCATGGAGAAAAACTTCTTAAACTCAGAGTTTCTTATTTGTACATGCTATTGACTACAAAGTGGTGCGGTTTTGGAGGGCTGTGACACACAAACGTACGGAACGTTACTTGGTGAAAGCCCTGCATCCCCATTCTCTCCAGCCACCATCATTTACAAGACGAGTGCTAGCAACAAAAAAAAGGATACTTCTTTCATCATCACGTTCACCTGTTGAATCCTTTTGTTTAACAAAAAGTGAAGAAGGCCATATTTTTGAGCCACATTCTGATCTTAAAGGTTTTCAGCATTACAGCACTGTATTCTGCATCTTATACAGAGTATTAGTTAATCTTCTAAATGATTTCTAATGAATGGACTCATTAATACTAATTATGATAATTAAGATGAGCTGATTTTCTCCTGACAGTTCGTGATCTGTACTGTGCTATGAACACTGTCCCACTAGCTAATTGGAATGATAGAATTGATTATCTAGTAATAAATAGACTGGGTTTTTAATTACTGTCTATTTAACACTAGAAAGCCTGGGATTCCGACACTATTGGAATAACTGTAGCGATAATTTTTTACCATTTGAAGTTTGCATGCTTATGTATAGAGTAAGCAAATCAGGCATTTCTTACATAACAATAGGTCAAAATAAATGTCAGGTCAAGACAGATGTAAAAGTGCTGTTATTTTTAGACTCCGCGCTGTCAACACGTGTAAGGTTGACCTTCAATGTACAGCTCCAACACACTGCTGTGTGTCATCTGTCACAAATAGCCTGACTTTTGTCTTGCTTGCAGTGTCCGTGATTAGCTGGCATATCCAAGATAACGACAGACCCGCTGACATAGCATGAAAAAACACTACCTTTAAAATACTGGCCTTATAAGAGTATCATAAAGCTATTCCCTATCAAAAGTGTTAGATTTTTTTTAGAAGTCTTTCTAAAATGTGGGATGTAGGTTCTGTCTAATTCGGGAGTGCACAGTCTAGTGCTTTTCCTGCTTAATCACACCTGATTCAACTCGCCTGTTAATTGCCCGGTTTAGCAGGTCTGTTGGATTAGAGAAACAAGCAAACTGTGCTGGACTCCAGCCCCCATTGCCCACCACTGGTCTAATTGATATGTTTTTACTGTTGTAAGCCAGAATTGACCGATTATTGACCCAGCTGATAATTGGAGTCAATGGTGGTCATTGTATTGATGATCTGTATCCCTTTTAGCTAGTTTTCTTGTCAATAAAAATCATATTTATACATGATGTCCTCCTCATGTTCAATCCCACAACCACAACTGAACTGGTCAGAATAAGTATATTTCAAATACGGTCAATCAAACCTTGATTATTACTGTCTGTGTGTCGAATGAAACCGGTCAAACTTTGTTTTCGTGCCTCTGTGGTTGAGAGACGGAGAACGTTAGAGACTGAGAGACATAAAGACATGCCGAGGCTGGACCACACAGTCCAGAACCATCTGTGAATTAGCTAAAGAAACGTGACTCATGCAGCTCTTGGGAGAGGAAAAGTGTTCAAGCCTTTTGTTTTCTTAGGCATTTATCTGAAATGACTTTACAGAAAACAACTGTCTTTGGATCTAGACAACAAAAGCCTGCTTGTTTGTTTTCCAGCTAATAACAGTAAAAGAAACAGAAACAGACTGAAGGCTGAGTGTTCTGCTCTTTATGATAACAGACAAAAAGCTCTAGAGAAGCATTTCTAATCATAATGAAAGAAGCATGTAATAGGCTTTGAAGGTAGATACAGTTGTTCATCACATTTTATAGCTAGAATTAAAGCTAGTCATGATCTTACATTTGTTTCTGTGCTTGAATTGCATTTATTTATTTCATTGTGCCTTTATCTATTATTTTAAAACTATTCTAAGTTTATTATAAGTGTATTTATATAGTATATTAGTATATTTAAAAACATTTCGGTGACCCCTACTTGTACTTGTCTTATTTTGACCTATGTTGTCCTTGTTGCTAATCTAACGCTAATGCTAACGCTATCCATTTATCTTATTTTAGTATATTATTGACTGTTTTCCTTGGTATTTGTTCAGAATTGCAGCTATACATTTATTAGCTAATGTAGTGCTGCACTCAGCCTTTTACTATACCTGTACAGTGATGATCTGTTCTATTGACTGTGGGCAGCTGTCTTGCTTCCCACAGCTCCATTCATGAGATTGATGGCCTCTGATTTGTCTTCAGCGATGCTGCCATGCAGCTGTGATTACAGCTCTGTTGTAATGAAGGCCTCAAACACTTTCTGAAACCGATCATTTTAGAAACTGTGTACCAAGCCGGCATAGACGTATCATTTTGGGGAGCCTTTTCATCTGTGTAAACAAATTTTGTCGTTGTTTTCATAGACCGTTTGTTTCCCCCCACCACACCGAAATCCCACCCACCCCCATCTCCTGTGTCATTTTGCTTTGCACTTTGGCAAGGCCCCTTATAGTCCCCTGACCTGACATATATAAATGGTCACAATTTCTGTCAATGTGAAAGCGAGTACTGGATGACCTTCAGCAAGCGGCAAGCAGTCAGTTGAAGATTTTGATGTGTTTATGATCATAATCCTGCTGTAGAACTCGGTGTAATGTTCCTGTGCCACTGGCTGCACAACAAGCCCAAAGCATTTCCATAAAGGTCATATTTGCGCAGGGGTCGCTGTGTGCATTATGAAGTATGGAAACCGCTACCTGACAGCACTTTGCTATCTTATTGTAGTCTTCTCTTGCTTTATGGCCATTAATTCCTCTCATTTTTAGAGTGCTAAGCAGCAGCTTGGATCAGCCCATGCCTGCTGATTGCAGGGACATGATTTAAGGAGTCAGAGTATTTGGAGTAAAGCTGTGTGATTTGCATCACCTGGCCTTTATTAACAATGAACGTGAACAAGGCAATACCATAAGAAGCTAGGTTTGAGACCTTGGTAAAAGTTATCTGAGAGATATTTCGGGGGTGTCCAAACATTTAAAAATATTATAAAATATATATATATAGTATTTACGTGATATACATGGTTTCTCCATGAATCATGGGTTTTGGATTTTCTTTCCCAAATGAAGAGTTTATTGCTAAAACCGAACAAACCTCTGAAAATGCATGTTTAGAGTTTGCAGTGGTGACCTGCATGAAACACCTGACTATTATCTGCCTCCAGAGAACATTAAATAGCTGTTTGCTCATGAGCAGCCAGACATATTAAGCTATTAGTGTGTGATTTTCTGTGGGGCATGTGTTGATGAGTCATGCTGCTGTATTGATCAACGTCCTAGGAGAGAGCATACAGCAACCTTCACGCTCATTCACAGGTAAGATGTGCGCCTGTGTGACTGACCACGTGATTCTGCTGCATGACCCCAATAACTTACAGAGTATAATGATACTGATGCGTATCAGTATGTATGTGCGCTATCTAGGTTTTTAAGAACCGTTGTCTGGCGTGCTCCGAATCCATCCTGCATGACATGAAAAGCATAGTGTTAATCTAGCGGCAAAGACAGGATAATAGCTGCTGTTCGGAGAAATTTGGGTGCCCAACCTTTTATATGGAGCTAAACTTCTGTCTAAAGTTCTGTATCCAACCTTTGATATTAGCAATTTGATCAAATGAAAGCATTTCTCCAGCAGAGGTTTCAAAGATTCAATGTACTTAATCCATATTCTGACAGTGATGAGGTTCTTATCTAAGGCCCACTCTGGCTCTCATTGCAGCAGTGATTTAGCTGAGTGTAATAGGTTAGTTGGCTCATCCTCTTCAGCGCTTTTGTCCCAGGTCCGCCCTGAGAAGAGCTCAGCTGAGCATGCCTTTCAGTCGCCTTGTTATTAAATTATCTCACGGCTGTGGCCCTGCGACTCGAGAGCTTTCAAAGTGTCAGAGACTCAAATTAGACTGGCCTTTTTCCAACTTCAATTTGCTGTGTGTCAGATGTAACAGCCCTTTAAAGGGAGAGATTGCTATGAAAAGGAGTCTCAACACGGACACCCCAGCTTTGACCCAGAAGCGCTGCTTCAGCGTATCCACGTTGACTGCAGATGAATCAAGAGCATGGAACACGTCCTCGTTTGCACCTGCTGTAAGATGCCTTTTAATCAATGTTTTCCTAAAAGTAATTATGTGCCAAACTGATTTGGCCTCTGAATTAGGATTATCTGGTATTGCTGCACTCATGATGTTCTCAACATGTTCCTTGTCAGGCCATTGATGGATTATTACCATCTGATCCCCAAAAACACACTGCCGTGGGTGGTTTTCCTAAGCCATTTACATTATATGGAGGTTCTTTGAACTGCTTATGCTGTTCTACACACTTGTACATCTCTTATACAGAAATGGTTCTCCAATAACCAAAAGTGGTTTGTCTATGCCAAGAACCTTTTGTGTGTGGGTCTGAGAAACTAGCCCATTAAATAACATGTAGTTGTAATATTATGATTGTATTTCAGTATGTCACTATTATATTACTATTATATTCTATTACTATATTGCAGTTAAAGTAGTTACAGTCTTTATTTGTTCAACAGTTTCGTTCTCAGTCATCAGCAGAGGTGTTTAATTTGCAGCATGGGCAAATCAAATGTTTTTTTTTTGTTGGGGCAGCAGCTATAAAAATAGCTGGAACAGATTTCATTAATCTAGAAGCACCACAATTGGCAGAGATCTCTCTCTCTCTCTTTCTCTCTCTCTCTCCATTCTGTCAGAGAGGAGGAGGAAGAGAAAGATGTGCTGACTTCACACAGTGCGACAGTGACACAACAAGGTTAGCCAAAGCTGTGAAATGGATGAGAGGAACAAAGCTACAAGTGATGTCCTACTAATAAGTAGAAGGGTCTGGCTCATCCAATCAAAAGCTGTATCTCTTGGCTTTTTTTGTTTGTTTGTTTTTTATGAATTCCAATCGTGGATGATTTGCTTTCCTTATGTTCCAAAGATGATGTACAAACACCTCCCGACTGAGTGTAGAGGAGCGATTGGGATGTGACCTCCTAGCAGCTGGAGCCAGACTAAAACGGCTGACTCTGGCACGCAGATGTACCAGCCGCAATCTGAACTGGCCACGGAATTGCAGAACAGAGAGAGAAAAGAGATAGCAGATAAGGCGACGAGAGCCCCAGCTGCTGTCTGTGTCCCACGAACCGAGAAGCCGAAAGCAGGCTGAAGGTCCTTTGAATGTGAAGTGTTCGTCAGCTCACAGAACGTTGATAAATGCAGATAGACAGCTATGGATTAAAGGAAGCTCCGTCTCACCGTGCTGTTAAACGTGCCATTGTGAGCAGTTTGCAAGCTGATTACAGAGGCAGTAGAGACCAAATAAATTTCAAGTGCTCTTCTCTTGAGGAATTCAGGCTCTTATAGGTTAGACATGAAAGTGGAGTATTTGAAGGTGTAAAGCATGGAATTTCATGTGCAGTCTTGTGCCAAAGGTTTCCACATGGTTGGTGACATAGCTATGGTAAAAAAAAAAAAGGGGCAAGTGTGAGAGTTTGGGGTACCCTGCGATGGACTGGCATTCTGTTGGGGGCGTATTCCTGCCATACACCAAATGATTCAGGATAGGCTTCGGACCCATCGCATACCTGACCAAGAAGAAGCGAATAAGAAGACGGATGGATGGATGGATGGATGGATGGATGGATGGAAGTTTGTTTCTTGTAGAGAATGTGTTCACTGTAATGGGCTAGCACGCTTTTTTGGGGGTATTCCTCCCTTAAACCCAGTGATTTGGGTAGGCTCATTTAAACAGGGGGTCCCAATCCTATGCATAAGACTGCAGAAGAGTGCTCTCCAGAACTACGGAAACTCCTCCGATCCCCTCCTCTTGTTGTGGTCAGTAATACATGAGTCATTTTCTCCGCTCGCTCCTGCTTACGCACCCAAGGGATATTGTATTAGGAGTTAGAATGCATTGGCTGGCCTTGCAGATGTCGCTCCATTGTATTCACCTTCTATAGCCTTCAAGCTCCTGATTATTCTGTTTTCTTTCACCCTCTATGGGATTCTGTCACCTGGGTCTGCTTCGGAGTGCACCTTGCTCTGCTGTCAACCAATCTTCAAAGTGGCCAACACCTTGGTCTGGCGCATCATTTGTCTTGTCTGAGTCCATGAGCATAAAATTTGGCCTTAAGACCCCCCCCCATACAACAAAAAGAAAGGGTGCTTGAAGCTGGCTGATGTATTAGCTCTCAGTGCCTTAGAGTGGTTGGCAGCATGTCACACAAAGGATTGACCTCCCTTTCCCCTTCTTGGTTAATTTGACAGATTCTCTGAAATCGAACACAGGCAATAGAGTAACTGTTCAAAGCGTCTTTTATCAGCCGCTCTTAAGTGTGTCGGCTTTGCTCAACGAGTACCTGCAACAGTCCCTGCAAAAGGCAGTTGTAAGTGACAGCAAGCGTGGATCCGGGAGCAATATGTTCATGTGTGTTGAGGGAGAGAATTTACAAAGTGAGCGTTTGAAGATTCGGTTCTCTGCTGTTCTTCCTGCTGTGCACAGTGTGAGCAACGGGAATAATATACTGGAGGGGAGCAGCGCAACAACAGAGTCAATTTATTTGGGTTTCCTGTTCATGTTCTTTCCAATCACCTTAGCAACAGATACAGAAGGCCCAGCCCTGGCAATCCACCCCAAGCAGGCATCAGCATCATACCTATGACTGGCCTTGGCTGGCACTCACTTCACCCACAACAACCGTCCCCAGTATCCCCACTTGTACTTGTACTCCAATAAGTCATCAAGATGCTCATAATTATGCGGCTTACATATTGGTTTCGTAGTAGGGTAGTTGGATAGTTAGTCTCCAAGTCCCAAGGAACCAAAATCAATATCAAAATCAAATTCAATACTAGGTCAATGCAAGTCTTATGGGTACATAATATGCATGTATAAAGTAGGCCCTATGAACAGTCCTAAGCTAGTGTTATTACAAAGCTGATAAATTCCAGGTCTTGCTTTAGTGAATGAAAGCTAACCTAGCAAGTACAACCGACTCTGATTATTCCACTACCTGATGGTGGATCCTTCGTCTTAAGGCCTTTACGCTCAATTCTTGTTTTCCTGATAACAATACATTAGTTCAAGCACAATTTTTGCTTTATTCATCCTGCAAAGTTTTACAGTTGATGTGATCACTACAGTTACTGCTGTCTATGGCTTTGGCTTGGCAGCAACCGAAATGACAGATGGGCTGTGTCCCAGCAGCTAGAACTGACAAATGTCAGTTTGACAAATGTAAAAAAAAAAAAAAGATTGGTTTGTCATCTGCTCCATCTCCAAAAGCAGCTTACACGGAGCTACAGGGATCCAAGCATTGAGAACGCACTGAGTTAGTAAATCCTTTCACTTTTCTTTGATACACTTAATTATTTTTACTTGGGTTGTTTTTTTAATTAATTGCAGCAAGAACTAGACCACTGCAGTGTCCAGTATGTATAACACGAGTTCAGTTTGATGCAAAAAAAACAACAATAATCTGTAAAATGACATCCCATTTTCATGTGTTTCCATAATCAGCAGGTCCCTACATGTAGAGTTGAAAAGTGCTTATTATCCTGCTTGCAACAAGGTTGCAAGGTTTACCAATAAACCAGAATATAAGTCTTGAAATCTTTAGTCAATAAAAGCATATTTTTTGTTTCTGTAGGTGCACTGGCCATAATGATTCCAGAGCTGGACCTGGTGATCTCCTTGGTGGGTTCAGTCAGCAGCAGCGCCCTCGCACTCATCCTGCCTCCGTTCCTGCAAATCCTCACCTTCCATAACGAGGGGCTGTCGACCTGGGTGGTGCTCAAGAACATCGTCATCAGCGTTTTCGGCCTGGTTGGCTTTGTGGCTGGGACCTATATTTCCATTGTGGAGATCATCTCACGCAGCCAGTCCAAGCAGATTGACGGCTACTTTCAGGTCATGTGATGACAGTCCTATCAAACAAAAGGTGAAAACAGCGAAACAACGAAAGCCATTCACGCACTAAATGGGCCATCAGTTTGAATTGAATGACACTTGGGGTTATTTTAGTCTAGAAAATTACCTTGACTTCTGAGTTCAGTGGAACTACCGACCCCAAGTGGCTTAGATTTGTCTATTTATTCCTCAGAGCTGGGTTATGGACATGTCACAGTGAGCGCCTGAATGAAAAATCAGAAACTAGTCATTAAATGCCCATGAAAAAGCATTATTTTAACTGTGGGTTTTATTTTTTATGTTTTTATGTGTATGCATTTCTTTTATTTCATTTAGTTAACTGGATTTTAATATGATCAGGGCACAGTGTTGCATAGATTTTTAATCTAAACGTCATCATAAGCTCTTTCCTGAATCATTACAATTTTTCCTATTAGGAATAGAAATGCAGACAATTAATGAGGTTGAGCTGCTTTTTTTAGCTTTCTTTTTTACCGTTCATTAATCAGCACTTTGTTGATTTACATACTATTCTGATATGCTCTGGGTTACCTAAAATTCTACAAAGCGGCCTTGTTTTATTTTCTTGAGGATTTTATCGGCCAGTGCACAATGAAGTCTCTTTGTGGTTTCACAAGACACATGTTTCTTTCAAAAGAAGAACCTTGCTCGAAGTTTACACTTTTTAATTGTTTAATTGTAGAAAAGCAACCATAATGTTGTGATACTTGGTACCTGATTGACAGTTTATTTGTTTGTATTTTCCTTGAGGTTTTCTGGAACGAACACATTAAATATAATGTAAGAGTTTCGTTACAGTTTAAAGATTGTGTTTTTAAGATGAATCACAGATGATGAGTCATTTGGCGAGCCTGATCTGGAGCTAAAGACTTCACACCTCACTTGGCAAAGAAACTTGGATGTGATTTGTCAGAATTATTTGCAGGAGATTTAAAAAAAAAAAAAAAATGAAATGAAAAAACAAACAAAACAAACCATATACACCAAAATATTAAAAATTCTTGTTTGGGAGATGAATCAGTTGTAGATATTTTGAATGTCTCTCATATATTGAGTTAATAAAAGAACAGCTATGTGTTGTTTTTTTTTTAGGGGGATATCATGCATCAGGTAAGCAGATCATGTGATAAGTTATTTGAATTTATCGTTTCAGCTGCTTTTGCAACATCCGTGCCAAACAGAAGAGAACTTGAAGTTTCTTTACATGTTCTGCTGCACGTCATGTTGCACTCACGTTCTGTCTGTTTTAGTACTGCAGTTGTAATTTGAACGCATTTTTGTGAGCCTTAATATACAGCATGTCCATTGACTGTAAATGTACATACATTACACTGTAAATGTCATCGTCTGTTGCCCTCTTAGAGGGGGTCATCTTGTATCAGTAGTGTATCATCAGTGTTAGGTTAACAACAGTTTAACAACATGAAAAACTGTACAGAACAACTGATTCACTGTGTGTAAACATGGTATTTAAAGCAGAACGGTTTGGGGTTTTTTTTTTTTTTGTTTTTTTTACTGCATCTATATCTGTTCACATGCGGTCACGGTCACGAAGTGATGAAAGTGTTCTGTGGGAATGCAAAGTGAAATAAAAAGTGCTCGTGAGATTTCTCCATGTCTGTGCAGTGGAGTCTTTTTTAGCTCGCTTTGCTGCAGAACCTGGTATGAAGCAAGCTGCATCTGGATGTAGGGGGGCTGTGATGTTGCATGTGCAGACTACAATAATGTCAACAGCCATGAAAATGTATAAAGTGCTGTTAGCAAGCGACTGCTATCTACCCCTGTTATATAATCTCTCTCTCTATATAAAAAAAGTTCTTATTGTTTAGTTTTGGTGAAAATGACCAACTACTGAGGCTGTTGCTACTAATACTATTATTACTAATCATTTTTTACTATTAGCGGTGCCACAGACTGCATTTATTGAGGATTTAAAGTTGTTTATTAATTGCTTATTAATGTATAACACCCTCGTTAATACCCTTGCTATTTTACCTATGAAGAAAACGTGGATTTTATGGTTGGCTTGTTGTAGCTCTGCTACAGTGCTACAGATGACCTAGCCTAACCTAGCATTGTTTTTAATGCTAAAATAAGAACACTGTGGATAATTATGTTTGATACCTGTGCCACTATCCCAGAGGGGTGTTTCCCAAGGCTAGGCCTTTCCAAACTGCATTTTCCTTGGCTATTGGCTGCGCTTCCCTGAAGAGTGTTTTCCGCACTGATTTCCTGAAGGGATTCCTCCATGAGGTCAGTTTTTTTAGGCTAGGTGCTGAATTTGAGCTATTTTTCTGCAGACTGTGGCTCGGGTAAAAACACAAATATTTGATGATGCAACTGATATTCTTTTCTACATGATTCTAAGTACTAAGTACTGATACTTGAGGAACTTTTCAAGGTTCTTCCATTTGAAAACCCTGTTATGGTGCTTTGAGGAACCTTCAAGACACACACACACACACTTATATATAATATATATATATATAATATGTATGAAGAAAATGTGTGTGTATATATTGTGTGTGTATATATTATATATATAATATAACATTATATATAAATATTATGTTTTTTTTGTGTGTTTGTTTTTTTAGAAAAAAAGATTCCTTGAAGGTTCCTCCTTGTACTTTGTAACAATTCCTTATTTTGATTTCAAGTTTCAGTTTCTTAGGCTCGCACCTGATAGCTTTAGCTGACAAGCTAGCTAGCTGAATTTGAGCTATTCTCCTGCAGACCGTGGCTCAGGTAAAAACACTGCAAAAAAAATGTGTTGTCTTTTTCCCCACATCTCAGCATTTGTTGTGGAACGGCGTTTGATTTTTGGGGGCTATTTCAGGAGACAGTCCCCACATCTGTAAACAGCAGTTTAGCTAATTAATGCATCATTAAAAATTTAATCTGTTCTTTTAACTGTGTCTTATATCCAACATATCAATGCCATTACTGAAAACAACCCATCTGGCTCATTTATCCTCTATTTCTGTTTCTTTTTCTTGCGCTGATGTAGGCGGACAAAACACACTGACTGCTAAGATAAACAAATGTAACATTTGAGAAGACCTTCCCTTTTAGATACAGGTATCCGTTTGACAGACCAGAATACAAAACCTGAATTCCAGTAAGGAAAAATAGACCTGAGCGATCTGTTTTTAGTATGGCAGCCTATATGGCTCAGCTACTCTCACTGTGCACTCTGGTGAGATCAGAGTCAAAAGTGAGCAACAGCACAGGTATATGCTGACAGACGAGGAGAACACAGCTGCTACAAGGTAGAGAAAGTAAGGTCTCGTATCTGTGTGAGCTGGAAACAGTGAAAGCCGTGGAAATGACAAGTGTCCCCTGCAGGGTCATCACAGAGATCTCTTGGTTCGACTTGGCAACTGCCTGCCCACAAACCGGACTAACTCATGCTGTCGGATCACCCTGTTCACTGAAAACATGTACGAGTAAAAAAAAAATAAATAAAAAATAAAAAATGGCCCTCTCAGCTGACCTCCCAACAAGGACACAACCTTGCCTTCCTTCTAGGGCTACAACAAGCAGAGCAGGCATCTGAACATCTACCCTGCCTCTCCTGGGCTGTCACTAGAAACTGATGCTGCAACTGAAGTACTAAGTACTGATATATGAAGTTTTTATGGCTCTTCCTGTCGGTTATGGTGCTTTGAGGAACCTTCAAGACATTTTTGTTTTAGAAAAAAAAGATTCCTCAAAGGTTCCTCCTCAGTGTCCTCAAAAGTTTTTCTGTAATATGATGGTAAGTGTCCTGATTTTTGCTACTATAATAGTTCTTTATGTTGATTTCATGTAAGCGAGTTAACGAGTTACCATCCAAGACCTAGTTCATCTAATTAATGCTTCATTAAGGTGTGGTGGTGGCAGAACTGAGCAGCTACATGCAGTGGCTGAGGTTGTTGCTTTTTATTTTTGGTAATTCAATTTTACACAGTGTTCTTAAATGTTAAAAGAAGTAAATGATATGTGAATGGTAGTTGACATGGTTGACATCAAAACAGCTTCAGGTCTTTCACTTCTGTGCTCTGCAACCTCAGCGTTCTGTTCTTGGCTGACAAAAGTGGAACCCGACATGGTCTTCTGCTGTTGTAGCCCATTCACCTCAGTGTTAGAGATGTTCTGAGCTACTCTTTTCTTCTCCTTACAACTGTAAGTGGTGGTTATCTGAGTAACTGTAGTTTTTCTCTCAGTTTGAACCAGTCTCTGTTCTTCATCGACTGCTCTCATCAACAAGGAATTTCCACCCTGCCACTCACTAGTAAACTCATAATACATAGACTGTTGCATTAAATCCCAGGAAATCAGCAGTTATTGAAATACTCCAACCAGTTCATTTGGCAATGCAATACTCAAAAAAAGAGATCATATATTTCCCTTTTTCTGATGGTTGATGTGAACTGAAACCGTTGGTCTGCATGTGTATATGTGATTAGATAATTGCATTCTTGTATATTATTATCTCTATCTGTTTCTTTTTCTGGTTAGAGGTCAGAATATTATCTCTGTTATCTCTTCAAATTTGAACGGGAGTTAGCTGAAGACAGAAAGACCCACAGACAAGCAGCAACTTAAGAGGGCTGTGGTACTGTCCAATTACTTTTGAGCATATTCAAATAGGAGGGAATATGTTAAAACTGGCTGTACACACAAAAATAAAGGTTTACAAAAGGTTCTTTAAGTGATGACACTGAAGAACCACCTCTGCTTCCATAAAGAACCATGTTTGTCCTATAGATCAGTGTCAGTGTGCAGAAACCTTTAAAGACCCAAAACCCTTTCTCTTGGTGCAAAGGTTCTTTATTAATTTAAAGGTCAGACCTCTGCTACAAAAATGGTTCTTCATGGAACCCAACTGTGGTTCTTCTATGGCATCGTTCAAAGAACCTGTTGTAGCAGCTTTATGTGCTTTAGAGTGTAGTTACCTAAGGGTTAATATTAAATTTCCTGATGACGTTGGTGTACAGAGTCCAAATTACCCCAACATTGTCACTGTCTGAATACTTATGGACCTATTTGTCTGTTTTCTCTCCAGAAAAATGCCCACAAACTATTTACACGGTAATTACATGGAATGAAGTACATGGAATCCACAGTAAACCATAGACCGTAAACCATCATTATATTTGTGTTTGTTGTTGTGGTCATTAACTAAATCAGACCTGCCAGAAGTCTTCATTCCCAGTCATTCACTGTGTGAACCTAACTGCTCTGCTTGTTGATAAGCTGCACCAAATGTACCTGGACGACTTCCATCAACATGTCATGACAAAGCTTTCTAACTGTAGCCAAAGAATAATTTGGTTGGTCACCAGTGAGCCAGTCTTGGCTGCATTCCTCAATAGCTTTGTAGTTGTGACAATCTATTATGCTGTGATATATATATATATATTTATAAAAAAAACGCTCAAAGCTGTGCTAAGGTTTACAGTGCTACAGTGCTTTTGGGAAATGAAGCTCTAATTACTAATTTGGATTTCAGTGATAGTTTGGCTGGAAATCAGAAATCAGATTCGCTCAATGTTCCCTTTATCCCAAATATACTCATTCAGCCAAGGCATGTTTGGTGCACTATGAGACATTGGCAGCTTATGCCACACCTAATTCACACCTAATTCAGCTCACATTTACCCCACCTTACCGTGTCAAGATGTTAAGTAATCTCACATAGACTTGTGGAATCTAGACAAAGATAAATACTGAGAAGGGAACAGAACAATTCAGGCTTCAAGATGGTTTCTAGCGTTGTTGTGTCTAACATTTTTTGATACATGTACATATAATTTTAAAAAGTACAGGTGCAGAGAGACATTGTGTGCCCTGTTTTGAAAGATCAATCTAGTAATCAATGTATATTGCTGTTTTTATGACTGTTTTCTGTGTTTCTAATTTACTTACAGCTTCTGGTTGTACTTCTAATCTAGCTATGCCAAGCCCAGCGTGATGGTCGGCTTGCTCATGCAAAAAAAAACAGGGATGGATGGCATACAGGATAGTTTGGTTTGCTAACATTTTCCGAGGAGACTCTAAAAGCTGGTTGTCTGGCTTTTTTCCACATATAAATTTTTTGTTGCCCTACAGAGCAACTACTCTACTAGTTGCCAATTTACACCTAAAAATATTGTAATTAAATAGGCTCATTTTCATGAAATTCACACATGTATTCTTTTCTTGTATCACTGTACAGTTTTAAATGCCGCTTCATGTAGTCTTATATAGAAATAGCATCAGTGCTGTGAAATACCATTTAGTTTTATTATTCAATGTTATTTTTAAAATATTTTAAAATATGTATTTTTTATCATGATATCTTGGTGCTCTTGGGGGCCCCCTGGTGGCGTTGGGGCCCTAATCAGCCACTTAATTTGAGTATGCCTTGGGTCGGCTCTGCTTTTAGCTAAGCAACATACACTTTAAATATGCAAGTGTGCAATTTAGGCTTGTACATGACTTTAATTCGTTTAATAGGTTTTCATTAATATTAACAGCATTAGGGACGGCTTGCTGTGTGTGTGTCTGATCAGCGGCATTATTAGCCCCCTGCAATAACCCCAGCATCTGGATGAAGTGTCTGCACCTTTCCTGAGGCTTAAATCTGCCACCTAAGCCATTTTCCACTGACCTGAAAAGTTCCATGTCAGAGATTTGCTTTTTCCATGTGCTTCACCTGCTCTGAAAGGATAACGATGGCCAGAGTCAATGTTACGAGAGAATAGCTGCAGGCGAACTTCTAAATTCCTTTGCAATTGTTTCTGTCAAAACAGAGGCAGAGGTTTGTTGAGTGATCGCTAGTTTTAGTTGTTTTTTTTTTTCTTTAAATGGTCATTTGTTCTGAGCAAAGAACAGGTGAAACTTGTGACTTTTGTTGTGGTCAAGAAAGCATGTTTTTGAAAGAGAAAATAGTTTAGTTGTGAAATATTGAGACATAAAGAAGAGTATATATACATACTCATGCATATATATGCACACAGTATATTATAACAGTGGAGGCAGAGCACAGTGATCGATCTTTATTAAGACTTTCAAACATTTTTACTGAGTTTATGGACATAACACTCAAGTTGACCTCAGGTCATGGCGTATCTACATTTAAAAAAATATGATTGTTCATAAACATTTAACCATCCTGAAAATGTGCAAAGAGTGGAGAGTGAAAGAGCGCTTCTTTTTTAGTTCTTTTCAATACACCCGTATCTTTCTCTCACATACACACACACACACACACACACACACACAAACATTTTATGCATGTTAGGGTTGAGGCACACAAACAAACACAAAATAACTCATAAGGAATAACATTCCTCGTGCTTTTCCACAAACCGAACATTCATTTCAAATAACACTTCTTATGAACCTTAGCAACCTTCTTCTCTTGGTTTTGTCACAATTTCTTTTAAAAACAAACCACGATCACATTGAAATGTATATGAAGGGTTTTCATCAATAAAGCATGTAATCATATATTAAATTGAGGTATTAAAGTGATCTCGCAATAAAATATTTTCTTAAAGATAATATATTATATCTGTCCTATCATTTTAATTTACTTGCATTAAATATTTGTAACAACTTAATTCAAAATAGTGCAAAATGAGTGGAAAATGTTTTCACATGTATCACCAATGTCATATAAAACCTTTAGTCTCCCTTTGTACCGTTTTTCATTTTTTACATAATTTAAATCTGGCAGTTCTTTAGACAGTATCAACATTTTCATGTTGAATGGACCAATAACAATGCTCCAAAATGACTCGGAATAAAATCGTTTGTATGTTGGAAAACTGCAGTGTTGGTGATTCAAGGCTTTGACAGCAATGACATGTTTGCTATATTACATTGTACACTTAGGTACTGGCCTAAATATGTAGGTTTAATGAAATATGCATGGAATTAAAATGTGTGCTTAGAGGATTTCAAAAGCAGACAAAGGAACATCCTGACAGACTCCTCCGTCTGATTTAAGAGATCCTCTTCAAATAGGATCAAACCCATTTGGAGTAAACGCATCATCTCAGGAGTCATTTGGGAAATTGCAGATCAATAATTTGTTTCAAGCCACTCTCCGTTTGGAAAATTGCTTGTGTGCCCTGCTCTGACTCCTCTGATGAAACCCAAGGTGTTAGAGCTGTCTTAGAGCTGCGATTGTGAAGCCCTGATGAACTCTAAGTTAAATATTACGCTCACAGAAACAAGCACTGATAAGGCCAGTTTAGCTGTTTTTGTGTGTTTTTTTTTGTTTGTTTTTTTTTTTGTCTTGGGCTGGATATCAAAATCCAATACTTTAGGTTTGAAGAACCGAACCAGTTACAAGCCAGTCAATACTAAATTTCAGTACGTAGGTAGTCAGTCTGATCAACATCAGCTGATGAGCGGACAAGCATGCTTGTTCCAAAATCTGGACTGGTGACTGGCTGTCTGGACTGCAGTCTGGAAGCTTGTTGTAAGGTCAGCACAGACCTACGCTGTGATTAAGAGTAGGTAGTTATTCAGGAATCAAGATTGAATTTGACGTGTTTTGTTGATTTTCTAAGTGAAAATACGTTAACAAAGAAAGAAGAATTGTAATATAGCTTTTCTCAAATTTTACAACACAGTTTCTATATTCTTTGTAACATTTTGGAGGAAAAGACCCACATAACATATCAATACAATAGGTGTCATAATCTTTGTACATGCTCTATTTTTTGCACTAGTGTTTTCCAATGTTAAATTGGTAAAATAATTAGTAGTTGTCCATTAATAGGTAAAGAAGTATGTTCTTGGCAGAGCATTTGTACATTCATTCAGTTAGCAGGTTTGAACTGTACTATCAGCATGTGACTATGGTATGGGAGGAGAATGCATTACTGTAAGAGGAAAAGAACTTTAAGAACTTGGCTGGAGTTCAGGTGGCTTCTGCTTCGAGCAAGAGGACCAGACACCCCCTTGATAAATGAAGCTAAGGCATGACATGACATGAGATATGGTATGTAAAATAAATGACTATAAACTCTGTCTATTTCTACAAAATCATCAAGTCATTTCATTTGACCAGGAGTGCTCAGACATTTGTGTACTGCTGTATCCATGGGTATAAAAAGTCATTTTGTTGAAGTGAAAGTGGGGGTACTGTGTCAAAAGCGTAGTCAATTAACTGTGTGTATGTATGCAAGTGTGGACTTGAGTAAAAATCAAAAGCATATATATTGAAACACATTTAAAAATAAATAGTTGTTTTCTTTGTTTGGTGGCAATTCATGCGTCTTTGAGAACTGTAACTCAAACAATTTCTAAATTTTTGAAGATATAATTGGGAATGTAAGGTGTAAAAGGTGTCCAGTAGAAAGTAGCCCTGGAAACTACCTGGATTTCTGCTTTGATAACAAATAAAATGTGGTCACAAACTAATCTAACTAACCTAGTTAGTTTTGTAGTTCATGTCTTTTTTATTGAGCACATTGACTAAACACCCCAATTGCAGGCTAGAAAAAGTAAGTACATAACCATTTCGCAGCAATCACCTGCGTCAAATGTTTCCTGTAGCTGCAGAAAAGATTTGCACAGTGAGGAGTAATGTTAAGGATAAGGGTTCTGGATGACTCCTCTGTAACTGTGTGCCAGTGCATCGGTTTTTCTAGGATACTTTGTGTACACAGTCCTCTTCAGGTCATGCCACAGCTTCTCAAGAGTTAAGGTCAGGACTTTTTGTCCTGGATATTCCAAAACACAAATCGGATTGTTTTCAACCATTCCTCAGTTAATTTGCTTGTGTGCTTAGGGTCATTTTACTGTGAAATGTTCCCTCAGTGATCACAAAGAAAACCAGATCCTGAAGCAGCAAAGCATGAAGCCCCCATTCATCCCTTCACCATGCTTTACAGTTAGGATGAGGTTTTGGTGTTTGTATACAGTGAACTCTTTCCTCCAAATGTATTGTTTTGTACTAAAAGCTTCCATTTTTGTCTCATCTACAGAATGTTTTCCAAGAAGCATTGTGGAAGATCTAGATGGTCTTAAGTGTACAGCGGTCAGGCTGCAGGGTTTTTTTGGTTTAGAAAACATTGCCTTCCATTGTGGTGTCCTTATTGAGTGATTTTCTAATAGTGGAGACACAAGTTCCTCTTTGGGTCTTTTGATGTTTTTTTCCCTCACCTCTTTATGGATTGTCTGTTGTGCTCTTGCAGTGACCTTAACAGTCCTGCTTTTTTTCAATTTGTAGACAATTTGTCCAACAGTTTGTCCAACACTTAGGTATTTAGCAATACTTTTGTAGCCAAGCTTGTTTTTCAGCTTTACACACCTCTATAACACGTCTATAACAGGTCTTCTAAATGTTGCCCACCTTGAGGCATGGTTCACACTAACCTGGTTCACACTAACCTGATTCACACTAACCAGTCTTTCTTGCGATTTACTCATTTGTTAGTATCCAGGCTTTGTGTGAATTTATTTAATGGGCAAGACATCTGTGAAAGCAACACTTTCAATCTCTTCTACTTAATTAGCCAATTAACTCTTGGAGAAGTAATTTTTTTAGAGGTTTACTTACTTTTTCTAGCCTGCACTTTGGATGTTTACTCAATGTGCTCAGTAAAAGGGATGAACAGTACAACTGTTGTTGTATTAGTTTTGTTAGATTGTGACTGTCTTTAATTGTGATGTAGATAACAGTCAGACAAGATTTTCTTAGTGATCAATTCATAAATCCAGATAATAAAGGCTCACTGAATGTTTCTTGCAATTTGTTGTATTTGTTCTCTTGTAAATTCTTGTACAAGAATTAATTACAGTAAACATCTTTCCAAATTATACTTCAATAATGTACCCCTCCTTGTCTGTATCAAATCCTTTAGTTGATGGATAACCAACCCTATTTCTGTCCACCTTTTCTTCATTTAGGTAGGTTCTCTTGCACATTTAGGTATGGGTATCTTAACAAATTGCAACAGACGCATGTGAATCATACATTAATCATTCAGTGCAAACAGAAGCATGTACAAACAACACACTCAAACACACAGCTGTATGTGTCCATTTCATCCGTAACAAAAAGCGAACAGCAAGATGGGGTCTTTGACATGGGCTTAGCCAGCACAAACACTGCTGTCAACAGTTGCACCATTTCTCCTCTTTCAGTCTTTACGTGTCTGTTTGAATAGCATTTTCTTTGTGCGCCAGTTAAGTCACAGTGCTCGTCTCCTCTTTGAAAAAAACAAACAAACAAAAAAATCCTTAACAATGGAACTTGAAAACAGCAAGCACAATCCTTTTGTACTCCTTTCGAAAATTGTGGTTGAGTACACCATAGATAACTGCATTCAGGCAGCTGTTAAAATAAGCCATAAAGTAGCTGGCTGTGAAGAGCCATTCAGGTATGGCCTGGCCCAGTCTAGGGTGGATGGCCACTGCCAGGCCGATAAAGTTCAGCGGTGCCCAGCACACGGCGAACAGCACAAACACCACGAACATTGTTAAAAAGTTGCGAAAGTCATGCGGCTTGATCTTGGGCCTGGTGTCTGGCTTGACCCGCTTGCGCACCTGGATAACAAGGATCCAAATACGCAGGTAGCAGTAGGTGACGATGCTGATGGGCAGGATGAAGTGCACCACCACTACCGTGATGGTATAAAGCGAGCTGACCGACTGGGCAAAGGTGCACGAGTAGACCCGCGGGTCATACTGCAGTGACTCCACGAACCAGTTGGGCACGATGGCCAGGATGGTCAGCGACCAGACCAGGACCACGTAGCACGCAGTGTTCTTGCTAGAGAAGAGCTTGTCGTACTTAAGGCTGTGGCAGATGTAACAGTAGCGGTTGATGGCAATGCCTGTGATGTTGAAAATAGAGCCGATGACGCTAAGCCCCATCAGGAAGCCGCTGATTTGGCAGTGGATGTTCCCTGCGATCCAGCCGTCGTGGAAGATAGCGCTCAAGACCAGCGGATAAGGGTAGATGGCCACTACTAGATCTGCTACAGCCAAACTCACCACAAAGGCATTTCCTAGAAAAGAAAGACAGTTGGAAAAAAAAGACAGGCTTTAATGTGTGAACGCTGAATGAATGCTTGCCTAAAACACAAAGCCCCAAACCACAATGACCTGTAAGTGGGAGAGGGAATCTCACATTTCACTTCGATTACAATTCAGAGGGGTGCGATGCGATGATTAAGCAATTATCAAGGATCTTGATGTATCTTCTTCTTTTTCCACTGTGTGTCTCTATTTGGTACATTTAAAATGAAGTATTTGTAATGATCCATAATGGATTTTTTTGCAGTATTTATTCTTAATAGAATAAACGGAAGTGATGTTGCAAGACAACTGGGTGGTTTTGTAGTGGGGCTGCAGTGGAAAAACGCAGAGCGTTTGGGCATAGTATTCCACAAGTAGAAATGAACCCAGTTCAACAGCATCAGCCATGTTGGAGTCTTTTCAGTAATTAAAACTAACTCTTTCTTAGTGATCTGCTGTTCCGCTGCTACAGTCTTAATCAGCTCAGCCATATCTCAGCCCAGCTCAGCACATGAGACTCTAGCTGTCAGTCATCAGCGATAAAATGTGCAGTTACGGTGCCATAAGATTCTGCTACCCATTTACTTCAGTGATTCCATGATCTTGGTTTTGGTCTTGTTGTAGAGTTCACTGTGTCGGGGATCACTGTGTCAGTAAAATATCTTCTAGACGGGATCCTGCTGTATCTCAGCTCTAAAGTGGACGACATAACATGAAAGGCCTTTTTCTCAACAACCTAATACAGATGCAAATCCTTGGTAATAAAATGTACAGTAGTTTTTAATTCGTTTTGCCCTTTCCCAGTTAGGTGGAAGCATTGACATTGCTAGCTCGATGGTCAACTGCTTCCAACCACAGGCCCATTAAGTAAGCAATGTCAAAGATTCCACCCATCTTGAAAGGGCAAAGCGTTCAAGCCCAGCCACAGTTCTCGCTCATCCACTGTGTGAACGCCACAGGCTGTTCAGGCACTGTACTTCCAGTTCCATCAACAATGTTGTATCAATTAATGTTCAGAAAATCAATTCATATTTAATATTTATTTCACAAACTGATTTTTTTCCTCCACTCCCCCCTTTTAAGCCTAAATTGTGAAAGGTTAAAAAAAACAACTTCTCCTAATTTTCAATGGAAGTCAGTGGGAAACTTCAAGTAATTTGGGGGCATTTCTATTGGTCAATTTATTAAGAGATTTTGAGTCAATTTAAAGATGCAGATGTAAGTCCTTTGTGTGGCAAATCATCAATCACTGTTTGTTCAGGAGAGCTGCAATAGATATGTCATCTCTGTGAGACCAAAATGATGCATCTTCAAAAGGAATTCAGGAGAACGAAAAATACTCTTAGCTTTTAACGTAAGTGAATGTAAAGAGGTTTTATTACAGGTCATTCTGAACAAAACGACTCACTGCACATCCTAACAGGCCGTTTCAGTACAGTTCACTGCAGTCTCCAGTGCAGGACCACAAAGCTGTGTGGAGAACCATCACAAACTACCATCCAACAAACAGAAGAGCTCACGATTTGACAGCTTATTCTTTTAAATAAATTATGGACTCTACACCAGTTTCATCCCCTGTCCTTCTACAATTACACTGAGCCTGTGTCCTGCGCTAACTCCCATTCTCATTATGTCTACACAGCCCATGACTCTCTCTTACATTAGTCATAGTTCTCCATTATTGTTTCTTTTAGCCATTATTCTACATTTGCTCTAATGTTTTGCTTTCTTTTATTTTGTGTGGCACTGTATCTGGTGTCAACCAGAAAAGGATGGGTTCTATTTCTGAGTTTTGGTTCCTCTCCTGATTTCTTCTAATTAATTAACGTTTTCCCGGAATGCCAGAAACAGAATTTCAACATGAAGAGGCTGTGTGTGAAACGAGGGATTTGGGGAGGTCGTAATAAATCAGATTGCCTGGAAAAGGATCAAGGGAGGTCTATGGCTGTTAATAGACTCTGCATTAATAGACTCTGAATGGGTTGTGTTCTGAAGTGGTTGGTGCTTTTAGGAAGCGGTTCAGGTATACGCTTTTCCACAGTGCTCATCACACACAGTGGAGGACCAGTCTGTATCCACCTGTTCAGCCAGAAGGGATTTGGCTGCCTCATGAGCAATTGACATGCATGTAAAATTGCTGGAGAATCACTTAAGCGAAGAGGTGGCGATCAGTATTGTGCATCTGCAGAGTCTCAATTTCAAAAATTAATAATTCTCGGCCGTTGCTGAGCCCACTCACGTAGATTAAATAAAATGTCAGCGTGGTAAAATAACTCTTCCAATTACAGCGTTTCTACAATTTCAAAGTGATTTTCTTCCCCCATCTCAGATTAGTATTTTCGTCCGCTGCCTGCTGAAAAACAAAGTGTTGCCGTGGCTCAGGTGCCCAACTGTGTGACCGGAGGCGATGCTTTGAATTTCCAGAATTATTGAGCACACATTTCACATCCAGCCATGCAGCAGCTAATCCTTCAGTATGAGCCCGCTGGACTGCTACGTGGACTACATTTCTAACATGATAGCCACAGCACTCCGAGGGGAATCTTAGCCCCTGCACACACACACACACACAAAAAAAAGATAATGGAAGACAATCTTACAGTGGTTGCTTTTGGTGTCTGTACAAAGTAAAGAAGACAACGGTTCCCATGAGAGACACTGAGATTGCAATGTGTTTGTCTACTCAATTAGCTAGTTCACTGAATGCTAGCTAGCTGCCATATATAATTGAATACCTTGACAAATACTCCTCACAAGGGAGCAGTAGTGAAGATTGCTATTGCTTTCTCACACAATTCCAGTCATTCTTTAGCTGAGCGTTTTTAAAATTAGCATCATTAATGACGTAGGTGACAGCAGAAGGGGAGCTTTAATGCTACTCGTCAATACCATGCAGGGTGGAAAAAAGCTGGCCGGAGGAGAGGGCGAAGGTGCTGTTGTTTTCAAAGGGAACACACGGAGAGTCATCTTAAGGAAAACCTGTGAGCCTTGGTGTACATTTTTCATAACATTAATGCATGGCCTGGGGTCAACGGAATAAGTAAATGTTCAGGAACGTGGCTGAAATGCTGTACAGTGGAGATAGTCCAGCTGAGAACGGACTTCACTAGCTCTGGTGTCAACGGGAAAGCACTGAATATGCAAGCCTGCACTTATCTTAGAGGAGCCAAGGATACAAATCTCTTTTGCAAGTGTTGTGAATTAGGCCTGGCGTACGCTCTGAGGGAACTAAACTTTTAGCACCATGAAGGCATGAAGTTCTGGTCTTACAACTGCATGGACCACTCCTAAGGACATAGCTCTGCAAGAGTATACACTTGTTTTTATACTGCATTAACTCGTGGTTTAGGACATGTACAATAACAGATGCATTCTGTTGTCTATGGTCATAAACATTCTGCCGCTCATGCTAAAGGTACAGTTGTATGCAAATGTTTGGGTACCTCTGGTAAGATTTCATATTTTGCTGATTTTTGAAGTGAAAAGCAAATCATGCGAATCAAAGCCATCTACATGAACCGAACCCAGGAAGTGATGTCACAAGATACTTGTGTTATAGGCGTTATAGGAGTTGTGCACGGGCAGGGGGGTCACCACCAACATCATGCCGCCCACATCACAAGTGTGTCTCTGTGAAGACCTGTCCAAGTTTCTGTGCTGTGACTTCTTCTGTTTGACGCTTTAGTTTAGCGGAGCTGTGTCCCAAACCACACACTGCTTCACTACACAGTGTTCCAAAACTAGTCACCTTTAGAATTGCACTTATTAGTGTAGCTGCCTCAGTAAAGTGTGTGAGTTGGCACATTAAATTTATTGTAAATTTAAACATATAATAAATTAATTAGCATGTGTACATTATCAAAAATGTGGTTTGATACTGATATCAAGATGATATGACTTAATAAGCCAGGTTTAAGGGTCCAGCAGTTAGAGTTTAAGAATTTCCTCTGCAGTTCACTTGCAGGATATTTAATCCTGCCTGTTTTTACAATGCTTCAACCCATAACCTGCTGGTTGTTTGCCCGCTATGACCGCGCTGAAGCATATTAGATCATGCTAGTCCAAACTAGTTATTGTGTGGATCACGCAGGACCCACAGACACACCAACCTTGTGCAGACCTCTACTTGCAGCTTTCTGTGATACGTTCGTCATACATCCTCACCTTTTTTCCCTTAGTTCTGGTTCGATTGCACGATCGCAATATGTCAGTATGAACGCAAAGCAAACCAGAACTAACATGTAGCAAAGTATCATTTTCTTGCCTGGTCTGGACCATGGGAACCGAACCACCAGTATAAACACACCCTAAGAAATAGCAGTTAAGGGGAGCTGTGGAGGTCCACATTTTTGCACATGCACATACTGTTATTTTTCATGTTTACAGTAATTAGAATATACAGCAGCTATGCATTAACATCTGTCAAGGATCAACAAAATCTCTCCCTTGGCCAGTGGTGCCCAAACTTTTGCATAAAAACGCTTTAATCCTTTAACCCTGACACAGAAGACCCAAGAGACGCCATATGCGTTAGTACAGTCAATGAAGGATGTAAAGTGAGGATAATTTTTATAGAGATTGGCCAGTCACATGACCCCTTACCGTTCTCACAGAAGGGCAAACTTATTGATAAGCTCATTTGTTTTACAATCAATTAAGTGGAAACTGATGAATGGGTTGAAGTCATCGTGCATTAAGCAGGTTTTCTCACTTTGGGGGAAAATCAGTGCTGACAATCAGGGTAAAGATCTCTTTTTTAATGCCAGCCAAAGTCTGTACTTGGCCATTTAGTCAGAACTGGAGACCATGGATACGTGTTAATGGTCTCTTACTCCTTGAAGTGTTCTTTTACCATTTATATTTTGGAACATATTGACAGCTTAGAACAATACCATTTGTCAATGTGTTTTGTGTGTCCTAATGTATCATAGCATCACTTCCTAACCACACAGGGCTTAACTACACCACATGACTG
This sequence comes from Salminus brasiliensis, assembly GCF_030463535.1. Classification (NCBI taxonomy): domain Eukaryota; kingdom Metazoa; phylum Chordata; class Actinopteri; order Characiformes; family Bryconidae; genus Salminus; species Salminus brasiliensis. The sequence goes on from NC_132896.1 coordinate 10,522,978, forward strand.
CATAAACAACTACTGATGCTGCACAGAGACAGCAGAGGGAAGGACCTCTCTGTAAAAAAAGTCGTGGACAGCACATGGACACGTGGACAGCTTATAGGTCAAGCCAGGTATAGGTCATGCAGTGCTTTTCCTCACATTGTTTTGTGACACTAGTCCAGGCTACTACCAACAGTTACGGACGTTGGGGTTAACGGTAGATGTGACACAGAGTTGCTTGACTGTACTGTGGTGTTTTTTTTAAACAGAAAAGGACACTTCCAACTTACAAATCAGATACAGTAACAGTACGTCATTACAGCACATTTTTGGCCTTCATCTAAATTCTACACTCTCAAAACTACACTGACGTCACAAATAGCGACAGTTTCCCAAACCCTAAAACGGAACCCTGTGGTTCTCAACACAACATGTGCTCAACGATTAGCAAATAAATCATGATGATTTCTGCATTAGGACTAATAACTGAACAATTAAGGGATTAATGCATTAAACTGGAACTGGTTTTAACAAGATCAGTACAAGTATTTTATGAGCAAATAATTACCTTTTAGTAATTGCTATCTCAGTCCGAAGACAATCAATCACTTTGTCTGAGCAGAACGATTACTGCACGCATCCACCATGACTTTCCGCTGTACATCCACACAGCTTTAAAGGTCAACTTGAATTAAAAAACGTAGGTGGGCCCTGGCATTGATTGTGGGACTGAACTTGAGAGCGCTGAAGAACAAACAGCGCAGACTGCACTAGCTTTAGTATGAGCTGGACTCCTGACAGCAGCAAGTCTGATCACTCAGTTTGGAAGTGTGTATCTCCTTAATATCAATCCTCAAAACAGTGTCTGATGATTTAGATCCCTGAAGTCGCTCTGAGGACTCTGAAACCAAAGAAACCAAAGAAACGTGTGTGGTAAAGTCCTTCTTTACAGAGTACAGAGTAGGACTGCACATTATATCGTTTCAGCACCATCATCCCAATGTGTGCATGTGCAACAGTCACATCGCAGGTCTTGGAATATCACATAATGCACATTTAAACCAGTTACAGCTCTTTTGCTGCTTGATGCAAAAATCACACTGTTCTTGTTTCCCATGACGTATCAACCAGAAGCAGATTATATCTGCCCAATATCATTCATTTTACTCCTTGGATCTTGGATACACAGAGTAAAGTTTTAATATTGTGACATGTTGGATCATTGATGTCTGGCAAAAAAAGTCCTGTATTTTCGAACATTGCAACAAATATAACAGAAAGAAAGAAAACTATAGCAATGGCATTTTTTCCCCTCAACATCTTTCAGTCCTAGTAAAGACTTTTTATTCCAAGTCATTTCAAAGCATTTCTGGATTTGAAGCCTTCTAATTTGGCACAGTGCCAATAAGCAAACTTTAAAGGCTTTGTTTAGGGTGATGGATTAAAAACGCTCTTAACAGAACATAAAATGATTCTTTTTTATAAGAAGCTTATGAAACTTATCATATGTAATAAAAACCCAAATAATATAAGGAGAGCCTTTCAACCACACAAGGAACTGTTTAAGCCATCAAAGAGGTCTTAGAGTGTTTCTGGTTAGATTCAGATATATAGCCATAACTAAACAAAAACATGGAAGCAGGTACTAAGAAGAGTTCTTTATAAGAAGGATTCTTTATAAGAAGAGTTCTTTATAAGAAGGGTTCTATATAAGAAGGGTTCTTTATAAGAAGGGTTCTATATAAGAAGGGTTCTTTATAAGAAGGGTTCTTTATAAGAAGGGTTCTATATAAGAAGGGTTCTTTATAAGAAGGGTTCTATATAAGAAGGGTTCTTTATAAGAAGGGTTCTATATAAGAAGGGTTCTATATAAGAAGGGTTCTATATAAGAAGGGTTCTTTATAAGAAGGGTTCTATATTAGAAGGGTTCTTTATAAGAAGGGTTCTATATAAGAAGGGTTCTATATAAGAAGGGTTCTTTATAAGAAGGGTTCTATATAAGAAGGGTTCTTTATAAGAAGGGTTCTATATAAGAAGGGTTCTATATTAGAAGGGTTCTTTATAAGAAGGGTTCTATATAAGAAGGGTTCTATATTAGAAGGGTTCTTTATAAGAAGAGTTCTTTATAAGAAGGGTTCTATATAAGAAGGGTTCTATATTAGAAGGGTTCTTTATAAGAAGAGTTCTTTATAAGAAGGGTTCTATATAAGAAGGGTTCTATATAAGAAGGGTTCTATATTAGAAGGGTTCTTTATAAGAAGGGTTCTATTTAAGAAGGGTTCTATATTAGAAGGGTTCTTTATAAGAAGAGTTCTTTATAAGAAGGGTTCTATATAAGAAGGGTTCTATATAAGAAGAGTTCTTTATAAGAAGGGTTCTATATAAGAATGGTTCTATATAAGAAGGGTTCTATATAAGAAGAGTTCTTTATAAGAAGGGTTCTTTATAAGAAGGGTTCTTTATAAGAAGGGTTCTATATAAGAATGGTTCTATATAGTACCAAACCGCTTATTTTGAAATCCTCATTTATTGTGCTATAAATAACTCTTAGCTCATGGTTATATGAAGCACCAATAAGAGTTTCACTATGGTTACCACACACAGAACCACCACTCTTCAGTACTACATAGAACCCTTTTTGCTAATAATGTATATGGAACCAATTAAAGAACATTTTTCTCCATTCATTAGAGAAGAACTCTTTAACCAGCCAAAAACTATTTAAGCATTTAAAGGGTCTTGAGCGGGTTCCTGGTTCTATACAGATTTGCTGCCTTGACTGAAGCACCTTTTTAAGTAAGTACTAGGAAGGGGCACCAAAGAAACATCATTTGTAACAACATTGGCAAAAAAACTTGGGTGCTACATCCCACAAAGAGGTCTTTAAAGATGGCTTAGATACTGTCTGTAGGAAACCTCTTGCTTGTGCTGCTATTAATAACCATTTGAACATGGTTCTATGCCGCACCAATAAGAGTTTGACTACTGTTGAGTCCATAGAACCATTTTTGCCTTGAATGTTTATAGAACCATTAAAGAGCCTTACAGAACATACATACACATCAGTTTCTCCATTTATTAAAGATGTAATGTAACTGTTTAACCAGGCAAAAACTATTTAAAAAGGGTTCTTGAGGAGTGGGGTGGGGGTTCCTGGTTCTACATAGATGTGCTGCCTTTACTGAAACCCTTCTTTTAAAGCATGTACTAAGAATTTAAATGATTATTTCAATGGAGCAACACACACGTTCTCTGGAGTTCTCTGCAGTTTCACCAGGCAAAGAACCAGTTAAACTCAGAAGGTTCTCTGTGTTGCCAGTCATACACACAGTGTAATCCGCCTCTACCAAAGACCCCCTGAAGAACCTTTTATTAAGGGTGTAAATATTGGTTTTATTAGTTAGCACAGATGGAGATCGTTCAGCTTACACTGAAGTGCTAGTAAGTGCTGTCTGGTGAAGGTACCTTTCAAAATATCAGCCACAACTGGACAGCACACAACGGCTGACCACCTCAAACCCAGATCTTTATGGGAAAGGTCGGACCACGTTGCTGCATTCACAGATACGCCCTACGAGGGGTCCAGAAGGCGACAGACAGCGAGAACACACTAAATGCCAGTGCACTACTCAGGATGAGTCCAGATGGACACACGAGTTGACCCCCAGCCAAACGAAGTTGATGTTGTTTACCTGCTTTCCTGAGTTTCCTGTTTCTGAACACGGACACGATGACCAACAGGTTGCCCAAGACGTCCACGACGATGGTGGTGATGAGCACGCTGGACAGCAGCGTGACCACCCAGGGAAAAGGCAGGCTCTGGCTGCGCCCGTCTCCAGCTGTAGCGTTCCTCAGAGCTCCGTCCGTCGCCTCCACCATGCTCACTGCGTCCTCCGCGCCATGGGACAGGGGGAAGTGGCACGGCCCCGCGTGCCACCGGCATGCAGTAAGGCGCGCGTGCATTTAGCGCAAGCGTGCAGCCTGTGAGCTCGAGCCTGCGGCGCCGCTCCGCTCTCATCAGAGTCGCCCCGTGACGCGCGCAGAGCGGCAGCGGCAGCAGCAGCAGCACCAGCACCGAGACGCTGCAGCCGCGCCGCGCGCCACATCTCCCGTTTACAGCAAGCGCTCGGACACGTCACGGGCGCTGCACGAGCGCGTTTACTGTGATTTTTGAAACAGCTCGCTGTGCACGCGCAGCGAGAAAGGAAGTTTGCATAAAATAATGTAAAAAAATATACTTTACAAAGCACGCACACACCTAAACCCCTTAAAGAAATAACCTAGAGCGCGCTCCAAAATCGTATAACGCTTGGTTGGATATGCCATTTGACTTTACCGTCTCGTGCGCGTGTCAGTTACTTCAGTAACTCTCTGTCTCGTGCACAAATGACCCTCCGTCCAGCCCCCCACTCATGAATCCATCATTTCACAGACCTACAGCTGTGCGGGTTTCACTGCTGCGCGCGCCTCGCTTGTTCATGCTGCCAAACCGATGGAGAGCGCGAGAGGAGGGGGGGGGGACTTCTTCACATCTTCACATCTGTTGCATCGTCTGTGAAGTCTATTTTTCCCGCCCTTATTCCACAGGCCCCGCCCCCCTCTGAAGGAGGATCGGCCAGCACTAACAGCCCCCCAACCTTACACTGGAGGGCAAGGTGTGAGGGACTGCTTGAGAGGACAAACTAACAGCCAATAGTAGCTCAGCATACCAGGAGGGCGTGGCTTTACCGGAAAGCAGGTAAATAACTGCTGCGTCTGTCCAGAGCCACATTAGAATTATGCTACACAGGTGGGAGAACTGGCACTAGCAGTGTTGGAAGACTTGCTCGAGGACTCTTATTGGTGTGCTTACCTGGCCAGGGAACTGAACCCCAGTCTGTCACAGGGAGAGAAATGTTGTTCCTCACTACACGACACCAACCACCATGTCCCACGTTCTCCTCTACTCTGCTCTCTCTCTCTCTGCACCTGAAGTGCCTCCTACTTTCTTAATGCATGTGCTGCAATCCCAGGTGTGGGAGAGAAAAGCCACCAAGCATCTGGAGGCAGTAAAAATGCCACACATCACGACACTTGAAGCTTCCGCAGTCTCTTCAGTACACTAAGACTGGACTTGGAGACACTTTTAGGGGGTAAATACTATGGCAAGCAGATTTCCCTCTTTTTTTTATTAAGAGAATGTATATTTATCGTCCCTTGCAATGGGCCAATATAATGGCATTTTTTACACTGACTTCCATTAAAAGTTAAGAAGTTAAGAACGGTAATATTCTGACAGACCATCTACCTAAAAGTTGTCATAACCACTCTTGGCATGGATGACACTAACGAGACGTCATGGCATTGACTGTATTAGGTGATGGAAGGTTCATAATAGAGGTGAGATGATCCACAGTGGTACATCAACTGCTCTGTAGCACTCACCGGATTTGCCACTCCCTCTGGCATCAATGGCCCATGGGGCACTACTGTTATGCTGTGCATTAAAGCTCTTGTTTCTGTAGCTTTTCAATAGATATTTAAAGCAAATACCCCTGCTGACAAATCTAGCTCAAGGCTTTTGATGGTAGCTAGTTTCAGATGGCCCAAACTGGTCTTTGATGGTTAAGGTGGTTGGACGTTGGTTAACCAGACAAAAACTTACCCAATGCTGGTAAGTTAACCACTGGTCATGCTGGATGACCAGTATGGTCATGCTGGTTATGCTTTAATAATTATGCTAAAATTGGAGCTACTTTACCAACTGTGTAATGCGCCACTTTGTAGTGCTGTCATTGGATCACAGTATGTGCAAATATACCCTACATTGTGCTCAGGTACAAATGGCTGCAGTTACTTACAGTGACTGCCTCGTGATGGAGCGACAGTGTGTGGAGATTTTTGTGTTTTAGTTTTTATAAAGTAAAGTAAGTCCTACTGTCTTCTGTATTGGTCTGTGCCAACCAATACAGTTCCTTTAAGAACATTGTCTTACTTAGATCCACCATACAGCCATACAAACACTCACATGCCTTTTAATGTGCTGGTTTCATTTCCAGTCTGAGGACCATATGATACCATTAAGAGACTAGAACATCTTCAAAGACCTAATCAAGGCTTCCTTCATCACACAAGGCATTTACAAAGCCTCTGGATTTATGATCTAACATGCATGTGCACTTGTCTTCCTGCAAGTCTACTTCATCCATCATGGCTTTTGTTGAGGCTCAACATGCAGTGCTTCCACTGGCCATGTTGTATTTCACTGTTTTGTTTGTAATGCTATACTGAATGACATTTGATCGCTAGTGATGCACATGGCTCCACGGATTAGTAAATTACACCAAATATTGTGTTTAATTAATCACAAAGCAATAATTTCCTCTCCCTCCTCATCTGGTGATGTATGTCTCCCATAATTATTAGAGTTTTGAAAACTGTGTGGTTATACACTGATGTACACAGTGGAATCTGTCAAGGGGTGAATTTATTAGGCAGTAAGTGAACAGTCAGTTCTTGAAGATGAAGTGTTAAAAGCAGAAATAATGAGCAAGCGTCAGAATCGGAGCCAAATTACGTTGGCTAGATGACGGGGTCAGAGCATCTCCAAAACATCAAGCAGGCCTTCTGGCCTTTTACTTGTATGCAGCAGTCAGTACCTACCAAAAGTGGTCCAAGAAAGGACGACCAGTAAACCAGCGACAGCGCCCTAAAGGTTCATTGATGTGATCCATGAATATCACAACTCACATCTTACAGGACGTAAAGGATCTGCTGCTAACATCTTGGTGCCAGATACCACAGGAGGTTTTGTGGAGTCCATGCCTCAAATGCTCAGATCTGTCATATGAAATAGTAAAAGAAGAAGAAGTGGTTATGAGCCTCTCTTCCATGTTCAGCACCACACTGTTGAGAATAGGACCTCAATGCCAGTCAGAACAAAAAGGGACCTCAGATCCCCTGTGTCTACAATTGTTTCAAAGAATGTTTTGTAGCCAATCGTTTAGAATGTCCATCATTTGTTTGCATGAAGCAGAGCAAATCTCAGCTCAATTTGTCGCTAAATCGTGGCTGCAAATGGCCGGTCACTTGTGGCTCTGTTACAGCATAGCTGCTTCTGGAACATGTTCAGTAATCTTTATCGATTATGTAACTCATGATGGTAGTAGATGAATGGATTGAGAAGTCTACAGAATCACTGTCTGACAATTTACAGATTTACATCCAATTTACATCCAATCTAAGAAGAAGAACCTCATCCTGCAGCAAGATGACACCCAAAACACACTTCCAACACAGCACTTCATTAAGGGGAATAAACTGGAAAAGTTGTAGACCTTTCAATTAATAAACCTTTGTCCACTGACTGAAGGGAGAACAACAACTAAGAGAAGCCTGGAAAAGGATCACATATGCCAAATGCCAAACCAATAATAGCATGGATGTGTATATATATATATATTATATTCATCTCACCATCTCTAATGCTAAATGTAACCCCGGGGGGTATAAAACCCACCAGCACTGATGGAGCGCCATCCAATACCTTTGGAATGAGCTGGAGTGATATTTGTGATCCAAAACTAATCATTCAGTATTACTACCTGACCTCTCTAATGCTCTTGTGGCTGAATGCAATTAAATTCTCACAGCAGTGTACTAAAAAAATAAAGCCTTGACAGAAGACTAGAGGTTGCTGCTGCAGAAAACAGGGGGAATGGTCTGTTAAATCAGAATTTCATAGATTTTTCTAAATCCATTTTATATGAGTAGGCAAACTGTCTGGCATTCATGTCATATTTTCACTGTTTGTTTGATTTTTGCATTTTGATGTTTGTTTGTTTGTCATGAATACTTTACCTTAGCCAGAATCATACCAAATCTAATATGTACAATCCTGAATTTTCATTAACTCCCCTCCAGATATTACCTTCAGAATGCCTTTAATTTTCCATCAGTAATTACACTCATTGTGAGCAAGCAAAGCGAGATGCTGAGAGTCTAAAGAATTATTACCTAATGATTAAAATGTATTCATTCCTGCCATTCAAAGGCTTGTGTTTGTGCAGGGTGGGTGAGTAATCTCCTTGGGCTTATTTTTAAAGGACCTACAATTCATCCTCTCATCTGTGCCCAGCGCTGGTCTGGTGGATTTAACACCGCGTAATAGGAGTTAATGAAAATCATCATCCTCAGGGCTGTTGCGAGTTCCCCCTGTCTTCACAGGCAAGCTTTGAAACATCCGTATTTTACATTCACATTCATCTGTGAATAAGCGCTGGCAGATAAAAAAGAAGCTGTTCCCTTTATTCCCTTGTTGTTTATGTGTCATCTTCTTTGTGCATTACAAGCCAGTACAAATGTGCTAAGCTGTGTACATGGGCCCATGCTGCACTCCATCTGCTGACCCTCTAACGGCTCAGGGTCACGTTAATGACCAGCCTCCCTTGTTTGCATAGCATGCAAATGAATGGCAAGCTGGGCAAATGGCTTGCCACTTGTGCTGGGGGTCCAGATGTGGGTGAACATCACTGCTATTTTCCATTCATGCTGAAACTGAGGATGGAGAGAGAGCGAGAGAAAGATGATGCGGGGGGGGAGGGGGGGGGGGTTATCAGTGATTTATATTGTACAGAAGCATCATGGACAGAACCTCCCTCAAAGACACGCTGGAGGTCTGCTTTGCCACAGCAGCCTGACTCCTAGGCCTTAAAGTGCTCAGTGACAGAGATTATTATAAATCGCTGAGTGACGGGTCAGGTGCCAGAGGACATGGTCTATATAGCCTTCCGCCTTTGTGGCGTTTACCATTAGTCATTTTAGAGATAAAGGAGGCTGATGGTGTCACTGGTTCTGTTACAAGTAGAGAACAAGCACAAGAGTCAATGCAGTGCCATGTTCTACATGGTCTAGAGCAGGAGTGGAGAACCGAGGGCTGGAGTCCACCACAGTTTGCTGATTTCCCTGCTCTAACATGGCTATTAAACCTGCCAATTAACTGGTGAGTTTGTTCAGGTGTGCTTGAGTATGCCTATCCCCTGCAGCCCATCCCCTGCAAACCTGTAAATGGTACAAATGCCAGCCAGTTTGGAAAAGCTTATTATTGATTACAGGTGGACCTAACAACATATTTAAATGTTCAGGAACAAGCACAACTTATCTATAATTTTGCCAGTTTTAAAATATATCCTAATAAATTCCATATAAAAAATGTATATATACATACAGCTCCAGAAAAAAATAAGACCACCCTACATTATCAGTTTTTCTGGTTTTACTATTTATAGGCAGTTGATATTTGATCTTTGAGAGCATTCAGAAATCAGTATGGTAAAATAACCTTGACTGCAATCACAGCTTTCATGTCTTGGCAGAATCTCCACTAGTCTTTCACATTATTTTTTTCCAGAGCTGTATATGAAATATTGCAAACATACCAGTACCTTTTGCAATAGACAAATAGACAGAACATGAGACAGGGTGCTTAGACGATAAGTACAAAGACAATAAATACAAATAAATACAAATACAAATATGTGCTTGAAGGCTGGGTCCTGACTAAGTTACTACACTAACAGTAAATGGAATAAATATGTAGAGAAGGGATGTGCTGTGCATGTAAATGAAGAGCAATACAGGGAGTTCAGGAGTGTATGCTGAGGTAGACCAGTCTGGCGTTGTAAACAGCATCTCATCCGTAAACAGAGTGTTCAGTGCAGGAATAAGTAGAAGCTAGCGGTCAGGTAGGGAGAACAGTACACAACATGTCCAGAGAGGTGCTCAAGTGCAAAGTGCATACAGTCCCTGAGCTGGTGGAGCTCGGAGTGGATATGGTGAAAGAACTGTATAGGAAGGAGCTAAAAAAACTTGTATAAAACTGACAAACCATTAATAAATTAATCATTTATAAATTAGCACAAAAGCTTCTCATGACCTTCGCTCTGGACCCTCTACATAGCACCCTTTACCGTCTGACCAACTCGCAAAACAGCCAGTGAGTGTCAGCGTTCGCAGTGAAGACTGGCTTTCCTTCCACTTTTCAGGCGTGTAAGTCGACATACTGACCAAGAGTTAAGACGTTTGATAGTGTCACAGAGAACTGGCCTCCTTACCTGATTAGCAGCGCTACAATGACTCAAGGTTTGACTGCCTGTCTGGCCCAATTATTAGGCTTTCCCACAACACTTTAAACTTTATTAATTACCAGAGGTCATTTAGAGGCATCATCTGTGCCTGGCCTCATACTGAGCATACTAAGGCCCTTACAATCATCTTAGAGGGCACCCCAGGTGGGAAAAAGCATCACATCACTGTGGGTCTTCTGGAAGTCCTAGATAAATCACTGGCTGTAAATGTGAGCGGTAGTGTAAGCAGGTTTCTGTCAGTATTCGTTAAACAGCAGTCCAGATAGCCCAGATAGCTGTATACTCTGAATATCTGGGAAACCTGGTAATATCACTGTGCTCCTCTCCATATATGAGAATGAATTTGTAATGAATTGAGCACTGGAAAAGCATTTTGCTGTGCTAAGCTGTGCTGAGCTCTACCTCCTGTAAGAAAGCTGAAAGTGATCATTGTTGTAATGATAGCGAGTAGTGTTAAATTCTATTTATTAAGCTTACTCTAATTAAATTAAAGGGGAAATTTAAATGACACTATTTTCCAGTATGTAGTGTTTAATTCTGTGTTTAACTGAACTCAGATGGTTTAACCCCATAGATTTTACACTTTTATGATCGAAGATCATCATCAAATGCAGCTCCAGCAGAACAGGAGTGTTTAGGGAATATTCTGCTGATGCTGCACTGTGACAAATGAAGGCTATAATTGATCATAGAATCAACGTTTTAATGGCTCGTAGCCAGAGTGAATAAATAGATACTCTTGTAGTAATGAACTCAGCCTTTATAATAATGAACTGTTTTGGTGTTTCAAGAAAACAAAAAATAAAGATGTAAGATTAAAATATTAAATTGACAGTGAAAAGCTCTCTTGTGCACCTGCCCCACCAAAACACAAGGGGGATATTGTTCCATAATGTCTAAATATTCATATTTATTTTGTTATTTATTGGTATATTCACGGATTTACATCAGTACAAAAGCAGCTTACCGCTGGCAGGTTAAAGGTTAAACACATGCATAGATCTTCACAGATAAACAAGAGTTTTTTCATTCATTTCATACACTATGCTAATATGTTCAGATACTTGACTAATGCCCTTGTGGCTGAATGCTTTCAAACGCAGAAGTGCTCCACAATTCCAGTGTAAAGCCTTAACAGAACACAGCAGAGATTGTTACTGCTGAACATGAACAATAATTTCTGGAGAAACTTTTGATGGGTTGGGGTCTAACTTCATCTTACACAGTATATCTAAGCACAAAGTTGAGCAAGGCCATGGGTGCTTAGGTCTAACGCCTCAGGTAGCAGCGGGAACCCTCAGGGTAAGCCTAAGAAGTGACTTTTTTAGTGTAAAAATGTTTAGTTTACTTTAACTAAACAGAGTCATGCTTGTATTTAGCCTATGCAAGATTACAGTACACTTACAGTAAGTACGCTTACAGTACACAGTCCTATTTTCAGTATTAACGTTTGCTTATAAACAAAAGGGTTAAAAAAACTAAAGACCTAAGGGCAGTGGTGACTCAGCGGTTAGAGCGTCTGGTTATCGATAACAGGGTTGTGGGTTCGATTCTCATGTGGGTCTTCTGGAAGTCCTCGATAGATTACTGGTTGTAAATGTGAGCGGTAGTGTAAGCAGGTTTCAGTCAGTATTTGTTAAACAGCAGCAGCTGCTGCATTTGTGGCTTGTGGAACTGAAGATAAGATAAGATAGTCCTTTATTAGTCCCGCAGTGGGGAAATTCATCCAGATTGTCCAGATAGCTGTATACTCTAAATATCTGGGAAACCTGGGTAACATCCCTGTGTACCTTTGTGTAAATATGAAAAAACTGCTGAGTCGTGAAGACAGACCTGAACTCTAGTCTCTCCCAAATGAAGCTGACTCAGGCCTCCCAGTGTTCCACTGTGCTGATTTATGCCCCTACCTTATTATGCTCAGCCATTATTGCAATACCTTTGATTCTCTGGCAGTGGAAAAGCGGATGCGCCTAATGAAAAATCTCGCTCACCTCTCCATCCCTGACACCGGAGATATCCGAGCATAGAATTCAGTAATGCTGCCAATCAGCCAGAGCCCGGCCGAATTTCAGAGACAGGCAGCTGAGCACGGTTGAATATAATGATGGTGTTACATGAGCTGTTGCACTCTCAGCTGGAGGTTTTACGATGCAATGAAATGACGGGGCCCTTAATGGAAATGTGTTCTAACGGAACGCTCAGTCATAACAGTTACACAGAGGTAAACATGTTTGCATACTGAATAAACACCACAGGAAACTGCACTGAAGATACAACGCCAGTCAGTGAAACATTAATTAACCACATATATTTATTTATATACTGTTATATACAGATTTTCAACAATAATGAAACCTGAAAGCAAATGATTCTGGATTCTCTCACAGAGGAACAGATTTAAAACATGGGATTAGTCCCACATTGAAATTTGAAAATACAAAAAAACAAAAACAGGATACATTCGGTCTTGAACTCACTGGACCACTGCATTCACTGTACATACAACAAGAGTTCGTGTGGCCGGACGTAATGACAGAGATGCGAGAAGCTGTGGAATCTGCGATCTCCAGAAATACTTCAAACAGCTGCCGTACACAAGACTACTACAGTTCATGTTGCTCCATACACTAAGCACTACCCACCACAATGACATAGCGATCGCTCTGTAGAAGAGAGGGAGCAGTACATGCGCTGATTTCAATGGCTCAGCCCTGAGCATGTACATGTGCGTGCGTGTATGTGTGGCTTCAATAGGAATTCCATACAGCCTCAACGCAAACTCTATAAGCCAGCATCTGAACTGTGGTGCAACTCCCTACTGATCATATTTCAAGTGTAAACAAGTCAGTAAGGATAAGACTAGTAACATGTAGCATGGGCAGGACTGGGCAACACTTTTTTTTTTTTTAAAGAATGTATGGAAACAACAAAAAAATAAAAAATAGAAAATAGATACACTGTCCATGATACATTTCCACATTTCCTCAATGCTTTCTTTAGTGTTCGGCTGACAAGAATGCATCATGTTTGTTAGCTTGTTTGTAGGGCAAGCCATTTTAGCCTAGTAATCGCTAAAATTCAAGATCTCAAAGCAGTTTTTCTAGTAGAAATTTAAATTGCAGTTATTAGCTATGATTTTTTTTACTAGTTATAATATTAGGCTCCACTGATATAAAGACATTCTAATTAGTCATACTGCCAGCACAACAGATTTTTAGAATAAACATATTTTGCCATTGATTTACATCTCATTCTCTCATTCTGTAATCTCAATCTCATTATATCTGTAATTACATTTGTACTGGTAGTATCTATCAGATATTATTGTAAATATCTATAATATTACAGATATTTACAATAATGATTTTACCAGAAAAATTGTAATTCCAAATATTTCCACTGTAATTCTGACTGGTACAAATTCTAGTTTTAGATATGAATAATATTAGTCTTCCTAGTCAAAACCCAAATAACTCATATTAGAGATTACTTGAATTAGTATTTACACTAGTCAGATATACAGTGGAGATATCTGGAATAACAATGTCTACTAGTAATAAAACAAATGAATAAATTACATTAAACTGATTGGGCTTTTTACTAATAAAATGTAAATTTGTAATTATTTACATTTCTTCCAAGAAAATGACATTATAGAGATTTGAGTCATTATCATATAGATGAATTACAGAGATTTCTAATAAAAAAACTAGTTACAGCTTGTGCATTACCGGTGGAAGTTAAAACAGCTTACATGCATTTGTTATGAGAAACTGTTACCATCAATATTTATCACTAATATCATCTAATTGAATTGGCTTTATCATCATCAAACTTTTCACACATTTACAACACTAGTGCATGAGTTCACATTCCAAAAATACTGTATCTATCTCATTACTATTCACAATGCACTGCTTTCATAATACTTTACATGCTTGTGAAAAATATATTTGTTTAACAAGACCTGTCACTGAAAGACTCACTATTTTGAATCTATTCCTGATATAGACTATATATTTCTACTATCAATACATGGAAGTAGCAAAGGACCAGCCTCAGCTTTAATCTAAATAAATTGCATCTACAGTGTTTCTATTCACCTCCCAATTTAGTAGTGGCCAGTTCCCAATAGAGTTGGTTTCTCCCCTTTCCACACAACTGTACTCTCACCATGCTGGATGAAAGCTAACACTCAGCTCCTCTGACATACATGAAGCTGAACACTGCTTCATTTCAATCGACGAGACAAACAGCATTTTCAAAGTGCTTCAACACGCTCGGAGGAGAACACGGAGTGCCTGCCCAAGCAAATAACTAAATAACTGCTCTTTCCCTTTACTGGGAGAATCCTATAAACATTATGGACGGCATATGGATCTGAACATAACTCCCAGTTGTTTGACTTTCATTGGGAAAAACAAGGATTCTTAACTCTGTAATTCTGACCATATCATTTGGTCTTGTCATCATGAAATGTTGAGGGTTTTGATACAACAGTGACAATGTCCTTTTTTTTTTTAAATTATGGTTTAAACACGCCCCTTTTTTATCTCTCTTGGCATCTATGCAACCATTCTTATCCGCTTGTTGCACATATGGCATTTTATGGCTAAATGGCTTCATTTAGCTCCCCACAGTGCTTCCAATTCGATATTTTAGAGTCGTGTAGCAACAGTCAGTCATTTTGGTGCTACGGCTTCAAAATCTGCACATAATATGGTACACCGCTCTGCTGCTTACCTGGGGAGCTAAGATAACACGCAGGAGTGGAACCTGCAGCTTAAAACCTGGACGATGTGACCTAGAACCACATTTCAGACCTCTTTAAAAAAAGTCATGCAACAAATACTACAGATCAGCACATGAAGAGGACTTTCAATGAGTGTGCGAGATGAAGATGCTACGGAGTGATGGGAACTGTGCAGCTGTTTTCAGGAGCCATCTCCTCAAACAGCAGGGCAGAAGAACATTATTTAACGGCCTTCTATGCCAGGGATGGTGGGTTGCGTTTGAGGAAAAAAAAAAAAAGGTAATACTGTTCAATGCAGGGAGCTTGAGTGCTTCAGTGACTCTGCCATAAAGATCCCTGAAATGCCCCACTCACATTCTTCTCATAGCCCCTTAAACTCAAAGGATCCGTCAGGGGGTCCAGGTTTTAATTCCTCACTTTTGTAACTACATACCTTAGATTTAAGCATCCTAGTAGTTACTGATTTATTCAAAGTAGTTACCGGCAAGGCTGCACATTGTTAACTGGGGCTTAGGGGTAATCTGTGGCATCACAATAATCACAGAGGAGAAGTGCTGAGAAGACCATTTAACACTGACATACACCAGAACAAAATGGCCTACACTAGTAACCACATTAACGGATGAGCTCTCTCCGCTAGCATTGCTTACGTGCACAAACAGGCTAAAACACAAGGCCTATTGTTGACCATCATTCACTGCTTTGATGACTAAAATGATGGATAATCAAAAAGGGCATAACTCCCTCAATTTAAGCATATATGTTTATATAAGTTCATCTCTGAATTATTCAATGTGACAAAGCCCCCTCTATTGGAAAGGGCTCTGAATTGCAGCCCCCAAAGCCCTCTGGGTGAATACAGCCATGGAGTAGCCTTAGGAGTAACAACTGAATAATAGTCCAGGAGTATTCAAACCTCTTCTTGAGTCTGTTGAGTACAGTTTCAACATTATGCTAAAACATGACCTCCTCGCAGCTGCCGTAGTCACTCTCCATCATGTCCGAGTCTGCACGGCTGCGGGGACGCCTGGACGGCGAAGTGTGGCGGGAGGAGCCACAGTCTGCGTACGAAGGCTGGGCCACACTCAGGCGCACGCTGAGTCGCTTATATCCCGCCGACACATTGTCCATACTGCGTGCGTGCTGGGTGGGGTAGTAGCTAATGGCAGTGTACTCATTAGGACACTGCGAGCTTGGCAGGGGCAGGCCATCCGGTCCCAGAAAGTCGTCTAGGTTCTGGTTGCTGTAGCAGGGGGGCAGTGGAGCACGCCGGTCACTGCGGTCCAGAGGGAACGGGAAGCCCCCGAATCTGGAGTTCCGCCGAGAGTCTGTGGACGACATTGTGGGGTAGGTGCTCTCTACGATATCGAACTGAGGGAACTCCTGGACAGTTGGGCGACCGAAATAGTCCGGATCAGCAGGGTACACTGCAAACAGAAAGGAGAGGATGTTGGGTGGATGTGCTTGTTTATAACAGTCTTTCAAATATTTGAGAAACTTTCTTCTGAAATCTTCTCTTCTTTCATTCGACACTGAAATCAAGCAATGTTTGATGTTCATGGTTTGGACAAGAATCATGATTTAACCCTTACCACAAATGTAGACAATCAGTCAAAACATTTGGTACATTGGTATCTGAAGTCTGCTTGTTTAGTTTTGCATAGGAGCTACAAGGGTAAGAAGTAGCTCCCAGCTAAGAAGTAATGGAAGCTTATAGTCAATGGTTTAGCATCATGCAAACTGCAGGCCTAAAGTCATGTTCATACATCTCAAATATGCGTAAAAAGAAAATGCATGAGCTTGATGCAAGAAATCTTTTTTCCATTCAAACATGATGTGAGCTGTGATCAGTTTTATCCCCCTTTTAGTTTATAATCTTTGTGGCTGAAGCCCTGCTCCACACTGTCTCCCACTGATGCATATGTACGTCAGAGAACTCTGCTGGACTCTTTTCACTGGACAACTGGATGGCATGAGCATGGGTTGGTGTCTGCTGTCTGTCAGCACATCTTTCTCATTGAGATCAATGGCAAGCAGTGCATTTATTATGCATACAAATACACCAGTGTGAAGGGAGCTTATGTCACAACATACTTGTCTTAAACAAGTGTAAAGAACCATTTATAGGTTTAAAGAAGAAGAAGGCTCTTCATGCTCTCATCCGTTTTGCAAAGATGCTTCTTTATGGAAGCAAAATTGGTTCTTCTCTGGCATCGCTCAAACAACCTCTTGTAGCTTACGTCTTCATTGCCGGACCACCTAGTGGGCCAGCCTAGAAGAAGCAATTTCGCTTACTGACTGGCTGAGTGAGTGAGCAATTTACTGACTGACTGGTGAACCTTGTTGAAGTGCATATGCGCGACTGCCTTCAAAAAAGACATTTTCTCGTCCTGACGATCTGAGGACAACATTTTGACACAAAGCTGACAAGTATCTGTGCTGCCGAGGGGAGATGTAATTTTAGGCAGGCTGAGGTTGGGTCTCCTTGCTTGAGGTATTATTGTAAAGGGAAGTGGTGCGAAGATTAATGTGTGTGTCCATAGCGATAGCATGTCAACTCAGTATCGCTACTGCGGCATTAGCAGTGCCCCAGCATCACTACTGTAGTGTTAGAGCCCCGGCTGCTGGCCTCACCCAACATTCCTACCACAGTGTTATCATCAGTACAGTGCTGCCCTTACCCAGAACCACTACCGTACGGTTAGCCTTGCTATGTTCATGAGGTCCTGGGTCCTTTACTTCTAAAAACTCGTAAATATAAGGCTCTGAGGGCAAGGCCTGAGTCACACCTTTACCAGGCCGAGTCACACTCAAACTCTCCATTGAGTTGAAATGCTGTTGACCATTCAGCAAAACTAGGCTTGTATGGTTGTTTTTTAGTTTTTTATAGGGTATCGATCCATTTTACTAAGGTCAGGGTAACTACTCTGGCAGAAGACATCACTACGAACTGAATGGATCACCAACATGTTTTTACTTTACCAAAAATAAAAAACATCCTTCAATGTTTTAGCTTTCATTCTTTAACATTTTTTCTTTCTTTCTTTTGTTGATTTTTTAACAGTGTGTCTGTGTTAGACACTACGTATGCAAGTCTATTTGAGGTAACTGATGTGAGTGGTTAGTTTAGATAATAACAATTAGCTTCCCTTATTGTATTGTAAGGTAAGTTTTGCCTAAAAAAATAAACTGATATTCATTTTAGCTTTAATTTCCATAATATTGTCTATAGAGGATAAAGTTTATTCATGTATTTGTATTATTTTTAATGTTCATACTGTTGCTCTGGTGCTGAAGACGTATGAACAGACCTTGAAGCTCTACCTTGTACACTCACTGGATCTGTTAGTGAGTCATTTTGATTGAAAAAAGACAGTTATGCTAGTTTTGGAAGGAGAAAGATTTTTTTTCCTGACCTTCTCAAGTTGCATGTCCTCCAACTTCTCCATCCTATATGTAAATGTAAATAAAGAAATAAATAAACAGGCTCATAGACTAACCTTCATAGCTCGGCTCCCAGTTGTGTTTCACAATGGAGTCGTTATCGGAGCTGGTGGAGGGGGGTGGGGGCAGGTTAGGGGCCACGCTGCACACCACGGGGCCCTGAGCCTTCTGAGGCCGTGAGCCAGCCTGAGTCAGCTCCCTTTGCTCGCGGGGCTTCAGGGAACGGAAAGGGCTGTGGTCCAGGTCTTTCCCTGAGCCGATCAGGGTGCTCATCTCCATGGGGGGTGTGTTCCCTCCATCACGCATCATGCTCTTGGTCAAGCCTGAGGGGAAATAGCCATTGGAGTCTTGCACGCAGCCCGGCTTGTGCTTCTTGTAGCTGATGTAGCGCTTTCGAACACACACGAAAATCGCAACCAGGAACACCAGAGCCATCACACCCGCACAAATCTCAGCAATCTCTACATATCCAATTCCTTTCGATAGCTGAGGTGATGGGTCGCAGTGTATGGAGCCCTCAAATATTTTACAGTCAAATCCGTTGGGACAGGGGTTCGGAGAACAGGCGTCAATCAGGGTCTGACATCTGTACATACACAAATAAAAGAAGAACAGAGAATGAGGTTCAAAGCTGTGTGTACGACGCAAAATTTCACACATCCTTGGTCAAAGTTTCTGGTACTGTGAATAGTTAAGCTGATGATGAACTGATCTCCAGCTGCACTGTATGATCCATTCTGCCACTAGGTATTGCAGCAGAGAAACAAATGCTTCATATTCAGCTACACACCCCTCCTCTCGCAGGCCCCTGACATAACCATCATCAACATCTGCAGGATAGACCTGAAAAACAGTGGTGCATGCAAGATGGCCCAAGAATCTCTCAGAAGCGCTAGGAGCCCTTTTACATGGAAGAATGGGTGAAATTCAAGTACTGAACATGCAGGACGCCCAGACTTTTGTAACTTTTATTATGTTGAAATATATTAAAGAAAAATGTCATCTATAACTTTCCTTTCGGAAATCAGGTCATCCTGTACTTGCCTAGTTATTAACTGTCACAGAAATTTTGATCTGGTGACAATTAATCTACAAATAGGCTTATTAAATGTGGAGTGTTCATTTATTTGTCAAAGTGTGACCAATCAAAAGCCTGCCAGCAGTGTTTTCATGTAGTGAGAAAAGTAATAAAGCAGGTGCACTTCCTTTCTGTAGCAGCTGCGTCTGCCACTGCGCATTCTAATTTTTCATCATCTTCAAAACAGCACGGTGTGACAGTTGGAGTTCTCTGAGGGATGATGTGCTTTACTTTATCTCTTTGGGAAATTGGAATTTGAAATTTTCCAAGTTTGAGCCAATTAGCCAATGAAAGAGGTCAGACGGGGCTAAATCATAAGCCACTATTCAATTACCTTAAAGTCACAGAACTAAATCAGACAAATTCTATTGCATGCACACACACAATTTACATGCACTGTGTGGATATTGCATTTATTACGGAAAAGAGGAGAAACACATGAAGGCATGGCACTAACTGTCATGCAAACAGCGCTGACTCCCCTGTGCCCTCGGCAAAAAGATGACAGAGATAAGGTGTGTGTGATCACACTGAGCCGTGCGACAGTATATGTTCTTACCTGCTTCCAGTAATTTGTTCAGGGCAGTGACACATGTAGCCTTGGAGCTTAGGCACGCACAGGCTGCCGGGGGCGCACGGCTGAGACGAGCAGGGGTTGTTGTCCAGCTCGCAGCGCGCGCCAAAGAAGCGCGGCGGGCAGCTGCACTGCAACTCTGGAGGGCAGAATTTCAGACAACATCATGTCCTAACTTCTGAAAGAGAAGCTGTCACCCTGGCGCTGGTGCACCCACAGAGATCCGAGCAGAGTTATTTGAATAGTTCAAAGACCAGAACCGAAATCACTGAGCCTGACATTCTCGCACATCTTTTGAAAAGGAAATACATTTGGGGTTATTATCTCCCCGGCTTCATTTCCATAATTGTGTTGCAGTGAATGGTGCTATTGCATACAAATATACATATAGAACTTTCAGCTTAAGGTCACAAATAGAAGAGAGATTTTAGAGGTGCAGAAATTGACTACACACAACATTAAGGCTAGTGGCTAATTTTGTTCACGCTAATGTTAAAGCGCACAAATTTGTCACTTACAGCCATGTGAACAAAAATCAGGATACCCAAGAAAAACCTTTTTACCATATTTGAACATGATCTTCATTTGAACAATATTCAGAGATGAAGGTAATATCAATAAACACATAAACTGAAGAAATGTCTTTTTTAAAAACATTTTTTTAATGTAACTAATAGAAGTTTTCTTGTGGGGAAAAGTACACCCCCACATTTATTACTACTTAAAATGTTAAAATTAGAATGAGGTGCAGCACATTAGCTGCAGGTGATTAAAAGAGGTTAGAGAGGTTTATAGGAGTCTGGAAAGGGATTTCAAAAGATCTCAGAACAATCCAAAATCAGACGTTCTACTGTTATTAATAATACATGTAAGGGTGTCCAAACTTCTCCCAAGAAAACTGCATTTCTAAAAAAGTATGATCAATCTCTCAATACTGTTCAAATGAAGATCAAATGCTCATGTGTTTAATATGAAAAAAAAGGTTTTCAAATGTGTCCTAATTTATAATTTTTTTTCTGGGCAGTGGCTTTGAAGATTACTACAGTTTTTCCCTCTAAAGCCCATTGAATTAGGTACAATGGCAAAACTAATTTTTTCTGACCATTATCCAAGCTTTGTTTATGCCCTAAAATTTGTAAAGCATGTTTGTGCTGTTCGGATTGGTTGTGCTGGACTGTGCCTCATTCAAACAGCAGTGTAGAAAGACACATACCTAAAAGGTGAATGGGGGGGCTAAACAGCTGTAAACTGAACAGGTGAATGCTATCTGTAAATGCACTGTTTTTAGTGACATCATTTATGCAATTATTTTAAAACAGGCTGTCTTCATTACCGGCCTGGAGAATAAATGAAATGGTTTTATCCTTTAGGCTAATGTTTACATATTCCAGCAATTTCCCATTTTTTCTATTTAAATATTTCTATTCTTAAAAAAATCCAAGAATGGGCTCTTTAATAGACCATACAATGTTTTTATTGGGATTTGCTTCAATCAAAACGAATCCTGGCAATAATATAATAATAATAATAATAATCATTTGGTAAATAAATACTTCAGGTCCTGGGCTAACTGTACCACAATTTAGCATACAAGGTCACATATATAAAGACGTATTCCTCATTCTGTTCCTAATTAGTACTTAGTATTAGTATATAATGCTATGACAATGCAAAATGCTAAAGAGGGTCAGGGTGGCACACATGCATTATCCCTATTTTAATGCTTTGACATTAATGAATTTAGTCTGATCCTCACCTCCGTTCAAGTTTTGTGCACATGTCCCTCCATTCTCACAAGGGTTGTCAGCACAGCCATCCACTCTGCAGCACTGGTACATGCCAAAGAGCTGGTTTCTCTGCGAGCCTGGGCTTGTGGTCCCCTCCTTTCTCCTCATTGACTGGCCGTTAAACTCCAGACTGTCCAGACAGCCTTTGAAACCTGGTGAGTGGGCCTCCGTGTTGGAGCTGGGGTTAGCAAGCAGCAGGGCCCCGCGGCTCTGAGACAGCCTGCAAGGCTCCGGCAAGATCACAGAGTTGGAATGGGTACCATCCACAGTGAGTCTGAGCACAGTTCTATTGACCTCCAGAGAGACATGGTGCCAGCGGCCATCAGCCACCGGGTTGTCCCTCACCTGCAGGCTTCCAGGGAGGACGTTTCCACAGCCATAACGGAAGATAATCTCCCGGTGAACCACCTGGAACCACAGAGCCACACAGGAACACATTTCACAGATTTTATAGAATTGTATATAACACAATTGTACAGGTTACAGTAGCATTTGAATATATGTATATATATATATATATATATATATATATATATAT
This sequence comes from Salminus brasiliensis, assembly GCF_030463535.1. Classification (NCBI taxonomy): domain Eukaryota; kingdom Metazoa; phylum Chordata; class Actinopteri; order Characiformes; family Bryconidae; genus Salminus; species Salminus brasiliensis. The sequence continues at coordinate 10,545,252 of NC_132896.1, forward strand.
ATTAACATTAAAATATTGAATGTGAATCGTATTACGAAGGTAGGCAAACCTAGCGTTAAGGATTTTGCCAACCTTAATCTAACATTAGGGGTTTCGCTACATCTTATTGATGTAGAGGTAGGGTGGTGATCATCCTGACTTAACATCCAAACACGTTTTGCATTTGGAGTAAAATAAACTACGTTTGACTTTTGTTTTGCTGAACTATTCACTTAATTAGGCCTACTTTGCTTTAGCTGCCGGCTAAATGTGAGAAAAGTGGTATACAAGAGCAGGGCTACTTAATTGCCCAGTTTTATAGTTCAAAATAAATGACTTAATATAAATGAAGTGCTTCTGCCTTAACTTTCTCGGTCCAATGTGGCTTTAGGGCTTGTGGTTTTCTGGTGGCTGTGAATTGACAGAAGGCACTATAGCACAAAGCAGTGTGTGTGTGTTTTTTTGTTTTTTTTTTGCACCGTGTGAAGAGCAGCATCTCACAGACTCCAGAAGTGCTTTGAGTGGGGAGCGGTTAGTTCGGAAAGACAGAGCTCGCAGGAGCTGGAGTGGAGGCAGCTCGCTTTCAAGCTCAATGGGGCTCTGGGATGCAAGGTCATGCTCAGATCAGGGGCACTGGCATGCGCACGGACATTTTTGCCTCCTCAGCGCAGCACCGATAAATAATGAAATCGCTTTGGCCTTTCATATTTTCTCCCCCATATTTTTTCATGTGTTTCCTTCCATGCATTAGCTCTTTCTGTCTTTCATTAAATATGCACAGTGTTGCGTATGCGGCTTAAATTTGCAAGCATCATGCTGATTTCCAAGAGCATATATTATTAACTGTGATCATCATCATCTTCGTGCCAGCCATTTAATTGCTGCAGCGGATTCTTTAGAGAGTTTCATGGTGTGTGAAGTGAGTGTAGCCTCTGATGTATCAGCGATCGGCCTATGGGCTTCGCTCATTTTCATTTGCCGGACTGGGGCCTGAGTGTGCTGCGCTGGCCTGAGTGTGCTGAGGGTGGTGATCCATGTGCTAATTGAAGAGCTGCTTTACCCTAAAGGCCCTGTGGCGAAGAGTTTGAGAGGGGGGACTTTTAAGCTTCTTGATGGCACTGCTGAGAGTGACAGGTAAGACGGCTGCTTTCTTTTGAGAGTCCACATCAAAAAACACAACCGCCGGACCTCAGAGTAATTGCACTAGGCTACGAATCAGCCCCGAGCCAAAGGTAACACATAACAAGTTGAGACAAAAAGGTGCAGCGAATCCAAATTCCCCTGAACGCTCTTAATTGTACAGCAGTTAAGCAAACTGAAGCTGCCTGTCATTTAAGAAAACATAACGTGATTCCATTTTACAGATGAGATCAAAGCAGCAAATTATCTCCCGTTCAAGCACAGGCAGCTTTCGGTCAAAAGGAAGTAAAATGTTCTTAATTTATGGCCCAGGGTAAAGAGGCTCACACTAGAACCAGATAGACCTGATTTTAAAGGGACAAATAAACACAATTATGCCAATCACTGCTTTTCCTATTCAGACTCTCTGAATCAATCTGTTCCACACTGTCTATCAGATCAGGAATCTTGTTCCGTTTAATAATGTTAGATTGAGGCTGTCAGTTTTCATAAATGTTACAGCAGCTTAACTGACAAGTCACCTTTCCTTCCCTGCGTCTTGTCAGAGGTAGTCTTGTTCAAATCGACCTAATTTCCATCTGAAAGGTAATTACTCAAGAGGCCTGAGTACAGAAACGAAGAATCAACCAGGGAACAGGTCATTCTGAATTACCAGCATTTTCCAAGAGATGCATGGCCTGCTCTCTCAACCTAGAATATTGATGAGGGTTGTAAAGCAGTAATAATTTGCCAAGGTGCACTAGAGCATCACCACACAAACTGTGTCATGTATCTTGTCAAAGTCTCCATGAAGGAAGCCTAAATGCCTGCGTGGGAGAATTTTTGGATGACCACGATTAATAATTATATCTGAAGCCTTTCCCTGAGAATTATGGAGACGAGCATCGCCCAGATTCAACACTCTGAAGCAAACCTGGGAAATACAGAGGCGGTACTTTTGATGTCTTAAGCCACTGTATAAGTGCGGGACCCGCTAGGAGAGGTCACATGACTTCTAAAGTGGAGGTTGAGGTTTGTATAAGTAGTACTCTGGATGTTCTAGATCTTTTCTGCCACAAAAGAGTTGTGGGAATTTTGCCTTGTGTGGCATCTTCTGGCGGACTTCCTACATGTAATTCAAGCTCTGAACGTTGTGGGGCCCACCAGATAAATCTGCTTAAGATAGAGCAAACATGCCCTCATTGCCCGTCTTTGAAAGTACGGAAGGAGAGCAAGACTTAGCTGGGGGTTCGTCATAACATAGATTTTGAGAAAACGGATCGATTTAGCGATATGCACAGGCTCAGGAGTCAAGTTATATAAAGTCAGTGCCAAAGCCACTGTGATCTGCATTTGAATGTTCTTTGCGATCCAAATGACCGCTGTACAGCCATTAAAATGTGCTTCTTCAACCTATATGTCCTCATTGTCTTAAAGTCTAATGCAAAAATAAGCCTCTTGCATTTAAATATTCTTACTTTTTTTTATTTTTAAGATGAAAATCTGCTCTCTGACTGGCCTCTGCTCTCTGACTGGCCTCTACGGCCTCAGTCTGTATCTAATCAATAAACTTGTGATTTGATAGTATATAGTTTCATATTAACAACAAGCAGAACAAACTCACCAGTTGCTTCCAAAATTAAAATGCAGAGTTGAATTTAAATGGTTGATCTATCATCTATCATGTAACAAATGAAATTATTTTGTCTTATTGTCTTATTCTGAGTCTCGTTCACTTCTAATCTTGGTCTTGACTACAACACTACAGAGTGGATTAGAAAATTCTAACTGTTATTCAGTTCACTCGTCTTGCCATTACTAATATTGACTTCTCCCAATCAGCCGTCAGATGCACAGGTAGATACATTCTTTTGTGGGCTGCTGATTGTAAGCTGTAATACCTGTAATATTCCCCAGTCAGAGGCGTTGACAGTCATCACTGTGCCTTCAGCCTGAGACGTCTTGATTCGCAGAGACAGAAGGAAGTTCTGTTTTTCCTCCTCCATCTGATAAAGGTACTTCAGATAACCATGCCCATCAAATCTCACAGCCGATTCTACAACACAGAGTGTAAATTGTAAGTGCAAAAAACTGATCAATGTTATGTTTTGATGGTACAGATGGCCTAAAACCAACCTTTAGCCATCATGTGGAGAGCATAGACTGAGAAGAACAAATAACATCTCACTACTACAGGAATGATTACTATGATCCATATCAGTGGTTCAAACCTGGTCCTAGGTTATTACTGTATGCATATTTTAGTGTTTAAACAAGGCCTGAAGGTGAGAGAAGTGGGCTTGGGACCAGAAGGTCACCAGTTTGATCCCCTGGACCGGCAGGAAGTAGGGTGGTGAGAGGAGTGAGGGAAGAGTGCTTTCTCCTCCATCAACATTTACAGCTGCCCTTCAGCAAGGCACCTCCCAATTGCTTCCCAGATGTGTGTTCTCACAGCCTGTGTTCTTACTGTGCACTCTTTTTTTGTAAGGAGCAAAAGGTGTCAAAAAAGTATTCACATCCATTTCTTAGGTAGAAGTGTAGATACTAGAGATTATAAAGACTTCTATAGAAGTTGAAGTATCAACTTAAGTAAAAGGGTAAAAGTACTGGTTTCAAAACTACTTAAAGTATAAAAGTAAAAGTAATGAAAGGAAAACAAATGGCATTGAAAATGAATGTATTTTACTAATATTAAATATATTAAAGGAGCATCTATGTGAACTACTGAGCATTAATGTGTTTCAGGGAGCAGAAAATATGATAAATATTTAGCTATAAGTATTGTAATGGTGGAAGAAGTCTTCAGAAGCATGGTATCCCTTTATGTTATACATTTATTGGAATGTAAATATGGGGCTTAGTTGGGACATTTCACTCGAGTTCTCTTGAGTCTCTGACCCGGACATCTTCATACTAGGCTACATACGTCTGCTATGTCCTTGCTGGAGTGTGACGTGATATGTGCAGGTGCAATGGATCGCTTACAAAGCAATAGGGTGTCAGAATGGTGTAGGTTAATACTTCTCATCCAACCACAATCACATTCACACTTTCTGGATGGCGCGAACAAGGCTATTTTTAAAATGTGAAAGAAAAGTAAAAATGTAAGGAGTAGAAGTAAAAATAATTGTGGCTGAAAAATAATTACTCCAGTAAAGTACAGATAACCAAAATTTCTACTTAAGTAAGGTAATGAAGTATTTGTACTTCAATACTTGACACCACCACCACTGGTAAGTGCAACAGATATATACTTCACTTAAAATACACACACTTTTAAACTCTAGAGAAAGGCCTAGGTGGGTCTGGGAAAAGTGCAGGGCAAGTGTACATCAGGACCTGGATTGAAAATTGTGATCTGGTGATGGACTACCTTGCCTCATCACAGCAATCATCTTTACCATCTATTCTAACACTTAGATCTTCTCTGACCCAATAATTATTTCTGTTTCCTGATACCAGAACAGAGTCAAAACAGAGATGAGACCTCTGCTAATCCTCCTCGGAATGTGGCCAGTGTTTGAGAGGCAGGCGCCTACCATTACAGGAGCAGACACTCTCCCAGCTGTGGCGGGGTGTGATGAAGCTGGCTCGTGCCGTGCTGTAGTGGCTCACTCTCTCCCCGCTCATCAGCACGGAGCTCCTGCAGCTTCGCTCGGGGCAGCTGGCCCCTGCACAGACGTCCTGCTTTACCCTCAGCATGCGAAGTTCAAGAACGTTCTCCACTTCAGTCAGCGCTTTAGCCAGTCTCTGAGCCCCCACGGGCCGGACCGAGCCGTCCTGAGCCCGCCGAACCAGCAGCACCTCCAGGTTTTCAGAATCAGGCTCCTGCTGCAGGCTGGCGATGTGCAGCTCCTGCCTGGGGATGAAGCAGAGCACTAGGTTTTTTTTAACATTACAACTTTACAACTATGTTATAATCCACACTTTCTTTTATTCAAATATTTATCAACAATATTTTTTCTGATCACTCTGCTCTACCTGGGGATGTTGAGCTCAGTGCCCAGGGTGCGCTGAAGGCTCTTCCAGTGGTCAGCTACAAACTCCTCGGCAGACAGTCTACCCAACTGTATGGTGAAGCCCTGGTCCAGGGCCTGCTGGGAGGCGGCCCACACGTGCACCCACACCCAGGCCCACACACTGAACTTTCCGTCAGACACGGTCACATTGAGAGAGTAGAGGCCAGCTTGCAGCGCCTGCTCGGCCACGATCTTCCCGTCTACAGAGTCCACGGAGAAGAGCCCTCCATGCGAGGATTCCAGCTTGTAGGACAGGATGTCCTGAGGATCCTGGTCAGAGGCATGGAGCTTGCCAATAACCCGCCTGCTCAAAGTTTCTTCAGTGATGGTTATGAAGATTTCCAGGGGGGCCACAGTGGGAGGATACTTGCTCTCCTCTGTGACATTGATTTTGACCACACATATGGAGGAGAGTGGGGGGTGGCCGCTATCAGTGACCTGTTGAGGCAATATTTGTTTTATTAATGGTAAGACCTTTATTGCCTGTTTAACAATGCATCAGGACCAATTAAACACTGGCTTTGTGAGATACTTTGAGGAATGTGTGTACCTGACATTTCCATTTCCATTTAAGCATTTCACATCTTCTATGTTCAAAGTAATAGTTTGGCAGGTTTTTTTATTTTATTTTTGCTATGGCTCTTGGAGGCTAATGCTGTGAGCACATAATGAAAGTCTATGCCCACCAGTTAGTACTGTGTTGACTGCAGGTTTTAAGCATTATACTTGTAACGTTTTAGGGCTTAATATTCACTTTAAATTGTGAAAAAAAACAAAACAAACAAAAAAAAAAAAATATACATATATATATATATTGAAAAAATAAACAAACACAAAAAGATATTCTACACTTGGATGAGGACGATGACATAGCAGGAATTAAAGTTGTGTTTGACTTTCTGTCCTCTCAAAACCGTTTGCTGAGGTGGCGTTCACAGGGGTTCCATGGATAAGTGGGACAGTGACTTCAGTCCTCATTAAATGGGTCACTGCCCGCTCCACCCAGCGTCCCAGAAAAAGTAGGGTATGTACAGCTGACAGTGGGCTCTACCAAGGGCTAATAGAGGTTCAAAAATGTCTCTGTTGCATTTACTTTAAAAGAAAGGTCCTTTAAGCCAAAGAACATTTTTCTTTGCAAAAGTGGTGTGTAAGGAACCTTTTAAAGTTATCACACTTCAATTCTTCACTTTCATACCTACAATCCTGACACAATTAGTATGTATAAACTATTACCTGAATTTTGAGCACATGCTGAAGCTTTCCTCTCTTCCCCAGAGGTGAGGACAGAGACAGAAGTCCCCCCTGGTCCACGTGAAAGTGTCTGCCTTCATTTCCTGACACAATGTGGTAAAAAAAAGGAGGGCCGTTCTGAGGCGTGTCCCTGTCACTGACCAACAGCTGCAGAATGGAACTGCCCACAGCCTCGGCTTCCTGACACAGAATAACACAACAGGATTAGGGAATGTAGAATTCAGGTGCCACGGCTTTTCTATTAAAAAAACAGTGTACAAACAAACCTAAATGGACTTTGATTTAATCCTAACTTTACAGTTCACTCCAGTGCCCATGGAGTTTGCGCCCATTATTATCACCTGGTATTATTCTGCTAAGACTGGGGAAAACAGTGGCTCAAGTCACAACCAACAGCAAAAGATAAAAATAAAATTCTTGAGAGAGAGAGAGAGAGAGAGAGAGAGAGAGAGAGAGAGTGTTTCAAATATGTTGCAAGCTGTTTTCAGCGCTTTCAGTCAGATTCTTTCAGAACTAAAATGAAAACACAGTTATGGCTGAAGAATATGGTCCGATCCAGACACTGGGCTCTGAACCACACTGGAGCAGGTAATTGAAACAGAGTGCTCAGTTGGCAAAGATGAACCTAATTGTCACTGACCACCTCCAAATAGTGCCAAATAGTCTGGCTGCTTGGAAGACACAGATGCCTTGGGTGGAGGCAAATGGGCTGTGAAAAGGATTTCCAAGTCAGCAGCATTGGCCCTATAATTAGAGAAAATGATTCAGGCCACTTCCAAACAGCCAGAGCAAATACCACTACGGACAAAATGGCACGGGAGTGAATCCATAGCTGTATTAGGCTGATTGGCTTTTTGGGCTGGTGTCTAGTCCCTCCAGCACCTCTGATCCGCGCAGTGGACCCGTATTAACCTGAGACAAAGATAAGCCCCCCTGACTCAATACCTGTAGAACAAGGCTGTGGGTGGTCTGAGAGAAGACGGGCGGATTGTCGTTGACATCAGACACAGTCACTGTCACCTGGACGGCCGAGGATAGAGGAGGATATCCTTCGTCAGCTGCCTGCACGGTTAGTGAATAGTGCGTTATCTGAAAAAGACAGATTGCAAAAACAGATTATAAAAATATCAGGTTAATTATTTTTCACAATGCTACCAGTGCTGGGAGGGTAAAGGTTGGCACTTGCTAACATGATGTCAGCCAATCACTTATTTTCAAACTGCTACTGATGCAACATTATTAGACAGCTGAACACGCTTGGAGGAGGACAAGATCTGCTAGTTCTGTAATGTCAGGTAACAGATGCCTGCACTGGCAAGCATTACATTGAGTGATAGGGCAAGAGGGAGGGCCAGAAAGAATGAGGCCAATTGCGCTCCCTGGGACATGACTAGGGATCTAAACCTGTGATCTCCTGATGACAGGGCCAACGCATAGACAGCTGCGTCACCTGGGAGTATCTATTTATTTGACTTGTTCAGTTTTAGGTTGAGTGGGAAATCTACTGTAATTGTTTGCAGCACACAAGATTTAACTGACTCCTAACTAAAAATTAGATTTAATAAAAATTTAATTTTTAAACCAATTTTTCACTCAGATTGCCATAAAACCTGCAGACTTGCACATATTCAGTCATACTGTAAACCGCGACTAATATCGGGTAAGTAAGGTAATGTAATGTAATGTACTCTGGCTTTAGGAAGATTAACACAGCCTTATGTTTTCACATTTACCCGTATTATGGTGGGTGAAATTAATTGCATAAGCCCATTTTCTAACAGTTATAATACCAAACAAACCCTTATCCTCCGATGATTCAGACGACCGAAACCAAAGAAAACAAGTCTGCACTCGCAGAGGTAGTAGAGAAAAAGAGAAAGAGAGACAGAGACAGGAGAGGCGGATGGTGTTCGCTGTTGAGTTTCTCACCCGCCTTGAGCGGACATACTCACCTCCTCCCTGTCCAGTGCGGAGCGCACTTTGATGTGACCAGTGCGAGGATCGATGCTGAACTGCTGCTGTGGGTCGCCACTCACGATGGAGTAGTGGATGAGGTTGTTTGGAGGCCCATCAAGGTCGACAGCTGTCACCTGAGAGAGGGAGGGAGAGAGAGAACGAGAAAAAAAGTAAAAGGAGAAGGAGAGGTGGACAGGGAGGGAGAGAGAGAGAGAGAAGTGAGGGTTAGAGAAGGGTAAAGGCAGAAAATGTAAGAAAGAGAAGGGCAGTGGGGATAGAGAGAGAGAGAGAGAGAGAGAGAGAGAGGAGAGAGAAAGGCACAGAGATGTGCTGTCAGCAAACACGGCTAAGGAGCCCTTATTGTGGCCGAGCAAAGCAGTGTGTGAACCTTTGATCACTGCATGCGGAACAGGCTGAATGTACCAAAACATACAGCATCACATAACCATGTACTGAAGGTGAAGAAGGCTCCATTTTTGCTGTTTTTACAATTTTAACATGGACGTCTACTGAAAGTTAACCTCTTCACGCAGAAAGGATAATTACATTACACACTACAGGGACTTTTGTACAAACTGGTGGGGCTAATCTTTGGTATTAGAAGTTTGTAATAACACTTTCGGCCTGTCAGCAGGCCATAGGCAATTTAAGGGGTTTAGAAGGAGATACAAGGTTTGTGCATTTTTCTTTTTTTTTTTTTTTTTTTTTGCATTCCAACCGGACAGTGAAGCAAACTAATATTTTGCCCAGTTTACACAATTGCATCCTGACTGCACTTGTAGGTGTTAAGCCAGGCAGCTTGGTGCCCACTGAAAGTCAGGGGCATTACCAGGGATTCTGAGGCCCCATGAAAAGATATTACACTGTCCCAGAACTCTAACAATTCTGACAAAATACTCAAGTAATACACTTTTCAGGGCCCTGGTCAGCCCTTAGAATTGTTGGTGCAAACTTCAGAAAATCATAACTATGATGTTTATCACAATAGAACGAAACAAATGTTGCTGAAGAAACTTTACATGTTTCCTGGGTGACTGATTACATTTGGGTTATATAGAGGAAACCGTGAAAAAGCAATTTTGTTGAATGATTCATTTTACTTTATTAGACTGCCGGCTTCCCAGGGCAATCAAAATCAATCAAAAGGGTGCTAAATATTAGAACTGAGATAACAAGAGGCATTAAGGTATTTGTGACTGACTACGTGTGTCTGGGTGAATCTCACTGTCCATAGGCGGTGGGATAGAAGGCTAGGTTGGGGCAAGAAGCAGCTGGCTCTGGCCTCAATTGATAGCGTTATCACTGGCGCAGCAGTGACAGGTGAGGGAGACTGTCACTGATACCTGCATCACCGTGTCTCCAGCAGAGATATCCTCTGTGATTTCAGTGCTGTAGTCTCCGCGGCTAAAGACCGGTGGGTTGTCGTTGATGTCGGTGATGTTGATTATAACCATGGCGATGTCAGCCAGTGACGCCTTGCCTCTCGCTCCCTCCACTGACAGGTAATACTCGCGGCACAGCTCAAAGTCCAGCGCAGCGTTCACCCACAGCACACCTGCGGCACAGAGAGACAATATCACAGCCACTTCTGACGGGCGCGCTGCGTTCTCCACAGAAAGTGGCCTGGAGGGAAGAAGAATGTCACGTTTGCCTGAGCTCGAGAACAAAGCTCAGAAATCTATTCGCCAGCTCTCTGGGATGAAAGACGCTGTGTGATATAGCTTTGTAAAGGCAAAGCTACCGTTGCGAATGTTCCTGGCAGAATTAATGTGGCACAGGAAAGGGCAATGGACTGACAAGGCAAAGCAAACTCCTACTTTGAAAAAAGCATAGTTAGCAATTCCCTGGTGATGGCTTCCAATTAGAGAGCGCTCTAAAGTTACAGAAAGATCTAAGAGAAGAAACCTACGAATGAGCTTGGCTTTCATATAAGCGTGAAATGCTGCAAGCTCCAGATTTTAGGTCAGCAGCCCGAGAGGTTCTTTCTGGGAAAGTCTGCACTACTGTCAACTTATTAGATGGCATGCTGGCAAAAAGGTTCATTGTCTCAGAATTACCAAGAAGGCTGAATCAGGCAACTATAACCTTCAGAAGAAACAAAAGTTTCATCAGAACCAACTGAAGCAATGGTGAATTTGTCCTGTGCTAAGAATGTATTGAACTGTCTGTACAGCACATCAGCTTCATACTCTGCTAATTATGGAATAGGGGTTGCTTCATGAACCCGGCCATTGTTTTTCCTGTGAGGAACTCAAACCAACTCTTCTCCCCAATGTCTGGTCCCTTGAAAACAACCTGGACTGAGCCAAGTGACTCCTAAGCTGGAGCTAAAGAAGGGAAATAAGGGAAAGTGCATTTAACTTTTCTACAGGTAAGACTTAAGAAAGCCAAACATGAGTAGGGACAGGGCTAAAAGCTAACTGGCTACAATCTGTTCAGCTTACTAACAGCACATCTTGCTAAGAGGACAGCAGTACATGCAACACTACCCGGTAAGACTCTGGAATAATTACAGTGTTTTGTTACTGTGTTAAAACTATGCTATGATATATTGGTTCTGCGAGCTTTTGCCATAAACCTTATCGTTTAGCATTTCTTTTTTCGTAATAGAAAAATCAGCATATTTCATTCTAAAGCAAAATAACAGGGTTTTACATATATATCATTTTTCATCCCAACAAAAGTCATACACTTACTTTTTATATGTCAAAGAACAATAAAAAAATACTTTGGCAATGTGCAAAATGAGCACAGAGGGAACCGTGATTTACCTAATTAAGTGTTTTTCACTAATAACTCCTATACCTAATTACTGATTCTCAGGGGCTACACAGAATACACGCCACTGATTCAGAGGCTACTTGTTTACTTTATTAGACTGAAAGTGTTTCCGTCACATTAAAAAAAAAAAAGAAACAGAATTTTAATTAACAAGCAAATGTCAGATTAACATTTAAACATAATAAAATATATTATCTCATTTTTGGCTGTTATTCTCAATCCTGGTCCTGGGCCTTTAACGCACCAAGTTCAACCCAGGAAAGGCTTTATTTATTAGCTGGTTTGTTGAATCGGGCTTGTTTGAATAGTGCAGGACATGGAAGCATTCCGGAGCCAGGATAGAGAACCATATGCATAGGGCACCCAAATGAACAGTCTACATTCAAGTTGAGTACTGTTTCAGACATAGTTGAGAAATATTCATGTGGTGTTTTTTTTTTATTTTATTTCCTTTCTCTGCAGCGGACGTTTTGCGCAAAAAAAAGAAGGCAGAGTTTACAGGGCCCCCTGCCAGCATACTTCATTAAAATAAGACGAGATGGAACAAAACGTACATGACCAACTGCATTCCTGCTCACTGCTAGAATCCAGTTTTCAACAGGTTGCTTGCTGCAATCTCTCTTTTATTGATTTTGAAGATCAAGGGCTCTGCTGTGTCACTTAATGGCTTTCTCCAGAGCTCAGCTGCCATGTTATTACCAGGACTTCGCCAATCCCCTGCCTGGCCTCAGTCAATACACGTGTGCTTACGTTTGTACACACGCCTTGTTGTCCATGCAAGAGTGGACACTGGCTCTCGCATAAAAAACCCCAGTCTGAGTCGTGGTCAATGGCAAAGTGCTCATTCTATAATCAAGATAGTGAAAATAGTGTTGAATTCCTGGAACACGTCATTCAGGAGTCAGAACTGGGTGTAACAGCAACAAATAGTTTATCTTTCATAACAAATGCCAGATCCATACAGAGTGTAATAGGCATGCTGACAATGCCCCACAGTGACAGAAGGATTTGTTGTGTTCTCACGTTTCAATCTTTTTGGGTTACGATATTGTGAGATTCACACCCACCTCGTGTTAGCCAGCATCCTCTCTGCAGGCATTATGTGTAATCTTACTAAATGTAATAGCAGGGACAAGATGTGGATTTTAAAACATCTGGGCATGCTTTACACTCACATATGACCCTAAATCAGATTATTTTACTTCACTTTATGGCTTACTACAGTTTAAGTCTAGCCATCCTTTCTTCTGTAATTCTATATGCTAGAGAATTTGCATCTTATTCATTGTTGCTGTCACGCAAAAACCATGCTGCATTTTTGCAGTTTTCCACTTTTTTACATGAATTTCACATTTGTTCTTTACATTGTATTTAATTAGAATTTCATGATGAATGGACCAATAAGAATGCTCAAAAATGACTTAGAATTAACTCTTTTTGCATTGACCTCTACTGAAAGTTAAGAAGGAGTTTTTCCTTCTCCTGTAAAGTTGGCATTTTGGGAAAACAATGTCACGAAATGTGTGTTATGATGCACATTCTGGAACTAAAAGAGAGGACAGATAAACCGACTTGTACAGAGGAAACATCAACCTAATTAAAGGGCCAATATCAAGAGATTCTGAAAGTAATAGAGCCCATTTTAAATCTGTTACTTTGGGTGAGAAAAAAAAAACAGCACATTTGTTTTTAGCGTACAGCAGTTTAGCCACGCCCGTTTATGCTAAAGTTATAAGTAGTGTTTCTATCTGAATTGCTTTTTGAATGAGGCATAGTGCTAGGTGGCTTTCTATGTTTAGGACTTGGTCTTTCTGGCTCATAACGCGTTACAAAATGTTACAAGTGGACTTCAGGAAAAAAAACAACGAAAATAATATACAAATAACAAAAAAAATATGAAAAATGTAGGATGTGAGTCCTTTAATCCCCAAAAATTAAACTGGTGAAAAACTGCTGCTGAAGCAACATGAAACACTCTGGACTTAGAAAGTGTCTCCTTAATGTTTCATAGGCACAAAAAAACATCAAAAGGAAGAGGAAAATCCCACAAAAAATGTCTCCAGTCCAGCATTTAGTTGCAAATATAATGCAAAACCAGCGTGAAGCTGTGTTTAGCCTTTTTAGCCTTTCAACAGCTCTGGGCCGATAGCTGTTGGAGCACAAATTACTTCTAAATAACCAATTGGTTTTTGCTGCAGAATGCATGGTAGTTGACAAGGTTTGCATTTGCAAACTGTTAAACAAATAATGAATCCAGAAAGAAAAGTGGTGTGGGCAGAAGACTCTGTGGCTCTGAGGAGTGGAGATAAGGAAATAGAGACGGGAGGGGGGGGGGCCTATGCAGTAGTGAAGAGAGGAGAAGTGAACGAGAGGCTCGGCGGTTCAAAAGCATGTTAGTACAGGCTCTCCAGCTCTGCCCTTACTAATCCCCAAGGAGAAGCTTAGCAGGCTCTCTAGGTGGAGGGTGCAGCCTAATTTACTCAAGACAACATCTGAAAACAAAGAGTCTTTACAGTACTGTAAGTCTACTGTCTCTGTAGTATTTGTGTAATCTCCTTTTGTTTCTTAGAGACCTGCACCAGTGTCAACAATCAAATATAGCCATGTTAGAAACTGTTTCACTTCAACTCAATCATGCATTATTTATTTGGCTGCAAAACACACTGCTTATTATTTGGTAATTGTGATAAATGATACTCATTCATCACCAACTTCATAAAAAAAAATACAATTATGCAGCTAAATTAAAATTCATTCAACCATAAAAATGCATATAAAAAGTGAAAACAAGCTAAAAGTAAAAACAATGTCAAGAAATTTAATTATTCAATTACTTCTAGTCTGTGTTGTTATGCATTTCTCCAACTTACCAATTAAATCCTAAAATCATAAAACTGTCTGTAATTTAATTAAATGGCAAAATCTATGTGAAAAAAAAACAATAACACCATAACATTCATGTTCTTTCAACATTTCTAATACTGGACACAAAGTTGGTCAGTGCACTATTCACCATGCCATATTTATTCATCAGGCAAACCATCTCATGGACATGACCGCCAAACATAAATTAAGCATTAAGCAACCTCACCTGTCTCTGGATTCATCTTGAACCTCCCGTCCTCATTGCCAGCAATGATGGAGTACCGGACAGGCTCACTGCCAGTGCCATCTCTGGTGAGGGCAGACACGCTGAGCACCTCTGTCCCTACTGGCAAGGATTCTGGGAGCTGGGCTGTGTACTCGGAGCTCAGGAACACGGGTTGGTAGTCGCTCAGGATCACAACGTGCACAGTGACCGTGGCTAATGAGGAGTGGTGGCGAGGAAGACCTCGGTCCGTGGCTTTGACTCGCAGCTCGAAGGTGGACTGAGCCTCGTCAGCCAGAGAGCGCTCCAAACGTAAGATACCTGAAATCTCATCCAAAGAGAAGAAGCCGCTGTTGGCTCCCTGAAGAGAGTATCTCACCTCTGAGTTTATGCCTGCCAAAGAGGACGAGAGGACATTAACCTCAAACTGTGAACAACAATCCTCTAGACTAGACTTCCGTAAGTTCCATCATTTCTTTTGATTTTTGACTTGAAATTACCCAAGACATCAAAACCTGAAACGAAGATGTGATCTCAGCTGAAGTCTGTGATTGAATCCTGTATGAAATATGTATAAATACATTTGAACTACATGTAAACTATTTTTGCTAAACCAGCTGGCTTGTTTTTTTAGAAGAAATTAGTAAAAACTGTGCTTTGCTGCTACTGGTGTTTACATTGCTTAAAATGGGGTTAAAGAATGAAGAGAATTTCTTCAGAGAAGGTCTTGCTTTTGTACTTAACGTCATCTACATGCAGAATTCAGGCCAGATCCAACCACCATGAATTAGAACGCTCCACTTGCATCAGTAAAGTATAACCAAACAAGCTATTTATGATTTCTGGTTTTGTCACCAATCAGATGCTTAAAGGAATCAATAAACAAAATAAGCTAGGAATTATGGTGTTTACACATTTGCAGAATGTGCCAAAGTAGTTCCAAACTGGACTCTGAGTAGCTCAGCAGACTCAAGTTTCTGGGTCATGCTGCTTTGCCATCAGCAGCCGGAGCCCAAGAGAGCACAACTGGCCATGCTCTTTCTGGGTGGGTAGGGCATTGGTGAAAACCCTCCCGGTGACTGGGGGAGTCCTAGTAAGTAGGTGGATTCATTGGCTTAGCTTAATTGGGGACTAAATTGGGTTTTAAAAAAATGAAAATACTCCACTTGCGTCAGTAAAGTACAGGTGCAAGATCAGAAGCCAATGCGAACAAGCTATTTCTGATTACTGGTTTTGCGCCAAAACAGCAAAAAAAGAAAAAAAAAAAGAAAAGCTAATGGTGTTTACACGTTTGCAGGCAGTGTCAAAGTAGTTCCCAAAAGAGCCGAAGCCTTGGGCCAGGAGCCACAGTAGATCCTGTACAAGTTCCCACACATCTCGAGGTGTGGTCTGGCACTCCCTAAGAGTAGCTCTCTGTACAGAGCTCAATCCCAGATCAAACGTTACACACCTTCACTTTTGCTCTCTGCACTGGCTCAGGGGAGAGGAATGAGAGCTTTTCAATAAGAGCATTTAGCAAGTGTGTATTTTCTTTTTGTTCAAAATCACTGATACCTGTGAACACTGTCTTGGACATGCATGACCTCACGTCCTGTTTCTGGTGGTTCAATGTGCTTTTCCGTTCATCCTGCTACCATTTACCAAGGCTGAGTTATGGCATACCTGTGTCTGGGTCTTTGGCATAGATGACTGCGATAGGTGTCCTAACAGTGGTGTTGTCAAACACAGTGACCTCATAGTGGTTGGTGGAGAACTGTGGTGCATTGTCATTCATATCCTGGACCATAAAGATGATGTCCGCCTGACACGAGCGTCCACCCCCGTCGGTTGCCTTGACGACCAGATCATACTCTGATTCTTTCTCCCGGTCCAAAATGGCGAGGGTGAACAGCTCCCCTGTTTATAACACAAGCTTGTTTGAGTTTCCACTTACTGTGAAATGTTATACCTGGGCCAAGCAAGTAAACACAAACAACATCTGAAATATCATGTTAAGACATGTCATTATTTTACAAATGCTGAAATGCCAACTGTGAAATGATATCTGATACTGTTGTCTGAAGGAATTTCTTGGAGGGAGGCATTTTAGAATTTTTGGAATCTTTTTTTTTGCCAGCCTACATAGACAACATAGCTCTATATCTAAGTGTTCTCCTGAGTAGCACTTAACACAATTTCAAACATTTCTGATCTTGGTAACCCAATATAGCATGGCGGGGAGATGATGGGCGCAGATAAGAAGCGCTGGAACATGTCAGGGCAAATAAAGCCCAAGCCAAACAATAGTGAATGATTAGAAGCAAAAAACAACAAACTTGTGAAGGCAAGGGTCTCTGAACAGCTTGGCATTTGCCTCATTTATTGTCGTGCATGTAGTACTTCAAAAGTAAACAAAGAAATGTCTGATCTCTAACGGTAAAAAAACCCAACAGACGACATGACACTGGAGCATTAAGAGGAAGCAGGAAAGAAATATCAGTTTTACCAGTTTTGGGGTCAAGATGAAACTTGTCTGCATTTGGTCCATGAAGAGTGAAAGAGACTTGTCCATTCGTGCCAATGTCTGGGTCAGAGGCAGACACCTTTAGAATGAACAGTCCTGACGGGGAATTCTCCATGACCGCTTCAGTGTAAAGCAACTAAAAACAATAGAAAAGCATGGTTGTATGACATTTATTTTGTTAGATTATCTGTAGGATCTTACCAGGACGGACACACAAACAACTTTATTGTCTTGGAAGCTCAAAATTGTGGTTAGTCTCAGCACGGTTCATTATCATTTTGTACTGAAGACTGCAGAACTTACTTGCTCACACAGTGGACTGTTGTCATTGATGTCAAGAACGTGGACCTCGACTGTGGCAGCTGTTTGAAATTTTCCATCTGTGGCAATTATCCTGAGTATGTGTTTGTCTTTGACCTCCCTGTCAAGTGAACTTCTGGCAGTAACTCTCCATTCTTCTCCTACCGCCATGACGGAGAATTGGCCCAGTGGGTCACCATCTTCAAAGAAGGTCAGGATAAAACGGGATCATTAAAAACATCAGAGGATTTGTTTACATAAATGCACTTCGAGTGCAACGGTAATACTGGACACATTCTGGACAGAGGTCAGCAATAACTGTGAACTCAATTGCACTTTAGGTGCAGTGGTAATATCCACCTGTGTTTATTTTTCCTGATTGCTGAAATCATGATTGGACTCACCAGTTATATAGCATGTGACCTGTCTGTTGTCTGAAGACACATCATCATCTTTGGTCGTCAGAGTGACAATCACCTCCCCAGGCCTGCTGTTCTCGATTATGGACCCTTGATAGAGTTCCTCTGTGAACTGAGGTGGGTTGTCATTTTCATCAGTGACCGTCACTTCCACAAGAGCCGAGGAGGAAAGCGTGACACTGCGTCCGTGATCAGCGGCCACCACGTAGAACCTGTAAGATTGTTTGGCTTCACAGTCCGTCTCCTTCAATGTGGTGATCCAGCCAGTCTGTGAGTCAATGGTGAAGAGATCACTGATGTCGTCCATCTCTGACAGCAGAGTGTATGTCACCTGTCCATTAGCATCCTTGTCTGGGTCATTAGCTGTCACCTGGATGACTGTAGTGCCAAAAGGCATGTTTTCCGCCAGTATGGCCTCATACGGGTCTGCCTCAAACATGGGCTGGTTGTCGTTCACATCCTGAACCTGGATGCTAACTGACACTAGAGAAGCTACGTCTGTGCCGTTGTAACTGCCTTGAGCAAGAACATCGATCTGATACCACTTGGTCTTCTCGTAGTCAATATTCTTTTGCACCACAAGGGTGCCACTGTCTTTATCGAGAGCAAACACTTGTTCCCTGTTGCTCTCCACGGTGTTGCCATCTACTAAGCTGTATATTAGTGGCATGTCTGCATCTGCCTTGATTGTGCCGATCTCGTAGCCAATGGGAAGATCCTCTGAGGCTGAGAACGTGTACAGTGGTTCAGTAAACCTTGGCAAGGGCACCTCTGGCGGGACTACTTTAACCTGGACCGGCACAGTGGAATTATGAAATGGAATGCCGCCATCTCGAGCTTGGACCTTAAAATTAAAGATCTTGTTTTCCATTCCGACCAGGCTCTCTTTGACACTGACCTCACCAGTAAAGGGATTAATCTCAATGACCTCCTCCGTCACTTCCTCAGCTTCATCGACTGCATAGGTGACATCAGCGTTCTTGCCGTCATCGGCATCGTAAGCCATTATCTGAATGACTGGAGAACCTTTGTTTGTTGTGGACTGGATGGAGACGTGGTATTGAGAAGCTATGAACTGAGGGGCGTTGTCATTCTCATCCGTGAGAATGATCTTCACAGTGCAAAAAGCCACTCTGCCACCACCATCCTTAGCCATGACCTTAATGGCAATCACTCTTTGGGAGGAGTTCTCTCTGTCCAAAGGCTGGGAGGTCATGATTTGTCCTTCATTGTCGATGGAGAATTTTTCATCAGCAAGCTTGTTGATAATGGTATAGTCTACACTTCCGTAAGGTCCATCGTCAGGATCAATGGCAGCTAGGCGAATTACACGTGTTCCTGGCTCTGAGTTCTCTGCCAATTCGGCTTCATAAATATCCTGGCTAAAATAAGGGTGATGCCTGTTGCTGCTGGTCATGTCAATGTTTACAGGAGCAGTTTTCTGGAACACGCCATCTGAAACAGCGACTGTTAGGTTGTAAAATGGATCCAGGTTTCTCTTGCAAACATTGGAGAAGGAGATAAGACCTGAGGACTCATTGATAGCAAAGTACCTCCCTTCATTACCAGAGAGAATTTTGTACTGGAGACTGTCCTTGCTATCAGGATCCGAGGCCTGAACTTTGATGACTATTTGACCACAAGAGGCCATTTCGTCCAGAGATGCTCGATAGTGTGACTCACTTAAGTTTGGAGGGTTGTCGTTGATATCTGTAACATTCACTATAACGTAAGCTTCACTGCTCAGAGCTGGCGTACCATTATCTGTGACTCTGATTTTCAGATGGAACTGCTGTGTGGTCTCATAGTCCAAGCTTTGAGATGTTACTATAAGGCCGCTCAGTGGATCCATCTTGAAAAACTCAGTTTCGTTTTTGCCTGTGTCGACTATTTCATAGGTTAAATCTTGATTTCTTCCCGAGTCTCTATCAAAGGCTGAGACTTGTATTACGGATGCACCTAATGGAAGCCCTTCTAACAATTCTGCTGTGTAAGTAAGATTATCAAACACTGGAGCGTTATCGTTGACATCATCCACATCTATTTCTACTTTGGCCTCCGTAAAAGAGCCAGTCACAGAATCTGTGGCCCGAACAGTTAACAGGTGCTTTGTTTGAGTCTCGTAGTCCAAAAAGTCAGTGACACTCAACATTCCTGATTTAAAGTCTATGTGAAAGTTTTTTGTGGCATTTTCCTCTGCGAGATTGTAGATAAGGCGATACCCCTCTGGGTTCCTTGCTTGCACATGCAAGATGGTGGTAAAGGGAGTGATGTTTTCAGGCAGTTTCAAAGGGTAAAAGAGACTTTGAAATATAGGGTGTGACCGGTTTTGCACTTGAACATACAGCTCTCCCAAAGTTGACAGACTCGGCTCACCCTCATCAGAAGCTCGCACAGTAAGCACATACTTATTCAATGACTCAAAGTCTAGGGGGCGCTGCAGGGACACATCCCCAAGATAAGGGTCAATCCTGAACAGACTGAAATCATCCTCTAACGTAAATATTACAGATCCATTTTCACCAGTGTCATCATCAGTCGCCAGCACTTGGAAGAGAACATCGCCTGGTTCAGTCTCCTCAGATATCATCAGAGTATTGGGAAGGTTTGATATTATGGGAGTGTTGTCATTGATATCATCTATATAGACCTTGACATGAGTGATGGCTCTCCGTGGTGGAACTCTCATGTCTCTGACCTCCACAGCCACATCATACTCATCCTGCTCCTCGCGGTCAAACGGAACACCAGTGGTCTGCACTACTCCTGAGGATTGCACCACTGAAAACATATCTCCTGGATTCAGAACAGTGTAGATCAGTGGTTCATTGAGGTAGCTACCAGTGGCTCTTAGCACGGTTAAAGTTTTTATAGATGTAGTGTTTTCCAAAACGGTGCCTAAATGCATCCTCTCCTCAAACTTCAGGCTTGTCTTTTTGGTCTCTGTGGCATTAACTTTCACTAAAGCAGTGTCTTTGTATAAGCCGTCTGAAGCTATGACCTTGAACTCATAATAAGGTTGGAAGTCAGATACATTATTGACCAAAATTTCTCCATTTGACTGGTGTATTTTAAAGACATTTTTCAGACTGCTATCTGCGATACTGTACGAGATGGTTGAATCTGCATCTGGAGCTGCAACTTGGATGACTTTCATGTCTTTGAAAACAGGGAATGTAAGGGAGGTTGTATACACAGGTTGTGTAAATTTAGGTGGGCAATCGTTGAAATCTAGGACACGAATGGTAACTTTGCAAGGTTTGGCAGAGGTTAAAAAGGGCTCCCCAGAGTCCCTCACTTGAACACTAAAGATGACCTCGGGCGTAGTCTCGAAGTCGAGCGCAGATAGAAGAGAGATGGTTCCCATGCTCGGGTCTATTTTGAAAATTTTCATAGCCTCAGGCTCTTGGATTTGAAAGATTAGCAAAGCGTTCGAGTCCTTGTCGGCATCTGAGGCCTTAATCACCAGTGGGGTGTTGTTCTCGCCCATTACCATGCTGTTTATAGGTGCAGATTCGCTGATCTGACCATAGTAGCTCTCTTGAAGGAAAACAGGGGCATTGTCATTTTCGTCTATGACATACACGTAAACAACAGCATCTGACGAGACCCCAGCTGTATTCGTGGCTCTTATTTGCAGGCGGTAAGAGAGGCACTCTTCAAAATTGAGGGCTTTTTGGACAGATATCAGCCCGGAGTTGAAATTGATGTGGAAAGTTCCATTAGGGTCGCCATCTTTGATCCTGTAATTCACAGCAGATGGACAGCTGGCTGAGACAAAGAACACTGGAGAGCCCAGAGGACTGGCCTCACTTATTTCTGTGAAGTACTCATCCTGGGTGAACCTGGGTGCTGTGCGCTCAGACAGCTTTACACGAATGTTGACGGGGCAGAAGTCACTGCGCTGGGGGAAGCCCTGGTCAGTGGCCTTCACTGTAAGGTGGTACTGCTCCTGAAAGAGCCTGTCTAATGACTTAGACAGACGAATGCTTCCCGTCTCTTGATTAATGTCAAAAACTCCATCTGCGTTCCCTGCTGAAAAAAAATAAACACGTTAACTAGTGAAACTGTTGTCTTAATGTCCTAAACACATTGAATGGACCAATACAAATAGTTCAACGTGATGGAATTAGAATCTTTTATATTAACATGTTAAAAGGAAGAACACAAAAAATTCTTATGTAGGACATCATTTCAAAGATGTGATGTTTTCTTGAGACAGCAAAAAATAACCATCTGCTAATTACACAGCATTTAGCAGTAATATATGGGAAGCAATCAACTAAATCACTCACTAGCTATGGAATGTTTCTCCTGCTTTACAACAGAGGCATTCAAAGGAATTTTTACAGCCCTCATGCTTTTACCTGAGTGAATGGAGTAGACAATTTCAGAGTTGCTGCCTGTGTCCTTGTCCAAAGCTTTGACTTGAAGCACATCCGTACCAGCTGGAGCCAGGTTGCTGATGGCTCCCTCATAATGAGTGCTCATAAAGGTTGGTGTGTAGTCATTACAATCCTCCACATGCACCACAGCTTTCACAAAATTTCTCTTCACTGGGATTTCCTGGTCACGGACCTGCATTGAAAAACAATAAAGGTTAAAGAAATCCAATAAAGATATATAGATTTTAGATCAGACATCTGATTTTTTTCAAAGCATGTATATCCTTATTCTGATTTTGTTCGTTTTTCTAATTCTGCACATGTGTGGGAACAGAACCTAATAAGGAATGATATTCCCTAGAAAGAGCAGACTTTAAACACTTATTCCAAATGTGTGAAATAGTGAAAAATAATTTAATCTGGGGGCTCCGAGTGGCTCAGCAGACTAATGCGTAATCACTATGACCCGGGGATGGTGAGTTGGAATCCCAAGCCACGCCACTTTGCCATCAGCGGCCGGAGTCTGAGAGAGCACAATTGGCAGGGCTGTCTCTGGGTGGATAGATTGTACTCTGTCTCCTCATGACACTTTGGCTTTGGTTTCTGGCTCCACATGTATCAGAGGAGATCCTTACCTTCCTAAGTGTTAGGAGCATTTCTAGTTCTAGTGGGTCAATTGGCATACCAAATTGGGAGTAAAAGGCATAAATTTAACAAACGGATTTTAAAATAAAAAGTTTGAACTTTATTTCAACTGTAAATGTGCATCATATGTTTAGAAAGAAATCTGATTGATAAATATATATATATATATATATATATATATATATATATAGACTCTGAGTTATGTGCATTGTGGGGTTTACTAACTAAGAAATAATTACTAACTTGCAGTCCCCCCTGCATTTGTCACTGTGGTTCAGTTTGTAGTGTCTTTAAAAGAAAAGCAAAAAAAATATTTTACCATCACAATAAGAGTGTGTGTAGAGATGGTCTCATAGTCCAGCTCCTCTGTCAGAACAAGCACTCCGCTTTTAGGATCCAGATGGAAATGCTTGAGGCTGTTTAGATGGAGGCTGCTGTGGATGGAGTAGATCAGCCTGCTGTTGGCATCTGCGTCCTGGGCACTGATCTGCAGGATCTCCTTCCATGGAGCTGTGTCCTCTGGAACTCTCACCTGATACTGGCTCTTCAGAAACATGGGTCGATGCTCATTCATGTCCAGGACTCGGATGTATGCCTACGATTCAAGAGAAGAGCATGTGATGCAATGCCTGTGGGTACGTCTGAGCAATTTCTGAAGGATACTATAAATACTACATATACTAAAGCCATTGCTTGGACAAACAAATGAACACATAACCAGAAAATTAACACAGATCTAGTTGATCATCCAAGACATATTCAGTGTTGTTTGTTTTTTGTTTTTTCACAGGAGATATGATATGGCTAAATCTAAAGTATGTTACATAGCTAAAACAGTGGTAGAAACCATTCTAAATCCTACAATTTGACCCTATTCTTGAACGTACACACAACGTCAGAAGCAAAATTCGTCAGGTCTATTTGAGTTTACCCTACAATTTCAGATATTTGGATGACATAAGTATGTAGTTTGCACATTGTTACATTTGATTTTATTCCAAAACTATCACTTTAATTGTTTAAATGGAATTTCTTCAGATGTATCTCAGATTTAGCTACACTGACATACCTTTCATTGAAGATACTAGAAAAGAACATATCTCTCTGTTCAGTGCACACCAAATATCTGTCGCCCGAGGCATACAAAAGCACGGTCTGTCATATTGAACTTCGTCTGCACTCTGTGTTGGGGGGATAATATGTTCAGTCGATCATTAACATGTCATGGTACAGTATGCAGTACACGTGCTTTTACCTGAGTAGTTATGGTCTGAGAGCCGTCTGTGACGCTGACGGTAAGGTTGTAATTGGATCTTTTGGCTGCATCCAGACGCCTTGCTATCATAATACTCCCCATGTTCTTCTCAATGTAGAAGTCCTGGTCCTCATCACCACCTAGAAAATGACACAAGCTGGTGGTTACAACCAGAGCCCTCGGCAGAGTCCAGGGCCATCTAAAGGGCAACTGTCGGTGTCTTTCAGCAAAGCCCAGCATGGACCCGTGTGCATTAATGGATGAGTGAACAGCAAGAGATATTTCGTGACACTAAGGCACAGGTGGCATGCAAACCGAAGAAAACAAAACCTGTTTAAATGAGTGATAAGCTGACTCTTTGTCCAGAACCAGCCCTTTTAATTGATGGCCATTCTAGCATAGTAGACCACAAGCTTATATGACTAAGCCTTTGCTGAAAACCAACCACTCACATTTCATGTACATGCGTGAGAACGGGGTGCACACTCAGCTTTCATCTTGTGTATTTTAAATACAGAACAAGGTCACCTGAAAAGGCCCCGCTAGAGTTGCAGAGTACACAAGAACGAAAAAGAATTGTTTCAGGGGAAATATTTGGCATGCGCACACTCAGAACAGACGTCTCAATCAGTAGGGGTAAACTCATGCCTGCTTCGGCAGATGGTGTTTATTAAGAAATGCACCTTTTGAAGGCTCTCTGGCCTTGTTGTACAGAGAATAAAGTGATCGAGCGGCCCTTTAACTTCTTTCTTGTCCATCTATTCATTCCCCAAATTCATCAGTTAAGCGGCCTCTGAACAGATTTATGTATAGCGACATCTCTTTTACTGTTCCAATGCCCATGACCAGCTGTGACTAATGCTGCGCTGACAGATCCTGATGGTGGCTCTGGGAGAGTTTCTGAAGAAAGCCTGTGTTTGAAGCGGCCTCTTTGCTTCTAATCGATGCATAATTGGCTTCTTCAGACGTGGGGCTGAATCTCAGCTGCCACAGAGAAGACACCCACTTCATGAAGAATGCTGTATCAAATTGATGTTTTGGGGAAACTGGTTAAGGTGATTTTCATGTGGTTTGATCTAATGTTTTTTATTTCTAACTGTCTGAATTGGTTCGGAGGCACTCAGCAGCAGACACACTTAGTGGTTGTTAAAAGTATAGCATTTGGTTTCGAGAAATTTGCAAGGGCACGGAATAGTATTTCACTACCCATCAAGATTCGTTCACGGGTCTGAGACGTATGTTTAAGAATGCATCCATTTTTTGACATTAAGTCTAAATCTAAAGTAAACAAGCTATTTCAACATATATTTCAACAAAATACTGAAAACATAAGCCATGTTGTTTACATATTTAGTCAAAATGCTAAGAAAATAAGTAATGTTAAGTCAAATACATTGGGCCATTATTTAGCAAACTCAATCAAACCATTTTTTTGTCTTAGATTGGGACTATAAGCCAGTATAATCAAAATAGTGACAAAAAGGCAAGTCAAACAGTCAAAATCTCTTGGAAATAAGCCATTCCTTCAACATATTCAGTCAGAATACTGAGAAAATAAGCCTATATTCAGCTCTGGAGCACGCCAATCACTGGCTCAAGAGGTAAAAAGCACCCCCAAAACTTGGCTGTGGGGCTATGGAGCATTGTAACTGTATTCTCTGGACTGATGGAGCTCCAGCCAATACCTTTGGAATGGGTTCGAGTGGTGATCCAGCATCAATTCTTGTGTCTGAATGTAATCGCATCCTCAAATCTTCAATCTTCACAGTAATGTTCCAACATTCAGACTAAAACCTTCCCAGAAGACTAGAGGCTCTTACAGCAGCAAATGGGGGACAAAGTCCCTATTAAAGCCATCGATTTTGTGAGAAACTTTGAATGAGCATATGTCTACAAACCTCTGAATATTTAGACACTGTAGCCCCTTTATATTTTCATGACACATCACATGGAGTGAAATTTTACAACATTAGCAGACATTCATATAAATAGCTTTTATCTTTATGCTATAATGATGTCATTTCAAATATGAGGTTTTGTTCCAGCAGGTCTATTTACAGGTACGATTTTTGCTGTGCTGAATACTAACTGTATAGAGAAATATATGGAGAAGTCTCCAACTGGATTCACTCTAGTGTGGAGAAAAATAACACGTCCACAGTCACTAGAAGGCTGAAGAAAAAGGCATCTTTTCAGACGTGCAATGAATGAAGCCTTGTGTTATTTCCTCATAGAAAAGGGTAATACGTCGCTCTTCCATAATAGAACAGACAAATACAGCCCTCTATTACAGTCAATAGGGAAACTGTGCCTCTACATCCGGCTGCTGACAATATTCCCGACTCGTTTCTATATGGAGTTGTAGGCGGCCGAGAATGAGGCTAGAACTCAAGTTGCGGCTTGAAGGTCAAGAGGAGCACCCTTCCTGCAGGCGAGGCTGAAAGACAGCTTGGCGTGTCCAGTCACTAGGACACCGATGGAGGGGAAAAGAGAGCAGGGGACCTGGCCTGTCATCTGAGGAAATGTGAAGCAGTTGGAGCTTTGCCTTTTAGCTCAGATCTTATCACAGGGTGGAAAGTTACAGTTAACTGCTCAACACAACACAGGGCCAGTGGAGCTTTACATTGAGCTCAACACAAACACACACCACATTAGTGTTTAGTCAGGGCCCTAATCCACTTGAGGCTGATATCAGCCTACTCAAGCCGAGTATAAGAAAACAAACAGGGGTGTTTGAGTTTAGAGCTGTCTTTAATCACTTCTACAGGCTATGATTAATTTGGAAAATTCATTTTGGCATTACGGACGATGTCACGTAGAGCATCCTCTTCGATAAAAAACAAAACAAAACATGAGCCGACAACTGTAATCCTCAAGAAGCTCAACTCTCTCTTTTTTCCTGAAAAGAATACATGCTCACAAACCTCTATTATTTTGTTTTTGTTCTGCCGGTAGAAGCAACCGAGGTGGGATTATCATCTAAAAAACACCGGGCCGTGTTCGTGCCAGGCTTGCTTGTTTACAGTTACTGAAGCAAGGTGAAGAAGGAGGACAGAGGCAGGGCCATGCTCACCTATGATGTCGAACCAGAGGGGGCTGGGAATGATCTCTGTGCTGATGAGTCCCACAATGTCGGCGACTGGGTCAGTCTCCATGACAGCAAAGGTGTAGTGGGCCTCGTCAAAGGCCAGCGGCACAGAGCTGGGCTCTGGCTGCGGAAGCCATTCTACGTCCAGGCGCGACTTGGACATCCTGGCAGGGCTGCCACGGTCTGTGGCTCTTATCTATGACACATGGGGAATATTTACTATGTAAACGAATTGGGATGTGCAACATGCACGGGAAAGCAGAAAACAGCAGTGCAATATTTGAAAAAGACTATAAACACTGAGTATGTTTTGTTTAATATGTAGATGATTAAAGGACTCTAGGACTGAAAAATGAAATCATTCAACAAGATGATGGTATAATCAGTGTTCAACTGGGGGGAATTGCATCCCTTGCAATATAAAAGTATAAATAAGAAAACAGGCATGCCAGCTGTCTAATTGCAGGCTCTATCATTGGGTGTTTTTATTCATGATCAGCTGAAACTGAATTCACCACTCGATTAAAAAAAAAATCTATTAGAAAAGGCTTTTTTTGGGTGCTATACAACAAGCATAACTACAATTCATAACTGGAGGTTGAAGGTCAAATAATACAAAGATGCAAGTAAAGCTTAACAGCAGACTATCTACGTTTCTTATGTTTACCGTTAGAATGCTGTAGTTGCCTCGCCCGAACTCCCCCTTAGCAGTCACCACCCCTGTTATGGGGTCAATATCAAACTGGCCCTCCACGCTGTTCTCTAGGCTGTAGGTGATCATGCCGTTGGGCCCTTCATCATCATCACTAGCAACCATCCTATAGACCTGCTGGGGCAGGGCTGTGCTCTGGCGCTCGGGCAGCTTGACCTGGAGGAGCTTGTGGCTGAACTGAGGGCTGTTATCATTCTCGTCCAAGACCTTAATGACCACTGTGGCGGTGGAGCGCAGAGGGGGAGCCCCATTATCTGATACAATCACCTGTACACCGCAAGAGGGAAAAGGGGTGATGCGATGAGTCTGATTCAGAACTGCAAGATACTTTTTTAACATCCTTGTATTTGGAAATGTACATTTAATGCATGTTCATTTTTTTTTTATGTAATTGTAATGAATGATGTGCCTCCAAAATATTAGGGCAGCATATGTATGGCTGTATATGACCTGCCTAAGACTTTCATGATAACTGACCTAATCTTATTCCAACATTATTAGTCATATGTCTATTTGGAGGTCACAGGACCCCAGCAAATGGTATGTCAATTGACATTTGTTTGGTTAAACCTTTATAAATGTCTATATAGGCCAATGCCAGGTACCTGAAAGGGTTATATGGTGTCATTTGGGCTTATGAATTCCGCCTTTCAGTAAAGTGTTACAGGTTTTTCTAACATCACCATACAAATTGATTTACATAAGCTACGGCTCATCATCCATTCATTTGGAGATTCCTATATAGTGACACAGTGATGAGTGAAGGCAGAAAGCACCACACGTTTGAGCTGGAAATACAAATAACACCACAAAAGCACAGAACAACGAGAGAAAGACTTGCGCTTCCTGGCTTGATATAGGAGAATCGAGCAGGTGAGCTCACCTCAATAATGTGCTCTGCTTTTTGTTCCCGGTCCAGCTCAGTCACAGTGCTGATCACACCTAAGCAAACACACACAGGCAGAGCAGGAGGGCTAGTCAATGGCACTGAGCTCAGCTGGATTGGCACACCTGTTTGAGTACCTCAGGCGGGCCATTTCACTCTCATTTCCCACAGCTTTGCTTTCTTAGTCGTGTTTACTCAGCGTCAACCTGTTGGACAGTTATTCTTCGTCCTCTCCATTACGACCTGGTCAACAATTCTGCGGTTTTTGCATTTGTCATTTGTCAACTTTGCCGGCGGCCAAGAAAGTGGCTGTGGGTGGCTATAGGATAGGCTTGAGTCGAGTTGAGTGGCTGAGGCTGAGAAAGGGAGATATGTCAACAAACCCTGCATGCTAAACAGCTTCTTCTTCTTTTTTTTTTTTTTTACAGCCGAGCCTGAAGAAGTGGGCTGAGTGAGCTCTGCGTTTTAATTTGGTCAGATTTCTGGCTGAGGGCTCACACCAAGTCAGCGGCAGTTTTTACCACCACGGCAATAAACGTCTCTCGTCTGCGCAGGCGAGGCTGCCAGCTAACCGAGAGGTCCCAGCTGCATTTACTGCACTCACACCAGCCCCCGCTGGCCTTTTACTGCGGCTTCTGTTTAGGCAGGTGACCCCTGTAAGAGCAGCTTTCGAAAGTGTGGTTTTAGCATTAACGCCCACCTGGAGGTCGACTTTAGACCCCTCATAACGCTGAACATAGAGGAGAGACTCGAAGACAGCCAGGATGAGGGTGAGGAGCCCACAGCAGCTCTTACTCAGAACTAGGTAGACAAAATAACTACGAATGATCGTATGTTTTTAATATATGGCACATAAAAAGTAATGATTTAGAGAACTGTGACCTACATGTGCAGATTGTCCCAATAATAATAATAATAATAATAATAAATAATAGTAATAAATAACATACTAATAAAAAATATAATTAGTAATAATAATAATAAATAATAATAGTAATAAATAACATACTAATAAAAAATATAATTAGTGATAATAATAATAATAATAATAATAATAATAATAATAATAGTAATAATAATGAATAGCAGAAAGAGTGCTATTAATACATAGGCCATGGCATAAATCAACAAATAATAATAATATTATTACTATACAAGTTTTATTCCAGTACAGGTCAGAAATTCTCTTTTTGCTGCATTAGAAAACCACATTAAAAAAACATTAAGTGATGAACTTTGTATCCCTGGGCCAGGCTGGTTTAGTTTGCAGTCCCAGTGTAAGCTTTCATTGCTGTGAGATTTGATAGACAAGCCAATCTCAAAAATATTATTAAAATTTGACTTTTGTTTTATCTTTCAACAACCATCCCGCAACTCCCCCTTCAGGATATTCAAGAATGCATAAATACACCAGACATTTCCTTCTCTGCCATTCAATTTACAATACATTGCTGTGACTCAGCTGTAAGAAATAGAGGCTCTTGCCCCAATCCACCCTAGATTTGTTGTGTTCTTAGCAATTTCACATATTGCTGTTCTCCTAAATGAGATAGTTTTGCTACACTAAGCCGTTAAGGCGGTTAGCTTAGTCACACTGGTCTCTGTAGAAATGAGTCACCCAGGCCGTGTTCGAACACAGAGATACAGAGATCTCCAGCCCTTTTTGCTTAAGGAGTAGATCTGAACAGTGTCTTGCTTTTTTTGTGCTGTTATTTTGAGTTTGGAGATGTCATATTAATGTTGTTTGCCATTTTATTTTCATGTAATATATTCCTCTTGATCCTTCGGTGCTCTGCATAGTATTTACCAAGTCATTCCCTTTTTTTCCTTTTAAGGAAATCATTTTGGACTCACACTAATTGATTTCATAGCAAAAACCACAGTGACAGCAGACACATTAACATTACAATGGCAAGAATTAGACAGCCATAAAATACACAGCATAAAAAGGCGACTGCAACAGGACCTGCAGGTTGTGTCTCGGAGATACACCTTTGTGTGCGATAGACTTTTGCAATGTCCCCAGTGCTGGATGGGAGTTAGTTTTGTGTTGTCCCTGTTAGCCCGGGGTGGAAGTGATGAAGCAACAAAGAAATAAGCTGTGAATGGACAAGTACGAGCTTGCAATGCAGGTTAATTTTCTGTTGTAATTTTCCTGGGGGCGCTTCAAAGGCTAATCCACACTGCTGTCAAAGGTCAGGCATTAGGTGGTGTGGGGACTTTTTGAGCTCCAGGGGGCTTGTAATAAAGCTTTCCCCACCACTGAACAAAAATGTCTTCGAATGATGGAGTTTTGTGTACGGTAATTATTTAGTCTTTCCTCCGCGTTCCTTTAGCAGCACACCTTGGTTGTGCCTTGTTTGTGCCTGAACTTGTTTAATTGAACTGTCATATTTTGCACGCTATTGTCTTTGTCATAGTATTGTTAACCATCTAGGGAGGTTTTACCACCCCCCAAAAAGACAAATACATGTCTTAACACAGAAAGGCCGAAGGCAAAGCATGTACCACAAGAATAGAAAGTTCGTTCTGGAAAATGAAAGATCCTTGAGGAGAGTTGTTTACCTGTCTTCGAGTTGATGGTGAAATATGTTCGCTGAGAATCCGGGATCTGGAACGTCAGCTTCCCCTCCGAAGATTTGTCCGAGTCTGTGGCAGTCACTTTCAACACAGATTTGTCTTTGGCCACATTTTCATGAACTGAAGCAAAGTAGACGGGTTGGAACAGCTCAGGAGGATTGTCGTTAATATCCAACACCTCAATGAACACTTCGGTCCAGGACACCAGGGGAACAGTGCCTAGGTCGGTGGCATACACGGTCAGCCAGTAGTGTGGGACAGCCTCTCTGTCCAATGTGTCCGCCGTCCGAATCACTCCTAAAATAGAAAGCCACAGTTTTCAGTTGTTGAAATACAGCGTGTTTAATTAAGCATTTAATGGTATTTAGAATAGCACTATGCATGTATTCATTATGCAGCAATTCATATTAACATATTCTGTTTGCCTCTATATAGAAGCACCCATTGCTGACACAGGTGTACAGATGCACAGGGCTTCTGTAGTCCCCATAGCGAAGTATTAGAATAGGACTCTTTCGAGCAGATAACCATGAGCCTATTTGCACTATGCCTAAAGCCAGGAATGGGCTAGAGGGATATAACAACCCTCTGTTTTCTGGAATGATGGTTGGTGCTCTATCCAATACTTCTGGGATGAGTTGGTAAGTCTGGGATGAGGTGTAGTGGTGACCATTTAACATCTTGACCACACTCTCTTTTGTTGCTGAATGCTCACAGCAATACTCTACAATCTAGTAGAAAGCCTCTCCTGGACAGTAGAGACAGACACCAATAAAAGCAGGATCAACTCTTTTTTTTTAATATCCTTGATTTCAGAAAAAACTATAAATGAGCAGGTGTCCCAATACTTTTGTCCATATAGTGTATGACTACTCATAGAACCCTTTGAATGCTTAAATAGTTCTTTGTCTGGTTAAATTGTTCTTTACATTCAAAAACTGTTCTATATTCTGTCTCTCTTTAAAAATTGTAGGTGTAGCGTAGTGGATAACAACATCTTCCCCGTGGAAGACTAGGCTTTGATTTCCCAGACGATATTCAGCTTACCTGTTTCTTCATCAATAACAAAGACTCCAAGTCCTGTCCCATCGTGAATGTGGTATCTGACAACTCCATCTCGCCCCAAATCCTTATCTACTGCGGTCAGCGTCAGGACAGAAGTGCCTATTTTGGCATCCTCCATAACTGGAGCACTTTGTACAAATGTTCTGAAAGCTGGCTTATTCAAATTTTCATTGACATCCAACACTTCCACCTCTACGAAACAAGAAGATGATAAGGACCTGGGGTGTCCGTGGTCCACAGCACGAACGGTCAGGTTATAAAACGGCTTTCTTTCAAAGTCCAGTTCCTGCGCAAGAGTGAGTAACCCTGTGGCTGTGTCCAGGAAAAAGGTGTCTGACTCACTGTTCTTCAGATTATAGCTTATGAGGCCTCCACTTCCTAAATCTAAGTCATAGCTTTCAACCCACAACAGCACTGTGCCTTGAGGGGCATCTTCAGGGACCTTAATCCTGTAGATTTTGGGGACAAATTTAGGAGGATTATCATTGATATCTTCTAAGACCACCACTAGCTCTGCCATCGAGATAAGCTGAGGGTCTTCTTTCGCTTGATCCCTGGCCTCAATCTTTAAGTCATATCTGGGAAAGGTCTCTCTGTCCAAATGCCCTATCACCCTCACATCCCCAGAGGTTTCATCCACGTTGAAAAAGTCAGCGAACGTTAACAAAGAAAATTTGATGTCTCCGTTGTCGTCAAGGTCGAGATCCACTGCGTGAACTTTGAAGATGCTTGTGTCAGCCTCTGTGTTTTCAGGTATGTTGAGAACATATCTGGGTTGAGTAAATACTGGAGGATTGTCATTTACATCCAGGATATTGACAGCAAGAAGTTTCCACGCGGATATCTGTGGAGTGCCCAAGTCGTATACGGTTATGTTCAGGATGTAGAATTCTTTTGTTTCTCTGTCCAATGTGCAGATAATCTTTAGTTCTCCTGTGTTCATATCAACTGAGAAACATCCATCCTCATTCCCGCTTGAAAGTGCATAAACAAGCTTGCCATTAAAGCCACTGTCATTATCAGTGGCCCTAAATTGTAGCATAGACGTGTTCAAAGCAAAGTCTTCCCTGACATCAATGGAGCTCGGTATGCCAAGAGCAAACTTTGGAGAGTGACGATTGATTATATGGACATCAGAGAAGGACTCTTCCTCTTGGGCAGAGAGCACAGGCTTGATTGATTCAATAAGCTTCTCAGTCAGCTGCCGGAACACTCCGGTTTCTTGGCAGTGTGTGGTGGCTTCCTTGCCGTCGCCTGTGACATACACAGTGACAGTAGTGGGATCAGCACTATATTTGCCATCTGTTGCTGTTATTTTTAGGGTAAACAAAGGACTTTCTGTCTCTACGAAGTCTTTGGGGATGGGCCGAGCTAGTGTGAGAATTCCAGAGACAGGGTCAATGGCAAATAGGTTTTCCTCGTTTCCCGACTCGATTCCATAACGGATTTGCTCCAGCTCATCCAAATCAACTGCAGACATCTCTGCAATGCTCCTTTTTGCTGTGAAGTTTCGAGGTATGGTGGCATTGCATGCCACCCTCTCAAAAAGTGGAACGTTGTCGTTGACATTGGTCATGGTAATGGTCACAGCACATTCACTCACATGGCTGAAAGGGCTGCCGCTATCGGAAGCCCAGATCCTAAGATGGTACCACCTCTTCATTAGCTCATAATCAAACTCTTCTGAGGTAGAAATGACTCCAGTCAGTGGATCTATGACAAAGGGCATTGCGGCTGTGTTTGCAATGGCATAGGTCACAAAGCCGTTGTCGTCCCTGTCCACATCAATAGCAGAGACCGATAGGATGCTAGTTCCTATGGGAACATTTTCTGGAAGAGTGGCCTGGTACGAGGAGGAAATAAATCTAGGAGCATTGTCGTTCTCGTCAGTTATGTCTACTACAACACGAGCTTCAGCTTCGCCATGATTTACCAGGACATCAAACTCATAATGAGATTTCTTTTCAAAGTCAAGAGACTCCGAAGTGACAATAATGCCTGTTTTTGTGTTCAATTTGAATTTATGGCTATCTGAGCTGTCTTTAATGTGGTAGGTGACATTTGATGAGCTAGGATGTACAGATACTTTCAGTACATGGGTTTTTGGAGGAGAATATTCGCTAAGGGTGACGTGATATATTTTCTGCTCAAACGTCAATGATGTAAATTGGGGAGCAGGAATATGGATATTCTCAACTGCTGTTAGCAAAGGAGGGTTACTTCTGTCTTTGGCCTGAAGGGAGATATTCAATCCAAATGGGTTTTGTGGCCAGTTAATCCATTTTGTTGAGACCACTTGAAAGTCACTGCCCTGCAAAGCAGATGGAATAATCTCAAACCCCTTTTCTGCATCTCCTGCAACTATACTCAGAGAGACCACTCGTGCCTTTGCCTGAGGCTCTATCTTGACATTCACACTAATTCTGTCGGTGTCTGTTTGAGGAGCCTCTACGGCGATGGGTGCGACGAGAGTCAAAATTTCAGCGACCCTTTCAACATTTACAACGACCGTAGCAACGTTCCCAAACTTCTGAACCCCAGAGATTTTCTTTGTTCTGTCCTCTGCCAAAATGGTGAGGTCGTACCTGTCTTTCTGAGTTGCGTTAAGTCTTTTGACAAGTGTGACGGTGCCCGTGAAAGGATCAACCGCAAATGGATGTGATCTACTGGTGAAGGAGTAATAAAACTCGGCATTGCTGCCAATATCAGCGTCCGTCGCACTCACTCTCACCACACTTGATTTTACTGGAACGTCCTCCCGGATTACCACATTGTAGGAGGCAGGGTAGAAGAGTGGTTTCAGGTCGTTTGTATCAAGCACTTGGATCGATACCTTTGTTCTGGCCTGGTACTCATAGGTGCTCTCCGTAGCTTCGACCGTCAGAGTGTAAGCATCTCGTACCTCTCGGTTGAGCATGACTGGAGAGAGTGAGTTACCGCTGCCGGTTTTTATCCTCAGGAAGCTGAAATCCCCCACGGCTACCTCCTCTGCTTTGAAAAGGCCATCGTCATCGCCAGCGACAACTCTGTACTTGATGTCCCAGAAGGGATCGGAAACTACAATGCCCATTCGAATGGGGCTCTCCACATAGGTCCTGGGGGCAGAGTTTTCATTAATGGTGGCATTATACAAGTGATGGGTGAACCTCAGAGGAGAGCTGTTCTTTTCCAGGCTCCTCTGACATCTGGCTACGTGCAGTAGGACTGCTATGACACAGAGCAGTTTAGCTCTGTCTGTCAAGGCCATTTTCATTGGCTCCACATGGACCCTCAGACCTAAAGAGAGCGAGAAAGAAAGAAGGAAAGAAATAGAGAGGTTTGTGTGTTGAGCATCTGTCTCAGCATGCCTATGTGAGTGGGATCAGCGAGCTGGTCAGATCATGAGTTGGTGATTAATCATTTTCTTATGTAAATATATTGTTGCAATGAGTAGGTAGTGTAGATTAATGCTGTTCACATCATACTAATGCCACACACACATACGCACACACACTCCCAAAACTACACACCCACACAGTCTCTCGTTCCAAGTGAAAGCCCACAGTCAGGTATTTGGCCTCCTGTTCCAACATGCCTTGACAAAAGCAGCATTATATTGTTTGAACTTATGAAGAAACGTTCAGCTCTTTTAGACAGGTGAGACATTCACACACAATAATTCATTCTCCCTTATGAACAAAAATATAGGCCCCTATTGTTTTTGACCCAGGGAAATCATTTAATCCCCCATGCTCATGTTCATGTGTCTCTCACAATTTGTCTTGGACTGGAGCGTCCCTGACAATGATAAAACTATGAGATTTAGAAAGCATTATGCTATTTCAAAGAGAAAAATGTCCATGTTATTCGTTATAGATTAAATCACACTAGATATGTTTTAAACTTCTATATAAAGAGCCATTTTAGGTCGTATGACTACATTAAGTAGAGCTCAGACAAGGTCTGGAAACAAACAAATCGTTTGAAAACGTCCACTGAGAGTCTCCAGGCCTTGTTGTAAGTCTAAACAGCTGGTTGAATTTGTGAAGCCATGATCCCCGCAGGGGGAGCACAAGTTAGAGGGTGGCAGAGCGAGTGAGTAAGCATGTCTGTTAGTAATAGGATGTGTTTTGTGTTCTTGTTCCAAGTCACAGCCCACAGTATCAGCTACCTGTAGCCACATGCTCAGGCCAGCAGCAAAGGCTTTCACACGTTTCAATATGAGGGCCCAAACGTGTAAAGGTGTTGCACTTTGCTGGCCTTGGCCATATAGTATCAGCTCCCTTCTAACCGCGTAACGTTACTCATTTGTATATATAAGACAAATGCCTGGCTCTGAGTCAGCATGCTCTACAGGACGTATGGAGGTCACAAATTTGTAAAAGGTTGTCATGCAATGTAGCTTCTATCATAATGCTATGTAGGGTAAGATTGCACAAAGTCACATTTTAGCATGTGTGTCGGTTGTAATTGTCACTAAAATTAAGCTAGTTACACTAGTTCATTCCAGTTTAAATGTGGAAGTAATGAAATCTGTCAACAAGTTCATTGGTTTACAGTTGTTTTCTTATATCCATGTCCGTGCACAAGCTTGTCAGGGTTGTCAGTGGAATAGTAACTGTTCCTTGCTATAGGTTGCCAAAGTTCCCAGACTGGGCTTCACCAACAGTAGGCCTTGAGAAGGACAAATCATGTGGTTAAGAGTCTCAGCTAAATGCTATAAATGTAACTAATAACTATAAATATCACACTTAGCATGTCATGGTCATGTCATTTGTCATTTGGAAATATTATATAAACATAAAGTCTGTTTTTCCACCCTATGTTTCTGGAAAAAAAATACTAAAAATGTTACTAGGTTTTATGAAAACAAGCTTTATGAAAACAAGCTTTATGAAAATGCTGATATCACAAAGCATGCATGTTTCTGGCTGGATCTCAAATATACCTCCTTACTCCCTATATAATGTACAACATAAGTTATAAAACTAGAGCGTCTACACGCACCTAGCACTAGATTTCAGGTTTCGACTTATGAATAAATATAACTACTGTTCTATTACAAATATAAAATGATCTGTTTAGCTTTGCAATCCATCATTTCATGACTTGCACAGTACACCACATAATTAATTTATTACATTTATTTGGCATTAAACCTGTGTGGGTTTTTTTGTATGTCTCTCTTTATGATGTATTGGCCCATACTGGGCTAGCATGCTCATCATGCAAAAAATGAACCTCTTGCGCAATTCACAAAGGATCAATAGCAGCTTCATTTGCACCTTCATTGTGCCTCCAAGTCCACTGTCTGCCTGTTTAAAGATAATGTTCCATGTAGGCTTGCTTGTGTCCACGCCCAGAGACACAGGGAGACAATTATCTAAATTACGAGTGTCCAGAAGAACAGGCAATTAGGACAAATTCCAGTTTTGTCAGCTCTTGAGGAGTTTGCCATGTCCTCCTTCCTCTCACCGTTAATTTGATCAATATCAGCACAGCTTCACCCAGAGGTCTTTCCTGAGTTCCTACTCTGATGGTCAAATAGCTTAAATTGACCTCATGTGTGGTTTGGAATGAGAGGTTAGAAACATAGGGTCAACTGAGAAGGCTTGTTTAAATTATTGGCAGTGAGGTTATCTCAGCGGACATCTGGATTGTGTACATCAGGTCATCTCAACCTTACGTATAACTCAGACTGCACTGCCAGACAGAACACGGTTCAGGTTATAAAAGTTGAGATAAGTGAAATGCAGCTACTTTCATTGGTTCTGATTTGGTTGTGTTGAGTGTTGTTTCTTAATCTAGTAAATTATGTAATATTCATTTGAACTCCTATAAAATGTTTCATTCATGTGTCAATCCAGAATTAGTATTTAAAGTCGGGTTAGAAATGAAAAATTCACATTTCAGGTGCATTTCATTCAGAATTGCTAGGAAATGTCCCACTTTGTTGCATCAGTGAAGCAAACGACAGAATAAAAATGTTAAAAATGTTCAGAAAACAGTTCACAAATTGAATGAAAAGCTGGTAGTTTCTCATGGCCTAAATTAAATTACTACCTCTTCATATAACTTTAGGCATTATTAATTAGATCCTCTAAAGAAGGAAAATACATATATTCAAAGCATGTGTTGATACTTTCACTGATGCTTTTCAGTCTCTTAAGCGGTAAGTAAAGTGCAAAGGTGTTAGGAAGTAGTTCCACACACCCCTGCTCTCACAGTCAACGTACCTGAGGTCCTCAGACAAACTCCTCATGGAACTTTTCGTTAATTCCTTACAGCGTTGGTAATTTAGTATCCCATCGTTGCATAAGAAGTCGTTCTTCCATAATGCACTCGAAAAAGAAATCAATTACAGTAAAAAAAAAAAAGTCTCATGTATGCACCGCTCAAGCTAACTTGCCTTTACTCAAGAGTGAGTAGTGAGTTGCCGTGCTGGTGAGACACCTTGTTCCCTTAGGACGTTCATCCCCTCCCCAATCTGTTCCTCCCTCCCTCCACCCCCCTTCCCTGTCCAACACCCAACCAGCCGCCCAGGCACATGTCGCTCTCTCTCTCACTCGCTCGCTCACTCACTCACTAGCTCAATCTCTCTCCATTTGGGCTTTGGGCCACGGGTGGATCTGTGGGACTCAAGATCTTTCTGTTCAGAACTGTCCCATCCAGGAAGTAGGAATTAAGCTCTTGGTGCACCTTCTTACTTTTAAAGCAAACCTCAGAGGTTTACTCTTTGGGTTCTAGCTGCGTTTTAGCTTTCCTCAAGGGCAGAAACCTGCTTGATGAAATGTAACAGAAGCTTTCAGGACTTTGGGTGTATAACCAGAAGCTTCCAGAACTATTCATATCAACAGTAACCAGAAGGCTGATGACTGTGTTTGTGTTTTTATTCTGAATAATCAAATGCAGCTGCAGTTCACACAAAGGAACCACAAACACGAAGTTGTTCCAAGCGGTCCTGAAAAGTAATTAGCTTTTTATCCGTTTTTGAGCTTCTGCTTACGCCCTGAAGGAAATTATCTTTTGTCTTACTGTTGTGTACACACAGATCACAGCTCCCATTTGATTAGCTGCTGAGTGAGGTGTGTGAGAAGCTTCTGGAGACAGCTCAGCATACCTTCAGGTTTACCATACATCAAAGTCGCAGTGCTCCAGGGAGAATAACGTGTCGATAAGATCAATTCTACTTTCAGCAACTTTAACCCTAGTCATTTTCATCAAAAAAAAAAACTAAACAAAACAAACAGAAACGTCAAGCCATGCTGCGGGGCGAAGCCCCCTAACCCCTCCCCAGCTCAGATGCTCAGTTGAGATGATGTAATCGGGGTCCATGGATGGTGCCAAGTTCAGCCTTGGAGTGGAAGTGGACGAGCACATGGACCCAGTGAGAAAGGGGGTGGGCATGGCCCACAAATAAGGCTCAACAGACGGTGGGCACTGGGCCACTGGCAGCAGGTGGACTTAGCAAAAGTGCACTTTGAAGACAGAGTGAAAAATGTACAACCCTCAGGGCACAAGAGGAAGATTTAGAAAGAGAGCCACCTGCATCTCGGTTGCTTTTCTCTTTTTTTGTATGTGTGCACTGCTTCTCGCCCAAGTAATGTTTGGAATGGATTAGAGCCTGTTTTCATAGCAACATGTGAAGCGAGTGTCTTAACAGTGCCCTGTTGTCTTCCATCCCTGCTCATAATTGAAACTCTTTAATTATGTGGTTACTTAGTGTAAATCTCAAGCATGGAAGACAAGATAAACCAGGAATCACACCATATATATATAAATCCTCTGATTCCCTGCTCTAAACTCAGCATTTATGCAAGTACACAAGTACACAAGTATACAAGTTAAATATTCAAAAGTATTCAAAGGAATAAAGAGCACTGTTTGAATGCAGGTTATTACTCTCACTCTTGTCCTCTCTCAGACTAGAGTTTGTCCTTGGCACATTTCTTTAAGAATGATCAGCCCTGCTGCACCTTGCAATTCATAATGACCTTATAATGAGTTTAAGAGCATTATCTATGCCATAAGTCACATTGGTCACTTCCACAGGTGGCCTACATTGCTGGGCCAAACGTTTGGGGACATCTTGCCTTCTGTTGAATTTATGAAGTATATTTGCTTTTTATTGCATTGTCGCAATCTGCACCGTGCCTAAGCATGTTTCTCTCCCCCAAAGTCCGGTTCGTTTGACTAGTGTGATTGCTCTGTGTGAACCGTGCCCAGGCCTGCTTGAAGAGGTGGGCTCAGGAACAGTTCAGTTGGACTTCTAGTGTGATTGCTAACCGTGTTCGAGCACGTAACTCTAACATGACGTCAGTGACATTGAAAATCGGGCCTGAGCTAGAGGGGTAAAGGGGCTCCCAGCATTGAGCTGTGGAGCAGTGGAACTGTGTTCTCTGGAATGATGGTTGGTGCTCCTTCCAGTACTTTTGGGATGAGTTGGGGAGTTGGGGATGAGGTAGGGTGGTGATCATCCAACATCCTGACCTTGCTAACGCTCTTGTTGCCAAATGCAGTCAAATCCTCACAGTAATGCTTCAAAATCTAGTAGAACACATTCTCTAGACAGTAGAGTTGGTTTCAGAGGAATTAATGAATGAGCAGATGTCTCAATCCTTTTGTCAATACAGGGTTGCTGCTTGTACTATATATTAAAGACCAGGTATGGGGTTCGGAGTTAGAGAAAAATAATCAAGGTGATGTAATGGATATTTAGTTGACTGTACATTAAATATGCATCAAGAAAGCATCTCTGTGGGCTGTCCAAATAAAGTGCTAACTAAATATTTGTGTCTCTGCTTGAGAGATTGATGATCAAGATTAGAAGGAGCAAGCAGCATGAAGAACACGACTGCAGAAACACTTCAAAGACCTTTAGATTTTTTCTTTTCTTTTTTTAAAGAAGTACACTGATACTGATCTCACAAGGAAAGCTCAGCATGGAGACAGTGTGGTCAGTGCATGGAGAGCGTGCTCGATTAAGGATAGTCATTTCATTCTCTCGCTCTTTCTGTCCAGTTCACAGGCTATCTGCCCCAGGCTTTCAGGTGCCCCTCAATGTGATGAGCGGATTGATTGAGGTGCACAACTGTCTGCACCAAGTAAACAGTGTCCTGCAATCACTGACCACATGGGCTCCCAGGCGAGTCGCTATGCTCTTAGGCTATGTTTACGAGGCAGCAGTGCTGCTGACAGCTGGTTAGGTACTATTATCAGTGTGCTGGAAGGGTCAAGAAAAAACACTTGCAACATTCAGTCCCCCTAGTGCGGCCTTCATTTTCACAGTAGAGGAACTGGAGAATCCATCTGGAATCCGAATTTTAAGTGAATAGTATTGAGCAGCTTTGGCTCGGCTGTGGGAGTAGAGGATGAGAAAAAGCGAAGGATGGAGGGAAAGAGAAAGACGAAGGGAGTGACTCTGTATATCATTCAGGGCATAGAACCCATAGTAAATCCTCTTCTTTAAGGGCTGAAGGAATTAAGAGTGCCAGACTTGCCAAGACATTTAATGTTTGCTTAAGATTTTTTGCTTTCAGTAAATGAATGCAGTTCATAACTTGTCATCAGATAAAATGTAATTACCGTTCATTGTTCAGTGAGATTTCATCCATGACTGTCCTACATATTTTGAGCCTAAACTTGTATTAAACAAAAGCTTAAAGAAACCAGGGGGTAGTATTAAGAGCATAAGAGCATTATAATGTTTTAGTGTTTGCATTTTATACTCATTTGTTGAAGCAGTGGCCACAATAATGTGCAAATCTTCCTAAAATTCCTTAAACTGCTTTTAAAGTAAATGAAGTTGGCTTGGATGTAAAAATTGAAACAATTGTATACTGTCCTTTACAAGCTTCATATTACACTAAAAATAAATAGAAACTAGAAACTATGTTTTTGGTTTAAATCAGTTACACTAAATAGACAAAAGTATTGGGACACTTGCTCATTCATTGTTTCTTCCAAAACCAAGGGTATTAAAATGAGAGTTTGCCTTGCTTTTGAAAAAGTAACTGTATCTACTGTCCAGAGAAGAAGGCTTTCTACTAGATTTTGGAACATAGCCATGAGAATTTGATTGCATTCAGTGACTTATCCCCAACTCCACAACCCATCCCAAAGGTTCTGGATGGGGCATTAACCATCATTCCAGAGAACACAGTTCCTCCACCGCTCCACAGCTCAATGCTGGAGGGCTTTATACCCCTCTAGCCCACACCTGGCATTAGGCATGGTGCCAGTAGGTTCCTGCTTATCTGCTCCAGAGAGTCCTGTTCTATTGACAAGCTGTGTGTGTGCATTTGCACATATGTGTCAGCAATGGGAAAAGAAAAGAGAATATATCAAATGTAATCTAACCCCTTAGCCTTACCAGTAACCAGGAGAAAACAGAAATAAACAAACCATCCCTCCCTATAAGGAAGTGAAAACTGCAGTGTCTAGGCCTCACAGGCTTGATAGAGAACATACAGACTTAGTAACATCAACACTAACATCAACACTGGAGCTTACATAAGAGTTTGTCATTTGTCATTTGTCAATACCCAGGTTTTACACACCCTAATAAAAACCTTAACACCTTGTAACCTCCTCCAAACACAATTAAGACAGCCATCACATCCTTATTGTTACTCTAATGAAGCATGAGCGTTTTTTTAAGGAGCTTGTCACAGCACCGGAAAGCAAGTGAATGAACCCCCCTCTCTCTCCTCCCCCTTTCAGTTGGGCGTTGCCTAGCCAGATACACAGTCTCCTCTGCCCTTCCCCCGTCCTGTACACAAATACAAACACCCCTGTTGCTGATTGGCTAGAGCTGTGTTGTCTGGCTCGACCCGAGCCACTTTGCTTGGTTCCCATTTGCATTGGAGCCAGAGCTGAGGACAGACACTCGACTCATTCCCAGCACACAAAGAGTGTATTTAACTGAAATCATAAACAGCAGCTTTATGGTAAAACTACATTGGCATATCATACTGTTCTGCCATATTGTTCTGCCATGGTAAGTCATACCATGTTGTAAACCACATTGATTTGTGTGTGCCAAACAATTAATATCAGGATGTTTTTTAGCTGGTTGAGAG
The DNA here is from genome assembly GCF_030463535.1 of Salminus brasiliensis. NCBI lineage: Eukaryota > Metazoa > Chordata > Actinopteri > Characiformes > Bryconidae > Salminus > Salminus brasiliensis. The sequence continues at coordinate 10,588,343 of NC_132896.1, forward strand.
ATGTTTGTTTTGGCATGAATTTACAGAAATGAGATTGGTGACAATCTAAGTTCTGTGTTTGTTAGCAATTTTAGCCTAGTATCACCCTGTTCTGACCTACAGAAGCAAACTTCAGATACCAAACATGCCATAGCTAATTGCCTGCATCTGAAGTAAGTGATAAATGATGTTTATGATGTACAGTTTTTTTGTGAACTCTAATATTCTCATTTACCGTATTTTTTTAAATGAATTTTAAAAGGTTCTTTAGGGAGGCCAAAGTGGTTCCTCTGTGGCATTGCTCCAACAAAACCTTTTTGGTCCCTTTATTTTTCGGATACTTATTATTTAGTTATTAATTTACTATAAATGATTAGTTAACTACTGTTAAATGATGTCATATCGTCTTGAGAGTAATTGAGAGGAGACAAGACCCACAAACACCTTAGTAAGAGTTTAGGGGAGGCACTGGTTCGATCCCCAGTGCCAACATCAACAGCTTAGGTGCCTTTGAGTAAGGCACTTAACCCTCAATTGCTCCCCAGGCCCGGAGGTGGCTGCCCACCACTCTGGCTGTGTGATCTCACTGCCCAAGTCATTAATATAAGCGAGTGTGTTTGCTGCTACGGATTAAATGCTGTTAAATGCAGGTTGAATTGTGTGCTTAACCTTAATAAAATGTGCTCAGCCTTAATCTTTGATTTGGGTGCTAATGTCTTGGTAATTAGTTGCAGGTTTGAATAATTAATCGTATTAACCCTTTAACTCGTAAGGAGCCAGCATGGCCTCCATTTTAATTCCCTAGCTATAAGAGCAGTTACTGAATAATGAATCTCAAGATTAATTACTGAATAATGACCCTAAAAAACAAGGCAAGTGCAATAGAAGAAACATGCATGCATTTTTAATTCCGGTACTGTGGCTCTCACTCCTAGTTTTGGGGAGCTCAAGCTCCTGACACTTGATGACTCATGATTTCCTTCCTGCTACACACATGACATAGTACCTCATCAATTAATTATCAAGCCCTTCACAAGCCAAGTGAGACGAGTTAGAGCAGGGCACATGGGCCTTGGGACTGCTGCTCTAATATGCCACTTGAAAAATCCTGATGAGGGCATCAATAAAACAGACGAGGCGAAATAACCCAGTGCAGGAGCTCAGGAGTGAGGCGGCACCTCTGTGGCATTCCTTCATTGATAAACTTGTACAAATCACCCACTTTATCAAGAACCTTATGAAGACAAAGTGAGTCCAAAATAAACACTCCAAGACGAGGCCAAGGCCACTTTTAGCTACGTGTTTACCACCAAGTGGACTGACCTCTTAGCAAGCAATTACAGCGCAGTGGTCCATTGTGTTTGACTCCGGCTCAGCCAAAGGAATGCATTAGCCATCTCATTAGAAGGAGAAAACACTCTGACATTGAGTGGCTGCTGGTGTCCTGCATAGTGATCCACCCTAAGCTCCCAGAGGCAGCGGGAGGGGACCTACCATCGGCTTGGCTAGGCGGCAGCTTTTGAGAAATTCTCTCGTTCACTATTTTTGTATGAAAATGAAGTTTCTGGCAGCAGAGTAAACCACTGGGTACGGTGCTCATTTGAGGAATAATGCTACGACCTTCCGGATCTTTAAACAGAACCGTGTTTGAACAATCTGACAGCTCTCAGGCTCCCCATGATGACCGTTATCATGTCATCAGTTGCAACCTCATCCTTTCTCTATTGCCTTGTTTGATCCATTTAGGCATAAACAAAAACACCAATGAACTGACTGGGTTTGCAAACATGTGAAGACATATGGTGTCACAGCTGCATGTAATGATGAGCATTTTGCATTTTAAGTGTGTTGTTCACAACAGAATGTCCAAAATCAAAGTACTTCATGGAGCTGCTTTTGTTAATGGACCTTTAAATGGCTATGATCACACAGAAGGTAAAAGTGGCCAGAATTGCTTTTGTCATATGTGACACAGATGTGTTTTTGCATGGCAATGTGAAAGGCACAAAACACATTAAATCCAGGTCACTTTCATATGTGGTGTTGCAGTCATCTGCAGCATTGCGACCAAGTCTGAACAGCCAGATCAAACTCGACATTCCCAGAGGAGAAGGAAAAATGGAAAAAGGAAGAGTTGAACAGGGTCACAGTAGGACGTGACTGCAGCATCTATGAAAAAGGAAAAGTTTCAAAACTAAGAAACCAAGGACACAAACCAAAGAAGCGGCCATGGCCGAATAACATGTCCTTTTTACAGCGCACTTGAATGCATTCTCTCTGATCAGCCCAGCTGTTAGCCACTCGAGCTCCTGGCGAAGACAAAACCAAAACTTCAGGTGCATGAGCATCAGCTCATAGGAGCGTGAGCTGTTCAGACAATGCCTATTGATATAGATTACATAAAAAAGTTGTGCTCAACCTTAAAAAAACACCAGATTTGGGCCATTTTGCCTTCTGTGTGAACATAGCCTAAGTAAATTAAACTAAAATCCTCAGTTGGACAAAATAAACTCTCAGCATCCTTGAACAGCACAACACTGAATCAGTTTCCACACTTCTTTCACTCAACTTCAGGTACACAATAGTGTGCAATTAAGCAGCATATCACTGCTATCATGCAAAAACCTTGGTAACTTACAGGAGAAGGAAAACCTAGTTAAACTTTCAATGGAAGACAATTTTGGAGCATTTTTATGGGTCAATTCATCATCAAATTTGGACACAATTTTAACACCGGAGAGCTGCCAGATTCACATTATGCCAACAAGTAATAAACAGAAACAATGATAATAAACCATGCATGATCTATGGTTTTACTGCACTTGTTTGGGTAATTTACATAAAACATAATGTGTAATGACAATAAAACTGAGACATCAAACTGCCAAAGCGCCTGTTCACTCTGTTCTCTCTCCTTCCAAACAAACTTTATGCAAATGAGTTGTGCATCAGCCACTGAGGTATTGATATGTGGCTTAGGAAACCGGTTGCGTGTCACCTGTAGCCAAGCTGCATGCCAAAGACTCAACACTCGTGGGGGATATAACGGTTTAAAATAACAGATGTTTTTAAAACACAGGATATTATCATGTTATTTAATTTATTGAACGGTAAAATTCTATATTCGTCTGCCATTACTTTTTTCTGTATTTTAGAGGCATGTCCCCAAGTAAGCAGTAGTTGGTGAGAGAATGGATTTGGCTTACTGTAGTGAAAATGCACTTCTGGCTTTGAATATATAGAAATTCATCCATCTGTCTACCTATCTATCTTTCTATCCACTTCTACCCAGGAAGGAAGTTATACCCCCTGCATGGGGTTCAGTCCATCACAGGTTACCACTCGCACTCATTCACTCCCATACTCACACCTAGGAGCAATTTCACACAGTTAATTGGGGGGTGGTAGGAGGAAACCAGAGTACCCAGAGGAAGCCCATATATACCGGCGAAGAACACACCTTACAGGACCCCTTACAGTGACCAGAGCATGGATCAACATTTCTAAATTCAGCCATGTCTCTCCACTGCTGCGTTCTCTTCACTGGCTTCCTGTAGCTGCCCGCATCAGATTCAAAACCCTGACGCTGGCCTACAAAGCCAAGAATGGACCGCCCCCTCCGTACTTGATGGCAATAGTCAAAAGCCGATCTGCACCAAGAGCCCTTCCAGCTTCAAGTACGGCTCGGCTTGACCTGCCATCCCTCAAAATCAACATAAGACAAGCGTCCAGGCTTTTTTCTGTCCTAGCACCAAAGTGGTGGAACGAGCTTCCCCTGGGTGTCCGAACGGCAGAGTCACTCGCTGTCTTCAAACCCAGACTGAAGACCCACCTCTTCCGAGAGTACTTTGGTGTACTTTAGTGCACTGTGTGCAGAATTATTAGGCAAATGAGTATTTTGATCACATCATCCTTTTTATACATGTTGTCCTACTCCAAGCTCTATAGGCTTGAAAGTCAACTACCAATCAAGTAAATCAGGTGATGTGCATCTCTGTAATGAGAAGGGGTGTGGTCTAATGACATCAACACCCTATATAAGGTGTGCTTAATTATTAGGCAACTTCCTTTCCTTTGGCAAAATGGGTCAGAAGAGAGATTTGACGGACTCTGAAAAGTCCGTCATTGTGAGATGTCTTGCAGAGGGATGCAGCAGTATTGAAATTGCCAAACTTTTGAAGCGTGATCACTGAACAATCAAGCGTTTCATGGGAAATAGCCAACAGGGTCGAACAATCAAGCATTTCATGGCAAATAGCCAACAGGGTCGCAAGAAACGTGTTGAAAAAAAAAGGCGCAAAATAACTGCCCCTGAATTGAGGAAAATCAAGCGTGAAGCTGCCAAGATGCCATTTGCCACCAGTTTTGCCATATTTCAGAGCTGTAACGTTACTGGAGTATCACAAAGCACAAGGTGTGCAATACTCAGGGACATGGCCATGGTAAGGAAGTCTGAAAGACTACCTCCTTTGAACAAGAAACATAAGATAAAACGTCAAGACTGGGCCAAGAAATATCTTAAGGTTAAGGACTGATTTTTCTAAGGTTTTATGGACTGATGAAATGCGAGTGACTCTTGATGGGCCAGATGGATGGGCCCGAGGCTGGATCAGTAAAGGGCGGAGCTCCACTCCGACTCAGACGCCAGCAAGGTGGAGGTGGGGTACTGGTATGGGCTGGTATCATCAAAGATGAACTTGTGGGACCTTTTCGGGTTGAGGATGGAGTGAAGCTCAACTCCCAAACCTACTGCCAGTTCCTGGAAGACACCTTCTTCAAGCAGTGGTACAGAAAGAAGTTGGTATCGTTCAAGAAAAACATGGTTTTCATGCAGGACAATGCTCCATCACATGCATCCAAATACTCCACAGCGTGGCTGGCCAGTAAGGGTCTAAAAGAAGAATAAATGATGACATGGCCCCCTTGTTCACCTGATCTGAACCCCATAGAGAACCTGTGGTCCCTCATGAAATGTGAGATCTACAGGGAGGGTACACAGTACACCTCTCTGAACAGTGTCTGGGAGGCTGTGGTGTCTGCTGCACGCAATGTTGATCGTAAACAGATCAAGCAACTGACAGAATCTATGGATGGAAGGCTTTTGAGTGTCATCGTAAAGAAAGGTGGCTATATTGGTCACTGATTTGTTTTTGGTTTTGTTTTTGAATGTCAGAAATGTTTATTTCTAAATTTTGTGTTATTATATTGGTTTACCTGGTGAAAATAAACAAGTGAGATGGGTATATATTTGTTTTTTATTAAGTTGCCTAATAATTCTGCACAGTAATAGTTACCTGCACAAACAGATATCCTTCTAAGATCTAAATCTAAAAAAAAACACTCCAACTTCCAAAAATATTAAGCTTTGATATTTATGAGTCTTTTGGGTTGATTGGGAACATAGTTGTTGTTCAATAATAAAAGGAATCCTCTCAAATACAACTTGCCTAATAATTCTGCACACACTGTAGAGTGGTCACCTTACTGACTTGTGTGTAGTAGCGTCTAAGCTTAGAGGTATCTTTGAATTTTTAGCCTATTCAAACTAGCTGAGGTTTTACTTGGGTAAATAGCAAAGCACTTTTGTACATCGCTCTGGATAAGAGCATCTGCTTAAAGCATAAAATGTAAATGTAAATGTAATGGATCGAACCTACAACTCCAGGCTATGTGTGATATACATACTACCTACTGCACTACACAAAGTGAAAAGTCAGAGTTTGCAGATTTAGGCTTTAGTGTGCTCAGATTTGTATTACTGCTGCAGCCCCACCTCCCTCCTGCCTGCATGCCAAGCTGGCAGTATGCTTCATCACTTCAGTGTGAATGGAGCGCTGAATTGCTGCAGGTTGAATGGGCCACTGTAAATGTGACTTCACAACCATGAGATTTCAACTGGGTAATTTCTATATTTGGACTGTGTTTGTGCAATTATGCTTGGACCTCATTTACACCTGGTCACTTAATGAGACTGGTATTTGGACTGTATCCTAATAAGACTGTAGTCACATGCATTTACACTGGGTAGTCAAATATGTCTCCTGTTAGTCAGACTGGAATCTGATTGCAGTATGCAAATGTGCTCGTTGCGCTGCAGTTATTACTGGTGTTCCGGTTGTACTGGGAGGGGTTCTGGTTGTCTGGGTGTCTGGTGTGTCTTGGAGAGATGCTTGCGTTCACACTGCTATAACATGCTGCTTAAATGCGTTTCAAACCACCTCCTAAAGTGGGTTGAGGGATCAGATTTGAATCAATTTTAAATGCGTCTTGGGTGTTTTTACACTTGCATTTTTGTGTGGCTCTGCCTTATCCAGATATAGTCCTGATTTTCGAGAGGGCTGAAGTGACCAGGTGTAAACAGGATATTTGAGACTATATCCCTATATGTATACAAATCACATCAGCAGCATATCAACAACAAAAAAAGCAAATAAAAAAGGAAGAAAATTTTTCACAGTATGACCTCTTTACATTCTACAGATGTGTTGAACCGAACTGCCTGGTGAATGCACTGTAGTCCAGCAGCCCAACTTGTGAAACATAATACCTAAAGCACTTCCCATTCAGGAGAATGCAAGGCCATCTTTTTTCCTGTGAAATGAGAGCAATTTTCTGTGAACAGGACTCTTTGTCTGTCAGAGAGCAGGAAATAGATTGAGCTCTTTATTGTTAAACACTGGCGGCAAGTGTTTACTGACACACACACATACACACACGAGTGGATCGAAGTTGAAGAAAAATGGGAGCGTCTTTTTTCGGGACTCCTCTGCGCGTGTATTGTTCTGATTGTGGTGGGCTGATCAAGTGGAACTGCCAAAGTTGAAATATGAAACGGCATGGATGACGAGTGCACCAGGTTAAGCCTGTGGATAAAACTTCTGAGGGTGCTGTCTGTCAGGCCCTCAGAACACAATGACCATGTGCAAAAGACAGAAAAGAGCTGGAGCAGTTTAAACACACACAAACTCACACACAGACCATTTCTCAATGTAGGGCTGAGGCTTCTGGTTTCAAGTAACCAGGGAAGAACATGGAATTTATACAGGTTTTCTTCAACATCAGGGTTACTGGTGTGTTCTTGGCTTTGAGGTGGAGTCTTAGAAGCATAGGAGCTTAAAGGGAAATTCCACAGATTTTTCAACAAAAGATGCATTATTAAATACACAGTCTTATCAAAATATAATGACCACCCCTGGATAGGAATGAACTCGGCCAATTATTTTGGCTCCACTGGCCATATAGGAGCACATTATAGTTCTGTAATTCCAGACTGTAGTCCATCTGTTTCTCTGCTTACTCTGCTAGCCTCCTTTCACCCTGTTCTTCCATGACCAGGTCCCCACAGGACTTCTACAGAGCAGCTATTATTTGGGTGGTCATTCTCAGCACTGCAGTGACACTGCCATGGTGGTGGTGTGTTAGTGTGCTGGTACGAAAGGATCAGACACAGCAGTGCTGCTGAAGTATTTAAACACTGTGTCCACTCACTGTCCACTCATTAAACAACTTAAAGTAGCTGAATGCATTCACTTGAAGAGCCGTCCACAAACATTAGTCAGAATTAAACATTTAGATCCCTATTTATCCCTATTTTGATTTGGGCCGTCAGTGTGTCTTTGCTACCGTAACATCAGAAAAAGTATGCCTTGCGCATGTACTAAGTCTCTTAATTAATCATGGATGTGTTTTGGACGTAACGTGCAATAAACCAATCAGTGTGTCACTTGCCATTTCCTTTAAGAGCCATGTGCAGTCTGACTTTGGCGGATTGCTATTTCAATGGTGCAAAGGGGGTGGGGGTGTATGCACGCGCCTGTGTTGACAATTCACTGCCAAGATAGCAATGACTGTTGACGTCTGCCTAGGTTGTTTTTTAGTCAGTTGCGCACCTGTGTTTTCCGTTGTCATGGTAGCAGTACAGCAGAAATTTACCTGAACACACCTCATTTCGAGACCACCACGCCCATCTGCATTGATATATTCGCAAGCATAGTTGCTATTTAAACGATGCAGACAGAAGGTGTGAAAATAAGACAGTTGGTGAGGTGTAAGATAGCAACACACCTTGTGCAGGGTGTGAGATAGGGCCCCTAGTATTTTCTGTCAGTACTGACAGCAAAAGTGAAACTAATTGATCGCTTGTATTCATTCTAAATTCCTTACCAATCAAGGAATGCCCATGCACAAATTTGGCGCACCAAATAAGAGACAATGTCACAAAAACCCAAACATTTTAGCTAAAACGGAGGTGAAAAGCAATCATCCATTAAATTGTTCTTCAGATGTTTCTGTTTTCCTCCAAAGAGTGCTGTTTACTATCTGTGTTTTAAGAGCATGGTCCTCATTAGACATATAGGCCTGGTTCTCAATTAGAATTTTTTTTTTAACAAGTGCAAATTGCTCACTCAGCGCAACTGTAATTACGAACAGTAACACAGGTCTTATGATTAATGTTTACTTCTCAGTGACACACATATTCACCGCAAGTTGTATCAGATTAGTTTATGAGAAGGCAAATCTCAGTCTCAGTGAAACACAAACAGACACACGCTCGTGCTCTGTGGAGTGACTGTTCAGCACTGAATAGGATGTAATTATTGAATTTGAAGTCTGAATCCCATTCACCCCAAACCTCCCATTAGGGTAAAACCGAAGAGCGTAGAGACCCAAGTGTATAATCCTCATCTGATCCACTCTAACTCTACATCAACATCATAGCGCACTGTTCTTACACTCCTCAGCAGTGCGGCTTGTTCACACAGCACCAAGGCCTGTAATTAAAACCTTTCTGTGTGTTCCAGTGAGGAAGAGGAGGAGGAGCACAACAGCTTACTCAACAAGCTGCCAGCTTTAGCAGGGTGTAGATTCCCTTTCTTTACAAACGAACCCCTTCAAGTCAAGGCTTTTTATTCAGTTATTAATCTAAAGGCATTACACTGTTAATATCCTTATTTGATGACACTTTATTTGAGAGCTACCAAGAGACTTTCTAACAGAATTATAGGAATTATGTGTCTGACCCATACAGCAGGTTCTATAAAAATTTTAAAGAATATAAAATATTTACATTATGTGGAAACTTGCTTTGTCAAAAATGCTATTATATATAGATATAATGAACCTTTCAAACTTTTGGGGGGTATCAAAGGTGTCAAAATTGTCAAAGTGGGGTCTAGGAATCCCCAGGGGTTACTGATGTATTGCCAGGGGGCCTGCAATCTTTTTTAGAGCCATTATAAACATGACATGGGCCAAAAGATACATGATATGAGCTCATCACTCAGTACATCAACTAACATCAACTAAATTGCAAATCTACTATTAAAGGTAGAAGATGAATGTGGAATGAGGAATGTATGATGTTCTTCAGTTTGAAACTGTGGAGGAATATCTTAAGATGCTTTAAGGAACCTTCAGGGAACCTTTTTCTTTTTAAAACCTTTTTCTAGTAGTTTTTTCCTTAAAGCACCTTAAGAGGTTCCTCCACAGTTTCAAACTTAAGAACCTCCAAAAGTTCCTCAAGGATTTTACTTTTAGCAGTGTACAGTGGAAGTAGACCTAAACGTGATCTCAGACAGATTACATCAAAATGCTGCTGTTCTATCAAACGAATACATGATGCTAATTGAGTCACATCTGTTTACAAAGCATGCTGATTATACCAGCAAGACAGAAGCGTTTTATTTTTTATTGCTACAATATTGAGCACAATATTCAGAAAAGCCTAACACAGCTTGGACACTCATAATGTTTTAAAAACTCAAAATGTTTTAATAGTACATATCTACCTAAACGTTTAACAGCTGTGTTGTATTCATATGTACACAGGAAGGGATCCCTGGCTGCAGAAGGTTTGTTTCAGCTAATGACTGTGTCTTCCATACAGTGAAACCAAAACTGTGGCCATGTTGTCAAATTAGCAACCAGATTTTAAGCACCAGAGACCAGAAGCTAAGTCATATCCATCTTCTTATTTGGTAGATTAGTCCCCTTTCTCCCAGACCTAGCATGTCTCAATTGACTGACTTAATTGAGCTTACAGCGCAAAAGCAGAGCGTATTTCCCCCTGAATTCAGTAAGTAAGATGTTTCAACAGTTAAACTGCAGCTTATGTAAGTTCCATTTCAGCTCAGCTACCCCATATAATAAACAGAAAGGACACGATGCAAGTCCTGCAGACAGGCTTTGCCAGTCAAGGCTGTCAATCACTTTATTGCTAAGTGTAACAGCATGTTTTCCCAGCGCTAATATTGGCCTTTTTTTTAAAGCATGGTCCTTTTTTCTTGTAAGAAGGCATTTAACAACGCTTTAAAAACTGATTTAAGAGAAAATTGGCCAATATATTAATTATCAGAAAACTGGAAGCACTGTGTCACTCCTCTGCTGTGTTCAGCTGATCATTGTGTGAACAGAACAGTCATAGTAAATGAGCAGATCACCTGGCTGACCAATACAGCCTTCGGTTGTTGTTGTGTCACTTTCCCCCACTGTCCTGCGATGAAAACAGCAGGCATGGGAGCACCCCGGGGGTCCGGGACCAAGCACTCAGCCTGACGTGACAACACTATCACCTGCTCCAGGCCTGGCCACGCCAATAGGGGTGGGGGAGCTTCTGTAGCCCAGCACAGGGGTAGCGGTGGGGGTGGGTTGGGGCGGGATGAGGAAGATAGGCAGATGGAGTGTTGTAGGGGGGTGAGGGGACGGGACCCGGCCCAACACAGCACGCGCAGGAAACACAATCAAACTCCCAGCAGACCTGCTGAGCCTGACACACGCCACAGCTCTTCCTCGCTCTCTCTCTCTCTCTCAATCTCTCTCACTACACACTCCTTCATTCTTATTTCCTCCCTTTAAGACTTGCTTACAGTTCATTAGGATTGCTTTGTTAGCTTGTATGGAAACACTGCCATATGCTTCTCAGTGAGAATGTGCTGATCAATTGGGACACTCTCAGTGCACTCACAGAAGCACTGGCGTGTTTAATTAATCAGTGTTCGTACAAAACAGACACACAATTGTTTGAATTTTAATTCCAAGCATTCCACCAAATGAAAAGTATTTGATTAATTTGATGTTTCTAGGCTGTCTAGATTTTTTACAGTGGTGGTGACAGAAACCAGGGATCAACCAGTGCAAAAACTGCCACTTTATTAGCTATACTAACTACTACTGAGCCTACATATGTCTTCTGAATTCTTAAGCACTATATGGACAAAAGTATTGGGACACCTGATAACCTTCTTTTGCTCAATTGCTGTGAGAATTTGTTTGCCTTCAGCAACAAGAGGTCTCAGTGTTGGAGGATCATCACTCCACCTTATCCCCAACCCTTTAACTCAAAAGTATAGGGTGGAGCACCAACCATTATTCTAGAGAACACAATTCCTCTGCTGCATAGCTCAGTACTGGGGGCGTTTACCCCTCTAGCCCACTCCTGGCATTACGCATGGTGCCTATAGTTTCATGTTTATCTGCTCCAGAGAGTCCTATTCTATTGGTCGTACTTCTCCAAAGGGACTAGACAAGCTGTGTGTGTATGTGTGTGTGTACTTGCACATCGCCAGCAATGGGTGCGAGTTCTTGAAGTAGCTGAATGCATTTATTAGAAGGAGTGTCCACAAACATGGCCAATCTGAGTTTTTTTTCTTCTTGGGACTATATTGATTTATATAGTCCCAAACCTTCTGCTCTTAAAATGGAAAAACATAAACCGTTGTGTCTCAAGCATTTTACGTCATTATGTTCAGTAAGAGACCTGTTAGATGCCTTAAGCTCTTCAGACGTCTGGTTCTATCGCCACCACTGTGAGAAGTTCAGACTTGTTAGAGGTTTCTTTTGAACACAGCAGGTCACACTAAACCACCCTGAATGACTTTGCTTGAGCTTTAACCATTTATTTCTCCAGGAATTATTCCCTATTAAGTATAAAGATTATGTAAGTAAAAGTTATATAAAACGAAGGATTAGTTTACAATTAAACTGTGTAAGGATGCTGAAAATGTAGTGGCTTAGCAGTGCACAGTGAGGGTTATTATCCAGTGTAATTGCTAATTCACTCTTGAAATCCCGGGATTATAATATGTCTGCTAGCTTGTGTATAGACAGGTGTTGCAGTTGCATGGAGCCAGCCACAATGTTTGTTGACAGTGCTGAAAACTGGTTTAGCCAGCAAAGTCTGATTTCCAGATTTGCATTGTGCATTGATAAAGCAACGTATTTCACTGTTAATAACTGTTGGCATTTCTTGCACTTTCAGTTGAAAAGAAATCCAGAACGAGTTCACCTACCTTATATGACAAAAGTATTGGGACACCCACTCATGCATTGTTTCTCACTGGTATACTGGTATACATGGAGTATTTAAAAATGGTATATCCTGTTTGAAGGAACTGTCATAACTGTTTAGGATAGAAGATTTCTACTAGATTTTGGAGCATTGAGATATACCCATCTCTCCAATGCCTCCCAAAAGTACTGGATGGGACTCCATCATTCCAGAGAACACAGTTCCACTTCTCCACAGCTCAATGCTGGGGTCTTAATACCTCTCTAGCCCATGCCTAGCATTAGGCATGGTGCCAGTAGTTATTTTGTTCCATTGAGTCCAGCTCTATTGGCAGTACTTCTCCACAGGAACAAGACTGAGCTGTGTGAGTAGCTGAATGCATTCATTAAAAGAGGTGTCCACTAACATTTGGACATATAGAGTATCAGTATTGATTCCACTTCAAAATTCACTGTCAAATAACATGGATTCTACATAGACGCATAAGACAAGACAAGACACACACACAGTGACCGTGAACACACATGCCTGGAGCAGTGGGCAGTCATCCCTGTAGTGCCCGGGCTCAGGGAACCAATGGTTCTTCACACTCACACACCCCTACCACCAACATTTTTGTTTATGGAATTAAACTGGTTCTTCTGTGGCATCCCTCAAAGAACCATTTGAAGAACCTTTATTTTTAAGAGAAACATTTGCTTTGGATGTCAAAGAGTTGATATCCACTGGTGGTCGATTTCAACTTTTACACTTTTTTGTTCATTAAACTGCCCACAGTCAATCACTATAGTTGCAATCTCAATCCATCACATCGCAAAATGGATGAACCACACTATCGCTTGTTCTCTTGCAGTTTAAAGCTTTTAAAGTGTTCCTTCCACCCACTCATCACTCTCGAAGTTAGGCACATGGCATGGCTCCATTTGTGCACCATACAGATGCCACAGTTCTGTGCCAGCAATTGCTTACGAACAACCTTGGTTCCAGTTCCTGGTTTTGCTTATAATGACAATGTAGCACAGCAGCAGATGGTCAGAGTGTGACTTGCCGACGGTTCCGCTGAGATTAAATTTTCTAATTCATGTCTGAAATAAAAGAGGCTCTGTGTGGAAGCTATGGGGGTTTGCTTTCATACTGATAGTGGCATAAAGAGAGATTGCTCCTGTGCTACACAGAACAGATAAGGAGGAATGCTCAGGGCAGAGCAGATGTGTTCGGAGGGGCCCGTGGCCATGAACTGTCCAGGCACCACCACATACATGTATGCACGCATATCCATACACTCAAGAAAGTGGGGGCTGTTTGACTAACAGACTGAAACTATGACAACACTCCTTGCAGTTGCATTTTATGTTGAAGTAAAAACGTGTGTGTGTGCTGACTTTACTCAGTTTTACTCTGTTTCAAAGTCGTTGATAATTTGGAGTGTACAATGGCACACTGACGCATGGCTCAAAGGACAGTCTGTGAGGAATTGTCTGTGTCTGAAAGTGTAGATAGTATGAGAGGTGAAAATATGTCAATTTTGCATGCAATTGCAGATTAAATTGAGATAATGACATATGTATATTATCACTGTATATTTTTACTCTTAACATAAATTGAATCTGGCAGTTGTTCTTTATAATGCGTCAGCCTTTCTGTTAAAATAGTCCAAAATGGGTGGGTATAAAATTTTTCTACATGTACTTCCATTGAAAGTTTTTTTGCTCCTTCTGTATGAATGCCATTTTGGAAATCTGTAAGTAATTGAAGGGGCAATTTGAAAAAAAAACTGTAGTGCTGGGTGATATGATAGCAAATTAATATCACAATTAATTGGACATTTTATTTTTCGATTGCGATTCAGGATACATCACCAGATCAGGGGATTTTCTAGTCTTTTAACAAGAAAATGTCACTCTAGAGTCTACTGCTACACCATTGAAGGAAGCAAAATAAATCCATAAATTTAGCAATGTTACATGGCTGAAATGCCCCTTTAATACATTGTGGCATACTTTCACAACTTAGATTTATTTTATGAGTGTACACACTCACACACACACACACAAACACTCACAGGTCAAAGGCCAGGCTGTAAGTATTCATCCACCTTTAGGAAGGAAAGCTGTATCCTCTGCAAGTTATCTTGTGGAGGTATGTGAGATCCTGATTGATGCGAATTCATTTGTGTCCAATTATATCGCTCGCTCAGTAAGCTTCAGAGTCATCTCCAGCTTTGCCTTTGCGCAACATGCATATTTAGATGGATTTATAGGAGAAAAGGATCACATCTACCTGTCTGCTTTTTACTTAAAGGCTTTGAAAGACTATAGCACCTGCAGCGCAGTTTAATTGAATTACACCCCCAATTATGGAAATATCCGTCTCACCGCAGCGTACACAAACACATTGTCTACACTTTCTGCTAGTTTTGATAAGAACAGCAAGGTGCGCATTGTGGTAAGGCAAATGTTTACACAAGATCTTACTGTGACCACTGATATATGAGCACCCCGAGTAGGTCGAATGTGGAATGTAAGCATAGATCAGTGTCTTAACGGGAGTGCTTGTTTTACAACCTTTCACCTACTCCATTCTCCACATTCAGAACAAGTTCCACTATCAGCATATCTGTTTCCTCCTCAGGCCCCAGCCAGTCTCAAGACCCTGTGCGGGCAGATGCACCTCCAGGTATTTATCAACCGCTCAAATCGCATTCTGTCAAGGAAGCCGCAATGGAGTTTGTTTCATTTTTGTTGGTAGCTTTGCCGTAGTAAGTGAATGTAGTATTTTAGGCATTCACTTGGGGATCATGTTGCATGCCTTAATATTTTTTACTATTTATGTGGGAGATCAAACTGACCTGTTTCAAAGTTTAAAAATACAGGAAACATATTTTAAATAGTTTCCAGTTTTGCCAATGTACAGAAAACAGCAGTTCAAACATTTTTGTTCATTTTTTTAAATGAGTGATTAATCAGAAGTAAACCATGATCTGTAAGGGGTAAACATTTTGATCACAATAAATATTGAATATTATTATTAAATTAAATATGAAATATTACATTAAAATCAACTGAGCTAAAGACTTTATTATATATTATATTTATTATATGCTAAATGCTATTATTATAATACTCCTTGATTGTTAAACATGTAACAAGCCAATTTGACTTGGGACCACCATTACTGTTTCTTACTGCTGACCGCAACAGGAGGGTTAACTTTAATATTCCTTTTTGTGTTTGCTGCTGCTGTTGTGTATGTGCGTTTTTCTTGTGTTGGCAGAGTGCAGTCCTGTTACTGGCTGCCAGGGGGCGTCGTCAACAATAAAGGAGAATGAGAAAATGTGTTCCAGGAGAGATATGTTTAGGGTTTCTTTACTTTGAAGTCCTGAGAAAAACTTGAATCTTGTTCAGACCAACTTGGCCCTCCACAGCTAGGTTAGCTTGCTAGCTTTGTTACACTTTATTAAACTCACAAAAAGTAGGAAATGAATGTCTTTACGTTTTCTTGTGGTTTTTAACAGGGTTATATGCATGTTTTGGGTTTTGGGTTCTTTATTTCAGGTTAAATTAATCAGTTGTGTTTTCAGTAGCTGTTTTGTTTGTTAACTCAGTGTATGCTCACCCCTGAATCTTCAATCTTCCTCCTTTGATATCACTGGTCTATACAATTATACCGTAGCTAGTGCTTGGTCTGGCTGAGGGTCTGTTATGACCTGACCCTAGACGAGACCAGTCATAACTTTAAGAAACATTAGTTTACTGGTTAATTGTTGTGTAAAATCCGGTAGCACTAGTCACTTAAAGACCTCTTGAAGAGTTGTTGAGGTTGTGTGCAGTTGTGCTACTGTACCATCTCCTACACAAAGCAGTTGAAGCGTTAAAGCTTCAAGCTTAAAGACGTCTCTTGTCAAAGCTACATTTTAATTTACAAACTATAAGCATTGCTTGAGGTTTATTATGTAATCAGGGGTGTGCAGTAGCAAGATATACATGCATGAGCACCCCCATATTTAAATATTTCCCCAATACATTATATGAAAAAAGGGAACCTATCAGTAGTGTGAAAGTTCTGGCAGAGAGTGTTGTTTCGTTTCGCCTTTACTTGTTTTGAAGCTGTTCTACAAAAGCTGTAAATCAAGTTGCATGAGCATGATATGACGTGAAGTCTGCCATGGGAATTGTGCCGAGAAACCCTGGCTATGCTTTGGTGGACTATTAATACCAGCTACTGTGTTGTATGTGTTTTCCCCCAAATGAGTGCTTTTAGATTTTTATTTCATTCAAAAATGCTATCATACTATTAAATGTATTGGCCAGCACATTAAAACACATTTATCAACATATTGGTTAACCTAGAAGGCTTTGCAAAATATCCTTTGGGTTGGCATGAAGTATTATGAGAATGAGAAAAGAACCAACAATAAAATATCACAAAGATTTGACACTAGGAACAGTGGTGTTATATGGCATTAATATGCCAAACTGTAAAAAAGAGTAATGGATATTTCCCTGAATAAATTATTCTGTATCAAGCCATAAGTCACATGATTCTCTTATCAGTTGGCACGTGCGGCCACGACTGGCACTACAGATGGTCTAATCATGACACATAGCTTTTCAAAGGTTGCTTTTGACATTCTGAAATGCCAAATCCAAAGCTTGTCTGAAAAAATGGCTCTGCACTGCTCTGTTAGAATTGTCTAGTGTGTTTGCACTCCCAGATGTATGGTGGACGTCATTGGGGTGGCATGGAGATTTCAGTCCTCATGAACTGCAAACGGCACATCCATAAAAAGATCTGGAAAGACAGATCTGGCATGCATGCTGAAGTCTATGCACTGAGAAGAATTCTAGATGGCTGAGAAACCACCAAAGAGGAGAAGCTCAGAAGAACAAAGACTGGAAAGGTTCTTACATCATACATCAGGTTAACATTGGTGAGGTGTTTCAACTGTGGCGAGACCACTGAGAGTTTGGAAAGGGATGAGGAGATTACTTTGCTTTTGCTTGACAGGTGGCTAACATCGACTTATTCTTGCTGTTTGACTGAAGCAATAGGGCAGCCTGTTTTATTCTGTGTGCTAGTGTTAACTTCTCAGCAGCAATTTTAGCAGAAGTTTACCAACCTACAACCTTGCTACTGTTCCTTGCTTTGTTCCCTCTAACGTTATACTCATGGTATTTTCCTGTACAATGTTTGTGGAGGGCTTTATGGCCTGTACACTTAAGACATTTTTTAGCATAGTGTGATTATTGGAATTGATGTGTTATTCGGAATGAAGCTAGGTAACGTTACCTTCCTTATTATCTTAGCTTAGTAAAAGCAATGGATATGGTCTACTGTCTGATTCCTCAGTGCGTTTTTGGGAAGCTAATGATATTTCCTAAAGGGTTCTTTGAAGGGATGCCCTCAAAAAAACATATTCGGTTCCCTAAAGGAATTTTAAAAGAGTGGTTCAGACCTAGTACACATAATGTAAAGATTCTGTACCAATTACATGTTTTCTTATACCAATAAATCCAAGTCCAGAACCATTTAGGAACCATTGTTTTATAGAAGTAACAACAATTTTATTTAGTGTGGATTGCGGGCTGCAAACTTTCGACTGTACATACTCTGTGGCAAATTAGCTTTTAGGTCAGCCAAGAAACATTGTATATCATTTAGTCAGTTGATTGACTAGTTGAACTAATGAATAGCTCAAAAAATCTGTAAGTCATGTGTGCTCTGATCTTGGAGCCTCAGTCAAGATATTTTATGAAGCTCTCTCACTTGTGAGCAGTGAAGGACAGTGTTAAAATAAGAATTTAATACACCCTTCGTTTTCCTTACCCTTCAAATGAGGTCACACAGAGCTTTGTGAGAGTGCTGTGTTATTCATGTGAATGCCTTAATGCCCTTGAATGTTACCACCGTGAACTCTAAGCTTATTATATAGTTCTGAACCCTTAGAAGTCGGGAGCTACTACTTCTGTCTAATTCCATAATATCTCCATTTGTGCTATCAACAGCTTCAGTTCTGCACATCTGACGGGTTTCATTTGATGTCCAACACTGATTTATTTATTTATGTATTGCAATAAATGACACTATGTGCACAAATCAGATTAATAACCATAATATCTTCTATTTTACCTTCCAGCATGAATGCTGTATCAAGCAACTACTACAAACAATTCAGGAAATACTATGACAACAAAACATTTCTGAAGCTTAAGCTGAAGTGTGTGCCCACATATGGGCTCCTTAATTGAGGTAGGAGAAGAAACATAAAAGATGAGTGGTTCTACTGTTTACAGGTCTGATGAAAGAAGTTATGTGGATGATAGAAGGTGTTGGCTGTCACTGGCAATGGTGTAATTATGGTAAACAGCCATTACGTTATTTTGCCATTGTCCTTGCACAAGCTTCTCCCATGACGTGCCTGCATGAGTTACAGCTTCTTACATTCCTTCGGCTAAAGGATGCATCACAGAAAAGAGCTGTGTGTCGGGGGGGCACTATAAGAGATGTACTGATTGTTCTGGACAATTTGACAGAAACAAGATGCCGCCGTCTGTTAGCTATATCTCATTCGTGAGTGTGTATGTTAAAGTATGTTTTTGTGCTTGTTTTCATACATTTTCAGGACATAAATGTCCTGATTTTATTGAAAAAAGACTTTTAAATAATAAAAAAGCCATATTGTTTTAACCATACATGTAATTTATTTTTATCTTAAACACATTTTTTGGTTACTGAGATTAAGATTGGGTTTAGGTTTAGAAAATGGTTAGGTGCAGTGTGCACCCAGCTTTCAGTTGTTGGCCCCTCTGTGATTTCCCTTCATTATTTTTATATTTAAGGTTCGTTTTAACATTCTGTACATAGCCCCTACATTTCAGTGCACCATAATGTTTGGGACTTTGGGTTTCCCATGTATTTATAATGATTTATTAATTAAGAAAGGTGTGTTTAATTGCTTTATTAGTGCAGGCATAAAAGACCTTTCAGCATGTAGTTTGATTCTAAGCTTCTTGGTCACCCTGGCAGTTTGTCTTAACTGTTTGCTTTTGATGAATTGTATCAATGCAGGCAACTATTATAAGATTTAAACATTTAATAAAATCAACAGTTTGAACCATTATTTAGAAAAAGAAGAGAACTGGTGAGCGTAGAAACATATGGTAGGCCAAGGAAGACAGGCAGTTTAAGGCAAAAGAATTCTGATCATAATGAAAAAATGTTCAGCCAAGTTTAGCCATGTAATCCTCTGCTGTGTTCACTGGCTTCCTGTAGCTGCTGCCTACATCAGATTCCAAACCCTGATTCTGGCCTACAAAGCCAAGAAAGGACCAGCCCCTCCGTACTTGATGGCAATGGTCAAAAGCCGATCCACACCAAGAGCCATTCCAGCTTCAAGTACAGCTCGGCTTGACCCGCCATCCCTCAAAATCCACGAAAGACAAGGCTTTTTTCTGTCCTGGCACCGAAGTGGTGGAACAAACTTCCCCTGGGTGTCCGAACGGCCGAGTCGCTCGCTGTCTTTAAACACAGACTGAAGACCTTCCTCTTCCAAAAGTACTTTGGCGTGTAATACAAACTAGCTATGGGTATTTTTGAGTAAACTGTGAAGCACCTTTGTAAGTTGCTCTGGATGAGAGCTTCTGCTTAATGCCTTAAATGTAAATGTTCCCGTACACCTGTCAGACACTTCAGAAACATTCTTCAATAGGCAGGTTTGGATTTGTCAAGGACAAAAAAAAATATAAATAGGAATACAGCGGCTACACTACAATTCCTGTGGTAATATGTTGCTTTAAAGGGTCATGTTTTGGGGATTTGTTTAGGCTGTATATATGCAGCATATTTTATCAACCTCAAAGGGCTTAAATTGTTTGTTTGTTGGTACATGCCTACTGTATATGACACTATACACATTGAAGCACACACACACAGCAGTTAGTTCCAGGTCAGTCTAACACAGACAAAACAACATTCATTCCCTGAGATAAAGAAAACCATCTAGAATCTTTCTGAATCACAGTGTACAGGGAAAAGACAGCAGGAACGGGACATGGTGACTGGGTGAAAGCACTGTGTAGAGATACACTTCTTGGTACTGTGCTGAAAGGAGTCCTCTCAGACAATTACTTATCTATAAGGCGATTTGAAATATGTGATTAAAATCTTATTTTGCTCTGGTTCACAGCTCACCCTCACATGAATCTGCTTCTGTAACAGTGTTTAGATGATCAGAGACTGAAAAGATTTAAAAGACTTGATTTCCCACGCCTATTCTTGGAAGAAAAGAGAAAACGCATGACTGTCTCCTCTCAGTTAAGATCACTGGAGGTAGAAGCATTTTTCACATTTTTCCCCAGCACAAATAGTTACCCCTGTTTATCTGCATTACCTAAAAAAAGAAATTCACAGTCACGGCACCAATCAGGTGGTGTTAAATTGTGTACTTTATATTGTATGGTATTGTGTTGCACTGCATTGTTACTGCATGTCTTGGTTAAGAAAGAAGTCTCCCCCAACCATCCCACTTCAAACCTGTAGACCATGCACCCCAAAATGTGTGAGTCTACTCTCAATAGGATTTTAGTGTAAATCATGGAAGTGGCAGGATTTAGGGAGGGTCTCAGCCCTAAAAATAAACCATAAAAACAGATTCACTACTTACATCCAGCCTAGAAAATTGATTATTGAGCTAGGGTTCACAAACCACCTCATAATTAGAGTAAGAAAAGCCTCAAGACAGCCAACCACTATTCCTCATTACCCCACCCCATTTCCCACTGTAAGAAGAAAATACATATAGTATTATCAAATACATTATAGGTGTCCTTCTTGTAATAGAAAGACCACCAGCAATATCATCTCTCTGAAGATGTTGATTTGTGTTGCACATCTGATTAAGAAATACTAGCAGGTAATAGTCAGTGTAAACTACTGACAGAACCAAACTTGACCCAGCCTTAACTAATGGCAAAGCAAACAGAGGGGCTAGCCCCTTCCCAATTTTCCTCTCAACTGTGCAGTAGTTTAACTGATGTTGTTTGCAGTTATTTCTTAGTGAAACAACAATTATGGTGTTCAACACCATGTTGGTCTTCTTGTAACAACACTTGTAACAACGCTTGAAGCAGGTGGGTAAGACGAGACACATGGTAGAAAAGTTTTACTAAAAGCAGGACCAAGTCCTTCCCTAGAAATCATCTTAACTCATGGCCATGTGTAGGCACATGAAATTCCAAAATAGCATAGATCTTGGCACTCACTGGACGCACTTCACCTTGGCCTACATCACAGCCCAAATAAGTGACCACAGCCTTTGCAGGTTTACACTTTGTTGGCAAATGAGTGAACACTTTTGAAAGTGCCTGCAAATAATCAGCCCAAGAACCAGAATAGATGATGATATCTCACAAATATCCATTGCAGTTTTACACACCAGCAATTCACTAGCTTTAAAAAAAATGGGCCTGGAGTATTTCATAACCCAAAAGGAATAACTGTATATTTAGGTCAGAAATGGGAAGTGAATGACTAGCTTGACTAAGCTTGACTAGCTTAGACAATTAGGAAATACTTCTAGAAGATCATCACAAGTCACAACAACATGTTAAGTTCAATTTAAACCAAACCGGTTGATAAATTACTACACTACCCATAAATAACGTTTTGAATGCTAATCATAATCATACGATGTTATATATGATATTTATTAATATATATTAATCCAATCATTTTAGCTAGTTTTTGAAAAGAGTATAAACTTTCCAGTGGTCAGAAAATAACTGCTGTGTTCCCAGTTCTGCTTTACAGTAACACTTTAAACCACCAGGTGTCTCTCATTGCCAGTTTAGTCCATTCAATTTTCATCTGTCAATGATTCCTAAACACACACATAAATTGTCCTTTAGAAAGTTTATCTAAACCTATGGAGAGAAAAAAGGTTCTGGGTTAACCCTTAAAGCCCATATTTTAGAAAACTAGAAAATTAGAAACACACTTTACAGCCTTTGCACAGCAGTATAACACATTTCAACCTCTGTGTTTAACCTTTCATGGCATATACCTTGCTATCCCACATTTGCAGCAAGGGAGCAATTTAGGTATTATGTTTTTACTGAAGGTTACAAAGTGCTGTCCACATCTGCCCCACCAGTTATCAAACTGTCCTCATGAACAAAATGTCATGTTGACCAGGCCCTAAACTTAATTGCGATGCTCAAGGAAGACCATTGGACTGTCTCCCTGTCCAGAGGGAATCCCTAGCTTGCGCCTAATGATTCCAGGTAGGCTACAGACCCACCAATAGTTACAGCCCCCAGCAGCTTGTTTAACAGAAGTTGCAACATACATGGAAAACAACCAGAGAGGAGTGAAGGCACCAGGCCAACAACAGAAGTTCAGCAAAGGCTCTTTTAATAGAATGAATCGTCCAACAACCTCACAAGAGTATATAATCAGTGCCTAGATGAAACAGAGGCCTAAGAGGAGCCAAACGAGACGGTGCCAAAGGAAAGAAAATAATAAAACAAACAATATACTAGGCCTATCCTAAGGTTCTACTGGCCTGTATAAAAATAAAAGAAAGAGAAAACCTGACTATTTAAACTATCAAAACTTGGTGGATATGGAAAAGCCACCTCAACCTCTTTTGGACTCCTTAGACTGATCAAGGCGTTGGTGTATAGAAGTGCAAAAAAATTCAGGTTGACAAACTTCACACAAGACCATTAACAAAGACAAATAAGAGACACGGCCAAAGAAAACAGCCAAAGATGCAGTACAGGCCAAAAAGAGCTGGCTGTCCAGCAGCATTTACAGTGATGTGGCTGAAGACCTACAGCACAAACACACAAAACAACAAAAAGGCAAGTACTACCAAGGATCTGCACATTACAGTCAGCTAAAAAGAATTGATCACGCTAGTGTTAATTAACAGAACTGAACACTGAATATCTTATCTGACCTACACTCTTAAAAATGAAGGTGCTACAAAGGGTTCTTTGAGTGGTGCCTTAGAAGAAGCATGTTTAATTCCATAAAGAACTGTGTGTGTGAAGAACCTTTTAAAAGGTATAAAGAAGTATATATATATAAGAAGTACCTTTTAAAAGGTTCTTCACACACACAGTTCTTTATGGAATTAAACATGCTTCTTCTAAGGCATCACTCAAAGAACCCTTTGTAGCACCTTCATTTTTAAGAGTGTAGGTCAGATACATTTACATTTACATTTATGGCATTTAGCTGACGCTCTTATCCAGAGCGACTTACAAGGGTACTCATATTACAGAGGTGGGCCAGTGTAGTGTTAGGAGTCTTGCCCAAGGACTCTTATTGGTGTAGCACAGCATAGTCACCCAGACTGGGAATCAAACCCCAGTCTCCCACGTGGTATGGTAGTTCACTGGCAGGTAGTGGCATTATCTGTTGCACCACACCAACCACCAGATAAAATATTCAGTGTTATATTCAGTGTTATATTCAGGATTATTTTTCATTTAAAGGTTCTTCACACTCACATCTCTTTGTAGTTCTTTGTAGAACTGAAAATGGTTCAGCTATGGAATCGCCTAAAGGACACTTGGTAGCATCTTTACGTTAAGAGAGTAGTGTACTTTGGTGCCATGTTCAACAAACTTCTGCAAACACCTTCAATGCCAATTTCACATTATTTTTCCAAAACTGTTCTACTGACTCTTCAGTTCTAACAGAATTGAACTGTGAAAGGTTACTGCAAAATTTTGGGCTTCAGGTTTGGGCTTCATTCTTCTAGATAGATGAAAGCAATGTAAAATTTGGATTTGTGCCATGAGTTTTCGTGTTGGGACACTCCTCCAGAAACCTGCATTCTCTGACTCACGCATTTAACAAATCTACACATGCCTGCCATCTCACAGTGCGTTAACATGACACGAAACCAGCACATTCAAGAGACATGAAGTCTCACTGGCAGATGGATATATGATCCTCTTGTCCTCAAATATTGATGGATATCAGTGTTCATACGTAAATGAAATGACAATGAGAATGAGTGTATGTTATTGAGCATGAGATTAATAGGTAAATACCCACAGAAATGACCGTGAATAGAAGTGGCTTGACTTCTTGAAGGAGTGGCTTTATGTGATGAGTGAGCAAAACGGATTTATGGCATCTGTGTAAAAAAACTGACTGTGGCAAATAAAACTATAAATGTCACATAAAACATGATACATGGAAACTTAACTGCAATATAATGTACAATAGTCCATTATTTATAAAATTTCACCATTGCTGCCGTAACAAAACCCTGTGTCTTTGAGATGGTGAAGTATTTCTGTTGAACATTTGATCATGTTCACAAGATATGTAGGGTGTGCCAGGGTGGATGAATTGATGTTGTTAAAAAACAAATAAAATAAAATAATATATATATATATATATATATATATATATATATATATATATATATATATATATATAATGAAATATATTTGATCACATATATATATATATATAATTAAAATATTACAATAAAAAACATAACCTATAAGGACCAGAAATCTACTTCTACAGCCCTGATTAACCCAGCTGGAAACAGTCCACTCTCTGGTATAAATCTAGCAGACCTGTAACCCTTTAGTAAATCTCTACCAAATATAAAAATTTGACAAGTGGGTTTTCCCTTGTAATATGAGCAGTTCCGTGATGTGTAGTCTGCTCCGATCAGCTACAGATGGAGACATGAGGAGATTATTGTGCACATATGGGCTGGCATTTACCTGTGCACTCACACGCAGCGAGATTAAAGGTGACTCATGCACACTTGCAGTGCCATCATATGCCAACTATGCAGTCCATAACACGCAGCATTCCACCAAAATAAGTAGCATTCACACCAAACGTTTTCAAAAGCAGCTAATTAATAAGCTGCCATGTAAAAGCCACCATACAGTGCTTTGCCATAACTTATGGATGGGGACGAGACAGAAGAGGACAGAGTTCACTGTATATTCAAAATTTGTTATGTAATCGGTTACTTTCTGCTCTGAAGTCAGCAGCTTCCACAAATCATGGCAATTCATGAATGAAATATGAAATTTTATTAATGCTAAACTCTTAAAAACATCTCATTTTAATATGTCAAAACCTTCACTAGTAGAAAGCATGTATTAGCATGTTAACATATGAGACTCATGGCTTTTCACAATTTACATGTACTTTTACATCTTACTTCATTTATACAGTACATTTAAAAAAAAATTATATTATAATTTAATCTTACTATATAATATAATATAATATAATATATTATTATCATTTAACATGCTTTGTCAGTCAGTAGCCATGGATTAGTGTGGCAAACCAAATATCATGTCAATTAATAAATTACATTTGAAGAGGCAAACAATGTATTAATGTATATAGTACATAGTAGTAGTAAAAGTCAAACTGACAAAATATCAAATTCTAATAAAAGTATTGGGACACCTGCTTCATCCTAATTTTGTTGGAGTAACTGTCTCAGCTGAGCCGATGTTGGATGATGACCACCCCCAACTCACCCCCCAACTTCCCAACTCATCCCAACAGTTTAGGATGGAGCACCACCAGCAGGTCCACTGCCCCACAGCTCAATGCTGGGGGGCTTTACACCCCTCTTTATACCCCCCTGCCAACAGGTTCATGTTTATGTGCTCCAGAGGGTCCTATTCTATTGGCAATACTTCTCTACATGGACGAGACAGGCATTTACACATCAGTGTCAGTAATGGGTGCAACTTAAAGTAGCTGAATGCATTCAATATAGGGGGGTGTCCACAAATATTTGGACATGTGTATGTCAGAACCTCACTTGTGGGAATTATAATATTAGCATGTTAGCATATGCGACTGGAAGAATTTCATTTAAATGGAAGAATTAGGATATAAACTTTAATATTTGCATTTTAAAAACCTTTTATTAGCAAAACATCGATTTTGAGCATTTAACATTTCTACGTCGGGGTTTGAAAGCCAGCGCCAGTGCAACACTGCCATCTTCTGGCTGGAACCAGTATCACACATTTTCCCTTTTGGCTCTTCCTCCAGCCTTTAGGGGGCTCTACTGTGTACTGGGATGCAGAACACGGAAGAAAACGCAAACAACCACTCGTTTCTGCAACAGCCCATGTTTAATATTCACTCTCCGTCGAGTAAAGACTAGCGACACCCTTAAAGGGCTGTGTGTGTGTGTGTGTCGGGTGTTTAGTGTGCAGTAGGAGCGAGCGGCCGGTTCTCATTACTGCGCGTCTTCTTCCACCAAGTGTAAAGTGCAGCTCTAAACTCTGGACTGATTTGTACAATGATGAGCTCTGTTCCTCTTCTTATTGCTCTTTCAGTCGCAAGTGTTGTTTTAACGCAAGGAGGATGTGATGTGGAGATCAGTAGACCACCGAGACTAGCGCAGGTGAGAGGGTCCCTTCCTCAGATGCTATCTAGCTAGCTGTCATAATTATTAGACATATTAGAAAACGGGTAAACTCTTCACTGCAACTGCAATGTTTCTTTCCCCGTGTTAGATTTTGGGATTTTCCTGGGAAAACTGCGGAAAGCCGGATGATCCAGCGGTTCTGAAGGCTCTTAACGTGTCCCCAGATCCTATCAGTATTCCTGGAGATTTGACCGCGAGTGCATCGGGCTCCACATCAGTGGCGCTGGTCTCCCCTCTGTCTGTAAGTCACCCCCACGTTCAGAGGGACTAAAGGGATAGTCCAGCTCTCTGACAGGTTTCAGGGTCTTTATTGGGGTTAAAAGGATTTTAATGTTGTAAAATATGTAAATGATGCCAAAGTCTGCATGTACAACATCAGTCAAATGCCTTAAATGTTCCTTTGGTTTAGTTGGGGGAAGTGAAGCAGTTGTTTGTGCGGCTGACAATCAGCTGAAATATCAGCTTTGAGAGGTGAGATCTGCACAACCCGAGTCATATTTGTGTCAAATTCTGATGCGCTGTTCATGCTCTATCAAAATTATGGTAAATACCAGCTCCAGACCTAGACATTGCACGTGATCACCCCCTCACATCGTACATTTCTAGTGGGAAATTCAGAGAAATTTTGATACCAGAGTTCCCAAGCTGATGTGACCTTCAACCTTTTAACATGGCAGAGAAAACAGAATCAGTACTGGATGAGACATTTTTTTTTTTTTTTTCAACTCCACAGCTGCTGGTAATGGTTATTTCTGCACATTATTTTAATCTGTAATCTGTGTGCATTTAACTTGCTGTAGAACAGTGCTGTTCATCCTTCTATCTATAGCAAACTGACTAGCCGCCAGCATTTTTTCATGTCGTTCCTATGAAAAAGCTTGTGAACGTGACTTGCTCGTAATTCCGACTTCACAAGTGGGACATGGGATCTTCCAGCTAGCACGTGAACGCAGCATTACTCTACAGTGTCAGCCCACGTCCTTCTTTCACTTTCAAGGCTGGTTCTGTCAGCTTGTCCGAAAATGCATGTGAAAAGTGTGTCCTTTAGGGGTGTCTCAGAGTGAAAATTACACAGAATTGGCATTGACAGTCAGTAGGGAGAGCGAATTTTTTTGCATAATGCTGCTTTTCTGACCTCTGACTTTTGTAATTCTATTCAGTTTGTGGTTGTTTTATTTATTTATTTATTTATTTACTCCTTTTCCCCCTTATTTTGTCATGTTCGCCTGAGTTTCTTTATTCCAGATTTTTGTAGATTTTTTGTCATTTTTTTTAATCAAATGGTTTGTGGTCGTATTATATTCAAAGTAAATGCAGTCTGAATTAGGCTACTGCTGTGGACACTGATCATAAGGTATCTAGCTATGCTAACCTAATATTCCAATTAGAGCTGAGCTCTAATTACTAGCTTTCAAACATCAATGTGATGGGGCACCAGGTTGACCTTGTCATGATAAGATAATATGTATTACTATTGTTTATGTATATATTGCTTAAATATTAGTTTAACTAGTACAACAGAATGCACCAGTTTCCCCAGCTTATTAAAAAAAAAACATTGCACTGCACTGCGGCCACTTAAAAAGGGGTAGTTCCACTCTCTGATGGTTCATGCAGTTGTCCAGTTCTCTTTTGGTATTGGCGGTTTCCGCAGCATGCTGAGAAAAGCAAACACCTAATTTATTGTATGGCAATAAAGTACCATCATATTAACCATCCTCAACATAAAGTTCTCAAAGTGTTTTTATATTTAATATCTTCTATTGGGACAGAAGCATAGGATGAGCAGGTGTCTACAAACCTTTGGCCATATAGCATGGTGTATGGAGCAACATACTGCACCTTTATTCACACTTTCGGACACAACCTTTCAAAATGTACCGTTTAGACATTTTTGCACGCCTTACTTGAGTGGCGCACATTTCACAAAACATGGAAACTTGGAAACACTCTTCCTGAGGCGGTTTTAATATGCATTAGGGGTAGTAGTAGTAGAGTTTGTTGGTCTGTGCACTAGCTCAATGCTGCACTGACCGTTTCTAATAGTGTCTAATATTCCCGTGGAACATTATGCAGTGGATCACTTTACTCATCTGTTACAAACAACATGGTGATTCACCTGCAGTCGTAAGGGTTCATTCAAGTATCACATGCCCGGCCCATACAACCCAGAGGAAGCACAGTACATGGCTTACTTCTCCTTTTGCTGTTTCGCCACCCTCCCTTAGTCTAAGCTCTGAACTGGTCTATTATACCAAATAATCGAGAAAAGCATATGTGTGAGCTATTATAAACATAAGCTCAGCCAGTGGAACTAGATGTTTTTGTTTTTTGTGTCTCTGATGCTTATTACCCCCCTCTCCTCGTGACTAGCACAAGGCACGGTGGAACAGATAGAACAAGCACTCTTGATCTCAACAACTGCATAACAGCATTATGAGGTCACTCCTCAGGCTGTTCTGAATTTATGGTTGTAAAGCTGTAAACTGTGTGGGGTTTTTTTGTTTGTTTGGGTTTTTTTTTACACTTGCTGTCGTGATGTTTCAGGTGAATGTCACGCTGGAGAAGGAGGTAGCTGGTATCTGGGTCAAGGTGCCGTGTGTAGAGGAGATTGGGAGTTGCCACTATCCTGACGGCTGTGAAATACTGGACCAACTCATTCCTCCAGGCCAGGACTGCCCTGAACCCCTGCACACGTATGGCCTCCCCTGCCACTGCCCCTTCAAAGCAGTGAGTGTCACATGTCTGGACTTTGTCAAACTCTTTGGCATGTGCTCAGACACGCATTGCCTTCTCTTAAAGTTCTTATTATGTTTTGAAGTGAAGAATGGACATCTGGATGCTCTGATCGGTCTGCAAAGATTATGAGGCACATTGTAAAGGGGCCATACTTTTTCTTTTTTTTTTTTTAATACATACTATTTAAAAAACAAAAATTATTATATTTTCAAAATAGCAACTTTATAGGAAAAAGAAAAAGCCATGGCTTTCAGTGGGGGTCTGTGTAAATATATTTAATTTCATTTTGGACATTTTTCTTTTTTTGTGATATTTGCATCACAAAACATGAATATGTAAAGAACGACTGCCAGATTTATATATCATTTAATGTAAAAAATTTAAAAGCATGCAGTGACTATTGATGATATAAATACTATTACCTGAATCTGAAACTGAAAAATCACATGACTTCCAAAGGGTGAGCACAGTTTTCTGTTAATTACTGACATTCAGTGAATTTTAATTGTAATTAATAAACACTACATTTTCATTCTGGACACCCCTTGTAATGAATGCAATTAGTTATTTTAAGTTACATCCATTGCTGACACAGATGTGCAAATGCACACACGCACAACTTGTCTAATCCCTGTAGACCCTTGTCTAGTCCATGTAGTATTGACAATAGAATAGAATATATAATAGAATTGTCAATAGACTCTCTGGAGCAGATAAACATGACCTCCCCCCTGATGTTGATTATCCAACATCCTGACTTAACTAATGCTCTTGTTGCTAAATGCAATTAGATCCTTATAGCAATGCTCCAAAATCAAGTAGAAGGTGGAGACAGTTACTCCAATAAAAGCAGAAGGAGCGCTTTTTAATAGCCTGGATTTAGGAAAAAACAAATAAACAGGCGTCCTGATACCTTTGCCCATATAAGTGAATATAGGAAGTATGAAAGTGTGTATAGGTGTGGTCGGACGTGTAAATACTTTAATGAACATGAATGCCATGGCAGTATTAGGCTTTAATTAATTTCTTAGAACCGTTCTTTTTCTAGGGTAGAATGAATGACAATGCATTTTATTCATAATTGTTTTTCATTTTCATCTTTTATTTATTTATTTATTTATTTTGAGACATTTTCATAAATCAATTATACAGTGTATTAGTGTATTAGCTAATTATGTTGTTTGCTATTTTTATGTCCTTTTTTTAATGCTTTCTAACAAATTTCTCTGTTTCTTCCCCCCCCCCAAGGGTGACTACTCTCTGCCTCAGTCTGATTTCTACGTGCCAAATTTAGACCTGCCGTTCTGGCTGACCAACGGCAACTACCGTGTGCAGGGGGTACTGGGGAGCATGGGGAAAGAGCTGGGATGCCTTAAAATCAGCCTGACTATACATTCAGCATAACTATCAGTATAGGCAGACAGTTTGGGAAACCTTAATGAGACGCCTTAATGGCACATGTTAAATTGCTACCATGATGGAATACCTTGGGATACTGCTGCATACAGTTCTGTGGTGCCAGAAACTCAGCCAAATCTGTTCAATGAGGAGTACATATCTGAATAGCTGATCTTTTTTATGAATTCTATACAGACACACATCTGTATGTGATGATTTTAACTCTTGTTATGCTTCACCTTCATTTGTGTAGGTGATTTGATGATGGATCATGTAAAAACACTGATTAGATGATAGAAATGATGGACCAATGCACTATTGATTTGAGATGAATAGTCATTACTGTATGTGCATTTTAGAAGGTGTTTTAGTGTTGATTTTATTGAATCAGTCTTTTTGTAATGCTTCTAATTTTAAGTTTGTCAATTCTTATAGGTCTTTTATGGGCCTTTTAATGTTTACTGTAACCCAGAAAAGGGAGAACGGTGACTGCCTTGAGGACTTTTCTTGGGTGTGGGAGATCTCATGATGGTGAATAATTCACACTGGATAATGTATGTGTTGTTTCTCTGTAAAAAGCTGCTTTGGGCAAAAGTAATGTTAGAAATAAGGTCTTTTAAAGAGAAATGTTCATTAATAAAAGGGTAAAAAAGTGTTTTTTTTCAGGATGTTTGAGTTTGGAGTATCTGCTATCTATTAATATGTGTTTTGGAATGTACAGTTAAAGCAGAAGTCTAGACAGATATGCTCATACTGTACAATTCACACGCTAGATGGCGCCAAACACTGCTATTGTAAGTACAGGTACAAAAAAAGAGTAGCGTTCCTGATGTACAAGATAGCTCAATTTAATGTACAATTTCACTCAAAAGGATTCAACCTCCATTGCAAATTAGGTTTATCAGCTACATTTCAGCTGTTTGCAATAAAACAATCAAAGAAAAAACATTTAAATAGTAAGACTCTGTACAACTACCTTAACAACCACTTGTAATTACCACTAAAGTCCCAAAGTCTTGAATGTTCAAAGGACACTGAATGTTCTTAGAGATACAGCTCGAAGCATAGTTTGCAAGTTAAAATCTAAAGGAACATTGGCTATGCTACCTAAGCTATCACCGGCTGCCACCAGAATCCAAAAGAGGCAGGTGGTCAACAACCCTCAAATGACTACAATGCCTGTACACCTCTACTGACCACATAAACAAGCCACTGAGAGTTTGAGATTCTGTTCTGCATAGTGATGAAAAATAACTGGACCTTTTTTTGGCTTGTGGATCAGTGATCTGTATAGAGGAAGAAGAATGAAGCATATGCTGAAAACAACACCCTGCCTACACTGAAGCATGACGGTGGCTTGGTGATGCTCTGGGGCTGCCTTGCTTCCTCTGGCACTGGAAACCTGCAGTGTGTGGAGGGCAAGTTGGATTCAATCAAGTATCAGAAATTCTAGGAAAAAACATCATGCCCTCTGTGAGGAAGCTGAAGCTTGGGCATCTTTGGACCTTTCAACATGTTCTCAAACATACCAGGTCCACAAAGGCTCGACATCACCGATGTCTGACTTGAACCCCATAGAAAGTCTTTGAAGGGATTAGAAGAAGGCAGTTGCATCAGCAAACCCAATAATATTTGTGAACTGGAGGCCAGTGCACATGAGGAATGAGCTAAGATTCCTCAGGAACGCTGTCAGAAGCTGGTGTCTGGATATGCATCATGTATGCAGCAGGTCATAACAGCAAACTACTACATACTAAAGACGCTTGTAAAGAGTTTGAATAATTCTGAGACTGCAGTAGTCAGTAAAAGTGGCTTTTTGTGTCACCGTAAACAACGCAGTTGCCTCTTATGGAGACTAAAGAAGTATGAAAGTTCCTCTTTAGTCACATTAAAACATTTGAACTACTAAAGTTCTGTGACATGTGAGAGTATGAAGGAATGTGCTTTCACTGATAGTTGCTTTTAAATGATAAACGATGAGTTTGCCACCTGTAATAATAACGCCTTTGAGGCTGAAGTCTGCACACTGCAGTTTGCAGGAGGTTAGGTCGTAAAAGCTCAGCCAGGTCTCATTTCTCGCTGTCATCATTCCTGGAATTCCTGATTCTACAGAGCGCGCTCCAAAGATTCTACCACCAGCATCATTCCAGATGTGCAGGTGGAACCCTTAACAGAGTGCCCCTCCACCACTGATAAACATAAGCATACAACGAAATGTATGCATCAGTAAATTCCACCTAGCTACCAGAGCATGATTCTCTTTTCTACACTCTAAAAAAATTGTTCCTGGTTCAAGAAGAGAGTTGGTGCTGTCGTGCAAAAAACTTGTATCTCAATTTGTCATCTTTTTTGACATAATCTGGCAGTTGTTCTTTACCTTGTATTAGAATTTTATGATGATTGGACCAATGGAAATGCTCTAAAATGACTTACAAATCTTTTTACACTGACGTCCATTGGAAGTTCGGAAACTTTTTTTGGAGTTTGGAGAGTTTTTTTCCTGAAAAACAAGGCCTGATACATGGTTGTTTAAACCTTTTTAATGATTCTTATTTTTTCAGGCCATGGACTCATTTTACTAAGAGTGTAGCATGGTTTTGTGCTGTGGTAGATATTTACTTTAAATGTAATGCTTCATATTGATTAACATTTGCTCTTTTATGAATGATTTATTTGTAATCTCTGTTACATGTGCTTTTCTGCTAACCTTGATTGTAATGGCTACAAACTATGTCCAAAAGTATCTAGACATCCCTGTGAAAAAAGGTTTTCTTCTGATGAGTCTTCCATGAAGGTCATATTTGTGCAGGTGTTGCTGCACAGTAGAACAGTGCACCACCACCACAGGTAGTCTGCAAAATCTTCAAGAACTTGACCTCCACTATTTCAAGGAACTTCCATTTCTTAAATACATTATAAACTGAACAAGCATTGCTATCTACTTGTAGCTTTCCCCTGCCTTGGGGTTATCAACTATTTTAATTTTCAGAGTGTGAGGCAGCTGATTAAAGGAACCTATTGCTGTTGATTGTTGGGACAAAGTAATTTAAAAAATGCTTAATAAATTGCATCACCTGGCCTTTCCTTACAATGACTGTGAACGAGCCATAGCCCTAACAAGCTAATTAAGGGCTGAGAACTTCACTCTAGAAATGTGTTTTTCAACTCCAGTCCAGAGGACCCGCTATTTTCAATCATTTCCAGCCCCAAGCACACCTAAACCAGCTCATCATGTAATTATCAAATTCTTCATGAGCTGGACTACGTGTGTTTCAGGCAGAGAAGACCTGAAACTATGCAAGGCATTGGGTTTCCAGGACTGGTGTTGAAAACCACTGCTCTAGGATACAACACTTGAATGCTAGCTATTGCATTGCATTGTGTGTAGGAGTGAGCTTGATGTACTGCAATACAGAGAGTGTGCTTTTAGACACGACTACAACGGTGGGCTTCCGAAATAGAGCACTTCTGTTTTTAGCGAATAGCTTGACCTGGAGGTATTTCAGTGTTGGTACTCCAGTGTAGTGAAGTACGGTAAGAAAGTATATATATATATATAAATAAAACATTCAAGCGTATCATATTCCAGTTACTGCCACTTAGCCACTTTACTATAGTCATACATTTATAAACAACATTTTCAATTTTATTTTATAGAGTGTTTATTCTTACACAAACGGTTGCTACTGTAACAACTGCAATTTACCATCCTGTGATCAAAAAAAGATTCTGATACTGATATCACTCGAGCATATCAGCTGATCAATGAGCAGCTATGCTTTGTTTATGTTATCTGGACTCTTAAACTGAACCGTTACTTAACTTACTAATAAACTTTTCTAAAACTAACCCTTCATTTCTTTATTTTTTGTTAATCAGTTCTGTGAAGCGTCCTGGGAGTTGTAACCTGTGTCTGTGTCTCTGTGTGCCTGTGTGCATGGGTGTATGTGTGTGAATGTGTGTGAGAGAGCGAAAACTCACACATGGTCTGGGAGGCAGTGGAAAGAATGTTATCTCTCAGACGGGTGCGAGGTCGAGTCTGACTTTTTTAAAGAGCTCAGAGGCGTAACAGTGTTACAGGTTCTCTTGAGCTGGCATGCCACACATATCTACTATGCAAAGGCTTAAATAAACTCAGTCTAACTATATGCCCATACATAAAATATAGCTTTAACAGAAATGTTTGTAACACTGTGTAAAACGCTGGGTGTCAATTCAACGATCTCCCTAATTCGGGGAAATCTGCGACTTGTATTCCCCTGTTTAATCCTCTTCTGGCCTAATTCTATCCCATAAGTACAAATCTGATTGTGAACTAAAGTCGCTGGTTTGGGCTGACCAATACCATAAATGACATGTGCCCTGATAGGGGGAAAAGTAAGCTCAAGCTTCATGTTTCTAGACTCTGTTAAGAGCATGACCTCATATGTGATTAGCTTGTATCTTTGGCTTATCCCCTTGTTCAGCAGAAATACACTGCTTCATGTGATTGCGGTATTATTGTTCCTGCAGATAGCCGCGTAAACCCTGAGTTATCAGACAGCTTGCCACTTTGTTATTTCTGCCAACGAGCGCTCGGCCTGCTGCTAACTGAGACTCCGCAGCTGCTGGTCCGTGGAAAGTTCCTGTGTTCACACACAGCAACAACTGCTCTATCTTTTTATGTCCGATTAGGACCCTCCACTATAAATAGACCAGGGTTTTGAGAAAAATGAAAGTGTTTCAAATTCCCTAGATGATCCACAGTTGAGGCAGGATATCACACCAATGCCTAATATAAACCAAATAAGAAGGCCAAGAGGCCAAAAATAGATCCTGTGTCTTTGCCAGGAGCACTGTAGCATACAGTATCATTGCCTACTGCCGACCTTTTCCATTATGAAGTGATTAGCTCAAGTGAGAGAGGTGTTTTTTAAAACAGTCATCATTAGGAAAAGACTGGAAACTGATCAATAACATATTTAGTGTGAAGTATTCAATAATGCAAACACACTGTCAGATCCATAAATCAATGCAATGTAAACACACTATGCTATGCTAACATGATCCCCTGAGTTACTGCATTTATTCAAACTGTAGTAGCAGTAGCAGTAGTAGTATTTTATAGAAATGTCACTTATTTTATATGTATTTGTGGAAGTGCACAAACTGCAGTCTACAAACTGTCTAGTCTATACAGCACTGTACAGACAATAAGAGTGGGTTTGCTTGAAGAAACTGCAGATTAAACAAGTGCAGATACACATAAATACTGTAAAAAAAAATTTTTAAAAAGTAGAAGTATGTCTCATTTTGAAGAAAGTAGTTGAGATCTTCTAAGCTTGTTTAAAGGCGTGAAAAAAAAAGCCTGGCTCCAGTTTTCTCCGCATTCCATCACCAGTTCACCTCATTTAACACCATTAAGCACTGATTTGCCAAACCAGGTGTTGGACAATAACTATAAATAATACTAGCTTTAGAGATGTTTTAATAAACGCAGTAACATAAAACCACTCATTTCTGTATGTTATTTGTATTTATTCTAACATTAGTGTTTACTGAGCAAAAAAACACTTGCTGCTAAAAGAAGGAGCTTTTGAACTTTTTTTTAACTCATTTTAGGTGCTTAAAACTTGTGCACAGTACTGTGTAGCTTGACTGTTTTAACATTTATATGGCAGGTGGTGAATTACTGAGACTGCATGGTGACTGAATAGGAACCAGATACAGTCAATGATGGGAACGAACTAGTTTATGACGTCTGATTGCGTAATAAAGCCAATTGTGCAATGACGTCGAGTTAGTCAGTTCGTGGACATCGATACATTTTCGTCGCGATTTTTCCCTGGACGAAACAAATTAATTAAAATGATCATTCCTCTCCTTTCGTATAAGTAAACACCCCCCAGGTGCTAGCTAGCTACTTCCTACGGGAACAAAGACACTGCGCCGCTTTAACAGAGATTAAGGTAAAATTCAAATCCCACAACGTCCAATCAAAGGAACTTTAAAAGAACTGTTTTTCACAAGATAGTCGGATGCTAACCTTGTCTTTGTGCTCTCTGTTTTCGCCATGTGAAACTGAAAACCCTTTACTCTGCTGGCGTTTCCGTGTTTTAGCAGGATACAGGTTAAAGAAGGGCAGAGCGCGTTCCCGCCCCTCGGTTACAGTCAGTGCTGCTGCGCGTTCACGAGTAGCAGGCTTTCAGGTTGTGAGGGTTTCAGGGTTCAGTAGCCCGAGCTGCTCTTCTGCCTCACGCGCCTTGCTTCGCTTACAGACAGCAGGTAGAGGAAAGCATGGGCTGCCACAACAGCAAGCCGTGTGTCCGCGCCTGTCAGAGGAAGCAGAAAACGGTGAGTTGAAAAACTTCAGCCTTCGGTTGTTCACTTTCCGTCCAGCTGCACAGCTCAGCTCACATCCCAGAGCTTGAATGAGAAGCTGACAGACTTCAAGTGTGCTGTGGAGTGTGGAGCTGACACTACTGTGACATTACAGGGACTTACTGCTTCATCTTCACCTTCATCTTCATCTGAGCTCCTAGTCCACTTCCTTTCTCATGTGATGTGTGTGTGTGTGTATGTGTGTGTATGTGTAGTGCACAGACATGGCCATTTCAGACAAGTCTGTCTCGAGTTGTGAACGTTTTAATGAGAAACAGATGCTGGGTGTGCAGACTGTGAGCTTGATGGATTTGGAAGTTGTAATCATTTGTTTTGCACATTTTTAACTTAAAAATAATAAAAATAATAATTAATTTTCTAAATAATTTCCGCATAAATCAGCACAAGGCGACCCATCTCTTGTTCCGCCTTTTATTATTAAAGACCGTTAGCCTGAAGTTAAGGGGCCAGATTGTAACACTCTGAGCAGCTTGGCTACAGGATATTTAGGACTTCTGTCTTTTATTGGTTTATTTTAAGGCAGAAAAGTTCAAATTAAATAAAATAAGTGAAGCTTGTTGCAAATCTTCACTTATTTTATTTAATTTGAAGAGTTAACAGGTAGCTACATGAACACTGATGGATTTTGCTTTCCTGAGTATTTTCTGAAAAATATATAAGTATATTGAAATCAGAGGGATTTACATTATTCATTAGTCACTTACAGCTAATTTATCTTTTTTTTTTTTTTGTGATTTGATGGTGACCTTAATCTGTGTTGCTTTGAGATTTGCAGCCTTTTCACTTTATCTCCGACCAGAAGGATCTAAAAAGAGAAGAATAGCAGTTGAAGTGTAACTGCTGTGCTGTTCAATAGGGAGCTCTGAGTAACCTTCTACTCATGCTTGATGCCTGTACTTCTCCTTGTCATTATTTCACCACTGTAGTGTGTACGTTTTACTGGACTATGACTTTAAACTACTCCACTAGCTCATCTAGTGAACTTCCCAATTTTAACAAATCGTTTTAGTCACGCTTTCCGTTCTAAAGTCCTAGCCTCAGCGAAAGCTCTGGAAAGCTTTGATTAGCCCAGATTGTTGGCAGATTTATAATAACTCGTGTTGGATCTGACGGACACACTGGCCTCAGTACTTCTGTGCAAGTTCTGACGTGACCCACATACAGGCACCATCCAGGCTGAGTTCCTCACGAAGCCATGTGGGTGTGTGGTTGACATGAGCAACTGGAGAAGTGTGAAAATCTCCAAAGGCTGAGGCTGGAGAGGCACGCTTCATTCAGAACAACATAAAAACACACAAACGCATGTAGGGCAGCAAGTAATAAAGCCAAGGGTTCATTAACGCAGCAGAACATTTGGTGCCCTGCTTCAGAGGGCCGACAAATGTGGAATGGCTTGTTGTGGTTTAAGCTGCTTTAGGTCATTAAAACAGTCCCTGGCCGAGTTTTTCATTCATGCTCTATTTTTGTGCCATTTCCAAAAGTAAGATAGCTTTTACATATTATAGTAAGTGCTGTGATTTTAGAAATCTTTAGAAATCTGGATTCCGGTTGTAGTTTTTGCATGGTTTGTCTATTCAAAACGTCTCTATGGAAGACGTGAATCTGCTGACCGATATCTCATCCCCTCCTCCTGAGATTTTCATGATTAGATTACTTGATTAATGCAGCAGACCAGAGTTTGAGTTCAACACAGACAAGTCTGGCGAAAGCTGAAACTCTATGAAAAGCTATGATCTTACCATGGTCACATGCAGGAAAACAGCAAATTATTCATAAATCTAGTCATTATTTAGACTATTTAACAGGCAAATATGTTTGTAATGTATCCAATAGGAGAATATTTTTATGTATGAATTATGTAATGCAGTGAACTGTTAAGTTGTGTCCAAAGCGGCATTCACCATTTTGTAGTGGTGTCCGAAATCATGGTGCAAAATGTTCAGTGCACTTTAACAGTCCAACAGTGCGCCGCAATAAGTAGTTTATAAACCATGTTTCCCGGGGGATATGAAATACCCAAAAACCTGTTGCAATATTGTAATATTAGCGTGCAGCTTCTCTGAGGAAGACTGAGAACATTCAGATTGCTTATGCAATGAACTCTGCGGTCGCACAGCAGTGAGCTCATACACATGACTTGTCCAAAATCGCTCACTACCTTGTTGAATTTTGTTCCCTAGAATAGTGCTCTATGTAGTGATCTGGATTTTTGTGTGTAGGGGATAGTGGATAGGGCACAGTTCCAAAACACAGCTTTAGTGTTTAATATGGGTCTGCGGATAAACACATTCCTCTGTCTGTTTTCTGAGGTCAAGATTATGATAAAAGTTGAATCTACAGGGCTCTACTGTAACTGTGTTAAATTAAGGGTTTTGTGTATTACAGAACTGAAGATATCAACTTAAACTTAATAATAATAAGTATATAATAGCTTTTTTAATAGGAATAGAAGGAGGAAAAAAGTATGAACTTCCCATGGAAGTCAATATAAAAAGATTTCCAAGGCGTTTTTGCATTGGTCAGTTCATGACGTACATGAAATTTTGACAGGTTGCAAGATTTTTGTGTGTCTGAGACAAAATGATACAATTCAAAAACAACAGCACTACATAGATAACCATTACAATGACCATAAGAAGCATGCCTAGTTTTAATCACGGGCAGTGACTTGCAAAACGCTAACAGTTTTGGATCATTTGCAGTAATTGTTCCACATTTTATTGTTGAAACTAAATAAATGTATCATTGATTTAATGTATTTGTCTTATGTATGTAAAATGGTGTGTAATCCAGTACGTGCTTTTAAAAAGCAAGTTGTCTCCTAGATGAAAAATACAAAAATGTGAGTTCAGCTTTTCCTCACTAAGCAGTGTGAAGTTGATCTCTTCTGAGACATTTTACACCATGTGGGTATACCTGACTTTTGACTTTTGGCAGAAAAGCTTCAAAACATTAAATCACCTGTGAACAGCACTGGCCTTGAGAAGCCTTAAACGTTCACAGTTGAACTGCACATTCCCCCAGGTGACTGAGGAAGCGTTCCCTTTGGTTTTATAAACGACTGCTTGTAAAATGGAAAAAGTCAAAAAGTGTGGAAAATGGACACGATGGTAAAGGAGGGGTGGAGAGAGGTGGTCACGTTACTGTTTCGGGCCCGAGCCATTCACTGGAGTAGTTTATATGCTACGGTTCACGCATTGTCCTCTTGTTTAGTTTAGGATGGCCAGCCAGTCTGCAGTAAGAAGCGTGGCATTAACAGGAGTTTCCATCTTGTCCATCTGTTGATATTTCTTGTATTCTTAGAACAGTGGGTTTTAAAGCCTGGCCTGGGCCCTTGTGAAATGCACATGTTGGGGTTTTTCTTTCTAACACACCTGTCTTGGCTCCTGGAGAATATATCCTTTAAAAATTGGAGCAGGAAAGACAAACATATGCAGTGTGTTCGATCTTCAGCACCATCAATTTAGAGTTCGGCTATAAATATCGTCGCTGTCCAGTGAAAAACATGTATCTCCAAAACGACTTTACTGGAGAAGGCAAAAATGTGCTTAACTTTTGAATAGAAGTAAAATAAGAGTTTATTCCAAGTCATTTAGAGCATCTCTATTGGTATGTTCGCCCAGAGTCAGCT
The DNA here is from genome assembly GCF_030463535.1 of Salminus brasiliensis. Lineage (NCBI taxonomy): Eukaryota > Metazoa > Chordata > Actinopteri > Characiformes > Bryconidae > Salminus > Salminus brasiliensis. Next base: position 10,629,206 of record NC_132896.1, read on the forward strand.
ACAGGGTTTAAACAGTGAAAAAAACTAAAAACAGACAAAAATGGAGATGCATTTTTTTCACTGGACAGCAGCGATATGAATGTAGGGATTACAATTTAGAAGTCTGAAGTCCTGCGGTGCTTGAGGAAAAAACAAGCCAAAGAAGCTCTAGAACTTTTGGTAAGCCTTGGCTACCAAAAGTTGAATGCTGGCCAATATGTGATGTTGATGCATGCTGCATGTTTGTTTATTTTATATATAATGTGTCATTTAAGCTGAGATGTTACTTGCCAATAATTGGGAAAGTTAGATTATTACCATAACTTTACAGTTAAAACCTCTCACACTAGCTGCACATTATTCATGGATTATATTGTTGATTATTTATGTATTTATTTATTTTTAATGTAAATGAGTAAAATGTTCTGTTATCAGCCCAGAAATTCAGTTTCAGTGCCTCAAAAATGTTAATTCTATGATAGATTTCTATGCCTTTGTCGGTAAGCCCCCTGTTTGTCGTCGTTGCAGCATAGTAAGAAGTAAATAAGTCACAGTTAACATGCTTAAACTCGCATGCAAACATGCAGTCATGGTGTCTATACTGGTAATAAGCAGTTGGGTGGAGATTTGTTGGACAACCAGGTGCTGTTCTCAGGTGCAGTATTACTGCAAGGAATTTGTGGATGAGGTCATGATTATGTAATCTCTAGTGCATTGCAGCATTGATCATTTTAGACTGGTTCGGGGTGTAACGAATACCTATCCATCTGTCAAGCAAACGCATTATCTACATTTCTCTTGTTTGTTACTTTTCACTTTTCAACATAACTTGAATCTGGCTGGTTATTATCTTTGTTTATATTGTGTTAAAAGTTCCTTTTTATTGGACCAATAGAAATGCTCTGAAAAAAAAGAATACATTGTAATAAATTCTTCTTGCATTGATTTTAATTAAAAGTGAATAAGCTCTTTTTATTATTATTTTTAAATTGCCATTTTGGAGATACAAGGTTAATAATGGCTTATTGTGTTGGAAATATGAATTACAGTAGTACTGTTACAAGCACTCACACATTCAAGCGTTTGTGTTTTTCTCACACAGAAAAACAAAGCAAAATGTGAGACGCATCTAAAGGAGATCAGCAGTGCTCAGGACGGAAGTGGTGAGTGGTTTCCTGTACCTGACCTCACGTAACGTAAACAAAGTATGGATCGTGCACTAGGCACCGACAGTTAAAGAATTTCACTTTACACAGCTGAAGAGCTTGTTTAAATAAACAGAACTGGATAACACTTGTGTTTTTAGCTCGACTCCTCTCGCTCATGTTCTGGAGCAGCTCTCGCTCGCACTCCCTGACACCAGAACGCCTCTCGCTGGGTGTTATTGTGTCATTTTTCATGGGACTTATGAAAGATGCATTGCGTCTCTCAGGAATGCCTTGTGGCGCTGTGTTGAGTTTTTGATGGCACAGTGTTCAGTAATGTAGAGACTTGCTTATCCTCCTCATTCGTTAGTCCAAATGTAGCCAAATCCAAATCTACCTGATACTTCATCGCATGATATCTGACATTCATGTCTTTTTTTATTTTTGAACTGGAACTACAATGGTGTGGCTAATAAATAGTGGGATCTTGCAAACTGCATGGTTGACTCCTCACACACTTCCTTCAAACCACATTGAGGTGTTAATCTCAAGTAGACTTGCTTATATGGTTATCGGCATCGTATGACATTTTTATAAATAACACTTGTATGCAGCATAGCAGACACCATGGATGTTGTCGTCTGTGTTTTTGTCTATTTTAATAGATTGATATACAGTATTAGAAATCACATTAAACAAACAATTTTTTAAAGATTACAAAACACCTCAACATGGTCTGAGGTAAGTGTCTGCTGGTTTAGGCATGCTGTATGCACAGTGCCAGTTGGTGGGGAATACGTTCCATTACTTATTAGCTACGTTAGAAGGAAACTTTGGACACCAGACATGTCTTGGCTCATAGACTACATTTAGAGAAAGGGGAAAGCTGTGTCATTTTGGGGTTTTTATTTTGGCCAAATTGCTCCTTTTAATGAAGGTTGAGTTTTTAGCCCATGGAGCAGATAAATTAGGTCTGTTAAGGCTCAAAGCTGTTTGTTGCCCTCCTCCAGGAAAGCTCCCTGTGGAGGAGCAGAGCATTAGTCCAGAGAAGCTTCTGGAGAAGTATGAGCAGCAGCTGAAAGTTCTGCATAAAGTTCTGGCAGCTTCAAGTAAAGAGCGAGAGCAGCTCCTGAAGGACCATCAGCACGGAGAACTCTGCACGCTTGTCCACAGCATCACTGAGAAGGTAAGACGCTTTTGTGTAGAGTCTAATCCCCCATTTTATATCTAAACATGTCTGAATTGGCATTTAGACTCTCAGACCTGCCACTTGCCTCTGAATGGAAACCATTTTCCCCCCTCTCTCTTTTCAAGGACATGTAGCTTCAATGAAAGATTAGAGAACAAATGCCAGATGATGTCAGCAGGTCATATATTGTGAAACTGTCACTGCTAATAAACAAGCCATGCCTTTCCCATTACAGAATCATTGGGAACAGTGCCGATTCTGTGCGTGTCCGTGGTAATGTCTCTTACTGCTCCCTCCTGAGCAGAGCTTGGAGTAAAAAAGTGCTTTGGCACATCTGTCCTTGTAGCAACCTCTGACCAGCAAAGCCAGACCTGTTTGCTGGGAGGCATGCCATTCATGGCCTTGTAAAAAGAGCTGGCGCTGTGTGTGTGTGCATGTGTGCAAACACACTGTGGAATAGAGCTTGTTTTACAAGGGGAACAAAAGGTATCATGTTTATTTGCTGTGCAGCAATACTTGAATCCCTTGATTGATGGATTTGTATAGCAGATATCCTTGCATTTACCATTGGTTTTATTAGCAGACAAGAACCGGATTCTACGCCCTTAAACTTTATCAAATGATACAATTGCACTCTTGATGGAGAGGAGCCAATTGTACACATGCACTGGAAGATGATGTCTTTAGTGTTGAGATTTGAGCAATAAACCCAAAGCAAACTTATTGCTGTTTTATTGGAGTGGAGATCATTTAAAGTTACTTTATCTTTATAATTTGACCAGTTTATAAATGGAAACTTAGATTTAGTTGTTTATTTTAGCAAAAGTGGGGAGGAGGGTTGGAAATTTCGTTTGATGCCGAAACCTCTTTAAAAGAATGTAGCTGGATGAGCTTTCTTGAGTTTTAATTCACTCTCAAAGTAAAGACTGCAAAATGTCCAAAAACAGGTCTTCTGAAGTACTAAAAATCCAGGGAATGTTCTCTTTCTATTTATGTTAATCTTACTCTTGTAGGCGCTCAATAAACATGGGCAAAGCCCATAGATATTGTCATAGTCATCCCCTTTTAGTGTAAACTGGAAGGTGCTAATCTTGGGTACTGCTTGTGTCAGCTGTACCCTTGCCAGTCACACACACTTAAAAATAAATAAAGGTGCTTCAAAAGTCTGAGAAATGCCATAGATTGCTTCCATTAAGAACCATTTTTGAAATAGATGTGAGTGTGAAAACCCTTTAAATTGGTAAAGAAAGTTTGTTAAACCTTTTAAAAGGTTCTGCACATTCTCACATCTCTCTGACAAACAAATGGTTCCTTAAGGACGCAAAAGTGGTTCCTCTATGACATTGCTTAGAGAATATTTTGAAGCACCTTTATTTTTAATGGCCCAGGGCTGATGTGTTTTGTTCACCCAGAGCTTTAACAAAACCATTCCATATATCCATTCAAAAGCATTTCACTCTGTTGCAGTCAGAAAAACGTACCAAGCAAAACCTGACTAACTAAAGCTAAATCAACCAGCAAAACCAAAAGCAAGCAATCCAGCATTCCTCCCTGCCTGCACTGTTCAGCTCTGCTGCGTAGCAGGCACAGGGTTTTACAGGGATGTTAATCGTGTTAATTACATTACGAATTATGGGCAATGAGCTGGTTGATATGGCTGCTAAGAAAGCTCTAGAGGCTTTCTAGAACTGTATCTTATTGGGACGAATCGGACAGTAACACGCTGCCTGATCTCTTCCATTTAGAGGGGTTGATCACAAGATGCTGAACAGGCTTCTCACGAGAGGCTGAAGGACAAATTTCTTCTCAAGGGAGACAAAGCACTGATATTTGACTGAACATCACTAAAAATCAAACCCATCCTACTAGATTGCCCCACACTTAATGATTCAAGGCTAAGAAGCTTCACATTCAGGAATCTTGAGATTTTTAACCAAGCACTGCCATCATAGTTACAGGAATTCGTGCCTTGAGACGCTCGCACCAAACGTGCAATGTACAATTGTGTGATTCAAACTATACATGTTGACTTTGACCATGTAGCCTACAAACTGTGCTATTACAAATGTCTCTACTCTGGATTATCTGGATTTAGCCATGAATATTGCTTCAGCCGCTGATATGGCGTTAAACAACAACAACAAGGACCACACCCAAACAGTTACACAGTATACAGTAGCCATTTTACTGTACGCTTAATATAATTTTCCAGTTAGTATTGTACAAGCAATGGTACTGTTTACTGTGTTTCCTGGGACATTAATAGAGGCACTGGTGGCTGTTGTACATGTACTGAATTGTACATTCATCAGTTCCTGTTCGGTGCAAAACCACAACTTCATTTAAGGCTAGCAGTAAGAGCCCAGCTGTGAGCCATATTTACCTTTTGCATCATCTTGAGAGAAGTGATGTGATAGCTTCAAGTCAGCAACCCAGCCTGAGGATTCTGATGGTAGTTTTATTAATCATGTGTTGTATCATTATACGAACAGGTGAAGAGTGAAGTTACTGCTGAGCTCGGTGCTCTTCATGAGAAGCAGATGAAGAGCTCCTCAGAGCAACACCAGAGAGAAACAGAAGGTCTGAGCCCATACAGCTCCAGCTAACAGCAAGCGTACAGTTTCCTATTTACATGCGCTGAGAGAATAACCTGATTGATTATCTCCACAGAGATGGAGCGTGTGCACAGTGAGGAGAAGCATGCTTTGAAGGAAGCGCACATGGCAGTTGAAGGCGCTCTGAAGGTAGAGCATGTGACTAATAAACAGGCTAACAGACTGTTTAAGTTCACCTTTCATACAGCGTAACCTTAGTGTGGTATCTTGCGCATACCAGTGTGACATTTGAATGTGATCTCATGGCGTGAACTTTGTGTGAACTTTCAACAGGGGCGGATTGAAGAGCTGACGGCTGACTTAAAGCTGTTCACGGAGTTGAAACAGCGAGTGAAGGAGTCCACGCTGAAGAGGGACCTTCAGAGAAACATAGAGGTAGTAGGAGCAGGCGTTTAGCCAGTACTCGCACAGTACAGGGTAATGTATTCAGAAAATAATGACATGCTTATAGCTTATCTTGCTCTCTGTGTGTTAGACTCACGGCAGCCCTGGTGAATTCTGGGAGCAGGAGCAAGAGAGTCTGCTAATTGTCATAGAAATGAAGAGCGAGCGTTTACAGGAGCATGGAAGCAAGCTGCGGCAGATGGAGACGCTGGTATAAACTCCCACTCACCATTTTTGGTCAGGATGGAAACAGCTGACCTCTTCCTCTTGTCTCAGGCTGGATTTAAAGTGCTAGCTTGCAAAAATGCTTCGTTCTGCTATTGTTGGGGGTTGTGCATACGCTAACTGTGTTGAGATTTCAAACTTCATATTAGCATAACAAGCCTCCTTTGTGTTTGCATCTCCAAACCAGACGGGCACAGATGTATAAATGCACACCTCATAGATTGCATACATCTCAACAATTTATAGACAAATCCCTAACAACAGCAACAGTCTTAGAGAAGTACTACAAGTGAGCTGTTTTTAACTGAAGCACTTCACTAAAGATGGGCATTCTTAAGGCTATCAATCTCCAATTACGAAAGCTAAATACCCTGGACATCATACCTAATTGGACCTAGAGATCTTCTCAGGTGTAATATTCAAGCACAAACACAACCTGTATAAGTGAAAATTTCAACACAGTTTTGTCTAATCGAGAGCACGTGCGTGCAAGTGAGAGCTAATATATTCTCTTGAAAACAAGCCCAGATCCAACTTGAGCCTGATTAAAATAAAAAAATCAACCTAAGCCCATTGAGGTGTTTTAGCAGACCTCAAGCTAAAACTCCACCACACCAATCCAGACTTTTCTTGGTCTTTGGATGGGTGGTGCAAAGTGGTATTCTATATTAATGATCACCATAGAACATTCTTTATTACACTATACATTATACATGTTTTTTGTTTCACAGTTATCACAACACACACACCCTGATTTGATTGATTGTCTTCCTTGTTTAACAAATCTTCTGTGCTGTTTTCTCAGGTTGAAAAGAACCTTGCCTTGGAGGACCAGGTTTTGCAGGTTCTACAGCAGAACGAGGACCTGAGAGTTCGGATAGAAAACTATCAAACACTAATACAGTATGTACTTCTTCTGCTTCAGTTTTTCTTCAGTCAGGAGATTAGAGGAGATTAGTTCACAGATTAAAAAAAATGTAGACAGGTTTCCCCGTACCCCAAATGTAAACGAATAGCAAAGACACAACAACAGATTTCTGCTGTGGACTTGTGAGGCTAATATATCAGGTCTGTGTTACCAAAAAAGATGTCACATTAGCCAAGTAGTTTCAGTGCAAATCTAAAGATGCAAATTCTGAATGTCTGTGTTTGGGATTTTAAGGGAAATACTTTAGAGCTACGTGATTTGCTGGGTGGCTGTAGGACCGCAATCATAATGAGGGCTTCAGTCCTGGAGGCCCAGAGTCTAGTGCAGTTTGCTGATTATGCTGCTCTAATACACTTAAAAAAAAAAAATCATTTCTGTGTTGAATTAATTGGTAAGGCAGGTAAATCACCAAACTGCAGCACTCCAACTGTTTTTGTTTTTAGGGGTTAATGGGGTCCAATTCCCCTTGCCACTAGGTAAATGTGAATTGGTCAATAGCACCACCTGCTGGTCATCTCAATATTCTGCACCTCTTAAGATTGTCGCTGAAATGAGATTGATTTGTTTTTTGTTTTTTTTTCAAATGATAAAAAGAAAGCTTGATGTGGACTTGATGGGGAAAAAGCACAGTACAGTGACTCCCAACACAGTAGAACTGTCTCAACAAGCCAAGTTTATAGACTGGATCAGGTGTGCTGAGTCAGAGAAATCGTGCATTATTGTGGGTCACCAGGAGCAGGGTCATTAAACACTACTAGTTCACCTGCACATGTTGATTCCTTTATTTTCTACTTCTCAGCCAACTTTCCAAGGAGCAGAATGAGACACAGGAGGCTCTGGAGAAGCAAACCCTGCAGATGCATAAGCTCAGTCAAGAAAAAGAAGAGCTGCTCTTTAAACTCCTCCACAGCCAGGACTCTCGCTCCTCGTTTTGCATGCCGGCCCTCATGCCTGCGGAAGTGTCCCACAGCTAGCCTGGCTGGCCTCCTCACAGACTGGAGTGGATGTAACCCACCAAAGCCTGGCTTTTAACTCCAGGGTTTTGCAAACTGTGCCTCAGTTTTTACCTTGCTGCTGCTTGTTTCTTTCCAAGCAACTGTTTTCAGGAAGCAGTGGACGTTACGCTGTGTTGGAACTGACTTACAGCAGTGTTTTAATGTCAGTCTTTGGAAACTGATGTGATGGATATTTTTGTATTTTAGATTTTTCTTTTATTATTTAATTTTATCTATTCTGTTCCATTTCGGAATAGTGGTGAATCTGATATAGCATTTATACTGTATAGTTTTATTCATTTATTTTATGATATGCTACTTTACTGGAGATTTTATGCCAGATTGTTTATGATATTCTGCATTATGCACAGACATTGACAAGTTGTCAAATGACCAGTTCTTTTTATTTCCTCTCCCAAAGGCAGTCATCCATTTTCCATTTTGCCATACAACATCATAGCAGGCAAAAGCACTTGTACATGTAGTTTAAAAGCAATAGGGATTTTTTTTTTCTTCAGATGCACTGGCACTTTTGCAGCAGTATTTTCATGTGTGTGTGTGTGTATATATATATGTACGAATGAGGGAGATTGTGGGACTTGTGGATGAGACCTGTATGGTTTGCATGCTTACACCTTTGGACGTGTTCATGGAAGTGTCATTTCTGAGCACATAGATCGTTTTGGTAGTTGAGATGACTGGTGACTCACTGGAATTACAATCAGTGTTTTGATATTTAGGCAAATATATGAATGTCAGCTGGGAGAGAACCTCTCTGTGTGAGTGCAGAGCAGCCTGGAGGATTCCTTCGCTGTATCTGTGGTCGTTCTATGGTGCAGAATAATGTATGAATCAAGTACCTTGTTGCTCAGAATGGCTGTTTTTGTACTTGGGCTGTATCTGAGTTTCTCTGGTTAAATTCTTTTTGTGGTCAGTTTCCCTCTTTTGTACTCATGTAACCCATTTTCATGTTCTGTTGTACATTTCTTTACCTCTGAACCAGTGCCTTTTGCAAGGGGCTTCCCAAAGAAACTTGAGCCTCAATAAAAGTTGCATCAGAGGTACTTGTAAAATGCATGGAGTGTTTTGGGGAGGCATTATTTTTTTTGGCCAAAGGGTCGAGCAATTTTGTAGAATTGAAAGTAGCACACAATCAGAAAACATGGAGCACAATTAATAGATATAATGATCAGATGTACACAGAAAACATCAACTGTTCCATATTGTGTTTGTTTATGTATTGTCACAGTCCCACAAAAAGCCTAGTGTCTCCAAAGTAGCAACTTTACAGAAGAAGGGGAAAAAGTTGACTTGAGGTCATTTGCAGCATTTCTATTGGTCCAATTGATGCAATGTTAAGAACAAGTGCCAAATTCTACTTTTGACAAAATGTGATAACTAGTGCCTACAAGAAGTATTCACCCCCTTGCAGGGTTTCCCCCTTTTGATTGATTTTACAAATAGAATTGTGATCAATATCATTTAGATTTTTTAATATAAGAATTTACCTAAAATGTGATTCAATCACTTATTTTGTGTATTTTTTGTAGAAAATCTGGTTCCACTTTTTAAAGAGTTTATGGCATGCTAGAGGGATCTAGAGGGATGTAAAGCTTTCCAACAGGGGGATGTGGAGCACTGAAGCTCTTTGTGTCCTCTGTAATGATCGTGCATCCTGTACCTTTGAAATGAGCTGAAGTTGCATTTGTGATCCAACATCTGTGCGCTCCAGTTCTCACGGCAATGCCCCAACAACTAATTCCCAAAATAAGTACTGTGTTGTTTGTTGTACTGCAACAAACTTACCCTTTTAATACTCTATGCTTGCTGTAGAAACACTGGCTGAGCTCAGCTGGTGTCTACAGAATCCCTGGACGTATGGTGCACATTTAATTGGATTCAATTCGGTCTTCACAGCATCCCCGTAATGGTGGTATTCGGCCACCAGGGGGCATAGCAGTTCCGCTGATTGCTGAAAAGGAGCTCTTCTCTTGAAGAGCTGGTAGCTGTAATGAAATTTCTATTAGAGACTGGGTATTACCTGTTAATTGTACGGTCCTAGCGTGGCAGTAAGGTGAAAGGACTATGACATACCAGGGGGGTTTTAATTGCAAGGCTAACTTTCCTGTTTACCTGTCCCGACTGCAGTCAGGTGCATGAGAACAGACGATGACTGCATGGGTAATCTTGTGACTGCACGGAAGTCTTGTAATTCTATAGGACGGCAATGGGAACATACTGAACAAAGAGGGAGAGGTCGTTATTTTGACTGCACGGTCTGTCACCCTACAGGTGACATGGGCTCATGTTGTTAGTTAACAAGTGACCCTTTTAACACTGAGTCAAGTTTCTCGAGCCTCCACTTTCACCCTGGTCCACACTGAGACAATGAAAGGTGGGCGTTTTTGTGTGTTCTTCACAAACACGAGCAGGAACAGATATGTGACTGACATACTGATTGGTGATGTCTGCCCTGTTGTGCCCCCTTAAACGCTCTGCTCACTTTGCGAGGAGAAACGTGCTGTGTCTCTGTCTCTCTCTCTCTCTCTCTCTCTCTCTCTCTCTCCCTCTCTCTCCCTCTCCTCCATCTGCCCCCTCCTTGTGGAAGGACTGAGCGGATGTAAGAGGATCACCAGCGCTTTGGCAGTTTGACATGTCGGGACAATACCTGCCCAGGCAGCGGGATAAGTGCAGGTCAGTCCCCTGTAGTGATGTCACACGGTTCCCAGAGCATTTAGCAGCCACCTGGGAGGACCCCCGGGTCCCCAGAGGAAGAGCTTGAAAGGGATACAAACCCAGCACAACACACTCGCAGCCCTGCCGTCAACACAGCGTCCTGTTTCGGCCCCCCTTCATCAACAGAGGTGCTGACCCTCCTGCACTCCTGCACTTAACTTTTCGCACCAGAAAAAAGGGTGGACGAATTAAGTGGCCTGGCCTCTATGATATCTTTCTAATCGCTCGTGGGTTCCTGCAGCTTTGCTAATGCTCTGCACACTGGGAGGAAACCAGCTCATCATCTACAGCAGCCTACACCGTAAATGTACCAGCGTTAAATCAACATAGTTAGAGTTAAATGAACACCATGAGTAACTAATTTAACTCTAACAGTGTTGATTTAACACTGGTACATTTACAGTGTATATGTGCCTTCTCTTCATGGAAGATAAAGCTTAAAAGAGCTTAAATTTATTATCTTTACATTTTAAATCACATTTAAAACAACTTGCTACATTTTAAATCACTCAGAGGTTCTACTGTGCTCACCAAATTAATTTAAATATATTTAAATATGTATATATACATGACAATTAAAATAATATTACAATTAAATTGAAGATTTGCATTTATATATATATATATATATATATATATATATATATATATATATATAAACAAACAAATAAAAAGCCCTAAATAATATATATATATATATATATATATATATATAATTTATTTAGGGCTTTTTTTGTTTGTTTGTTTATATATATATATATAATTTATTTAGGGCTTTTTTGTTTGTTTGTTTATATATATATATAATTTATTTAGGGCTTTTTTGTTTGTTTATATATATATATATATATATATATATATATATATATATATATATATATATATATATATATATAATTTATTTAGGGCTTTTTTTGTTTGTTTATATATATAATTTATTTAGGGCTTTTTTGTTTGTTTATATATATATATATAATTTATTTAGGGCTTTTTTGTTTGTTTGTTTATATATATATATATATAATTTATTTAGGGCTTTTTTGTTTGTTTATATATATATATATAATTTATTTAGGGCTTTTTTGTTTGTTTGTTTATATATATATATATAATTTATTTAGGGCTTTTTTGTTTATATATATATATATATATATATATATATATATATATATATATATATATATAATTTATTTAGGGCTTTTTTGTTTTTTTGTTTGTTTTTTTGTTACACTCTACGTTTGCGTAAAAGGTGCCGTATTTCTCTTTATTTCCTGTTAAGGTTTTGTTAACTTCCCTTCAAAAACGGCTACGCTGTGAAACCTGTCGTTTGGTGCCGCAAACCTTGTCTGCCTCGAGCTCTACACGTTGTCACAACGTTGAAATGTTATTACTCAGAAAGTTGCGACAATGCCGCGGTAACCGTGGACGATACAGCAAAAATCTGTGCTACGTTGTCAGGACGTTGCGACGTCGCGTTGTTTTTACTGGGTTCCTGTCACGTAAAAATATGTTAGGCTATTAAAAAAAAGAAAATGTTTAAAAACATTTAAACACGTAAATTTACCGCGAGTGCTCAAACCTCTACAAACGACCGCAGAGCACTGGACTCACCCCCACATTACACAGCCGTCTGTACCCCATGTTTTCTGTGTGCTCTGCACATTGACCTGCAGATCAGAGTTGAAGTGGTGTGTTTGAGTTCATTAGCTGTGAGGTTGGTCAGAGGGGGAAAGGGTTTACTGATTGTGTGGATTTATTAATAGCAGTCTATTCTTAAAGAATCTGAAGTTAGACTGAGTGGTGTAATGATGCTGTATGATCATATGATATAGTAATAGGAGACCATCATTGAACACATTATCTACAACTACAGACAAATAAACAATATTTCAAGCGCAGATATTAAAATGTTACTACCGAAAATAAAATGTAATTTTTACTGTTCGCTCCTCTATAACATTTCTCCATTATCTTAAGGCATGTGAAGGCATATATATATATATATATATATACACACACACACACATACAGAGAGAGAGAGAGAGTTCGACCATAGGGTGGCAGCAGTGAACTCAGCCAGTTTACACTGAGACACTGAGACAAACTCTACAACTAAAGGATTAATTACAGAAATTATTACTGATTTCAAATTTCTCTATAATTAATGTATTGATACACATTCTTTTTAAAGTAGTTTTATGAGGTAGAAAATGGTAGAAAAACGTACTGGTTTCCGGTGATAGGAACTAGGGGTTGTGATGTCTGTAATGCAAATATAGCCATTTTATTTACCATCCAAATCCCCAGTAAACCTACACAGAGAATCTCCTGAGTATCATGTGTAATGTTGATAATGGTAAAATAGTGATCAGTGTGAAAAAAAAATCTTAATGAAAAAAACAATTGTACAGGCTTACAACTAAATGAAAATTTAATAATGTAAATATGCACATGTTCACAAACTTCTGAATGTTGTGGAGTTCTTAGCTTTATCCCAAAAGGTGACCTTTGTAATTCAGCAGTGCTTTGCTAAAAGCCTGCACTGCCAACAGCACTGAATTTAAAGAAAATCTATCTGAATTCGACAATGAAAGTTTATTGGCTTACAATCTTAATCCCTCATATGGGATTTTCATCAAAATTTATTAAGCAGTTAAGCAATTAATGAATAAATGTTTAGGCCTCCAAGCCAAATAACCTCCACTACAATGTCTGATGATTAATGTATGTATATGTGTATTTGAAAGTTACTAACAGGATCTGTGTGGTGTCTAATTAGTCTGGTAAATTATAATTATGGCAATGTATCACATTTTACTGCTTACTTATATATGGCCAGTATTAGACTATAATATTAATTAACATAAGTGTGTAAGGAATTACCAAGAAACTGTCCAGAGTCAACCTTTGCACCCTGTAAACCCACCGAGTTTCCACTGCAAAGACATTATTACTGTTTCCATATAGACTGGGTTTGTTTTAGAGAAGAAATGAAATCTCCAGGACAGAGAAGGCTTTTCTGTTCGCTGTAAAATATTGACCTGTTAAAGTACAGTAATTAACTGGCAGCATCTTCTCCAGTGTTTTGCTGTGTATGAGACTGTAAATTATCCCACCATAAATTTACACATTATTTTACAGGGTAGCTACACACCTGAATTCTACTCAGTCCCTCTGTGCATCATTATCTGCATGGAAATGACAATACTGAGCCTATGTGCCCTTCATACAATCATTTGCGCAATGTAGTATGAAAGAAGAAGCCATTAACAGAGCTGAAAATAATGTGTTGCCATTACATCTGCTCCCAACCCCGGTTGGTTTGTGTGTGAAATATGATTCTTATTTATTAAAAATTTTATTATGTTATTACAGCAAAGATAACGCCTAAATTATCATGAGCTGAAGCAACAGAAAAAAAAGTCTTCTTAGAAAATCAACCTATTGCTATGTGCTATTTGGGGCTTCTGAGGTGTTCCGTGCCACTTAGGCTTAGAACAAAAAGGTGAAAATTGCACCCTAGGGAAAACAGCTTTGATTAAAAGGTGTAGTTACTCACCGCCCCCTTTTTACACGCCGTGTTCAGCTGTACTTCCTGAGCTCGGGGTTTGGCTGATCTTTATTTCATTTCAGTAGCACGGCCTTCCCTTTCTATCTGCAAGATGTTTAGCCACCCTCCTCCTTTCACCACCCATCCACCCACCCCCCAAAAAAATCAGTTGGACTTCACAGATGGAGCAAAGTAGACCACAAGTAATGAGATCAAATTCTTTTGGATTTAATTGACTTCTGCTTAGAAAACACAGCCCAGTTAAGCTGTTGGTCTATATGGTGCACTAGACTCTTGTGTGGTATCAGAATTACACCATGTTCAGCTTTTGGTTTGCTACACTCGCCTGTTCTAGCAAAATTTTGCTACTGTGCGTTCAGTTTTCCATTAATATGAAATCTACTGTTTAGATTACATGGACAGGCTCTGCATTAACGGGGGAACGTGCTGTCGAACTTGTGCTAAATATATGAAGGGGCTCAATGTAAACCCACCAGAAGAACAGCAAGTGTTCACATAGGCAGCTCTCCATGTAGGCCTACAGATGGCCTGCCTCACACGTACGCTAACTCCAGCCATACTCGAGCCAGCTGGATGCCTGCTCAGTATTTGCTTATATTGTGTGAATTCTGAAAGACTATAAGCCTGAAAACTGTAACACCAGCTCACCCTCTTTTAACTGTATAGTTTTTCTACTCTAGTCATATTTCCCAGTTATGCTGTGCCATTTTTCACGAACCGCAATAAGAAACCACAAGAGGTCTCTGTGTCACAGTCGAGCATATGTTAGCCACAGTTGGACCAATTCCTGCGGTTGCTTTCGATCAGATAAGGCGCTCTAAACTTCTGTGTCAAAGCCATCCTGTCAAATTTGTCAGGAATAATAGCATTGCACAAGCCTCCGCTCCATAAATCAAGATGCTGGAAGGCGCCGTAACTCTTCTGCAGCGTTCTGCAAGAATCAGCTAATGATAAGCTCAATCTCCAGTACGCCGGCCCTTGCGGTGGAAACCTTTCGCAAACTGTTGTCATATTTAAGGCCTCAAAATGAACACGTTGCAGCTGGGGAATTTGTGTTTTTTCCTCCCTGATAATGTGTCAACGTGTCTATCGTTTACTTTTCGCCAAGGATGAAGTGGCAATTAATGGCATAAATATGGCCGTGATAGATTGGCAGGATATATTAGGTAATGAATGAGTCATTTTTCCTCCATTTGATGTATGAGCGGTAAGCTGCCCTCACACACTCCTCCATATGCCCTATATGTCTTTGGCTGCCTGGGGGACATGGTGAGAAAATGACATTTTTCGCATAGCTTCCATACAGGTGAAAACATGTAGAGGAAAGAGATTAGTTAATGCTACACCTCTGGCAGCAAATTTGTCCCCAACAACATATACACTCTTATTTAGGGCCTACAACAGGTTCTTTTGCAAGCCTGCTCACAGACCTACCTAATCTAAATGATGCTGAAAGATTCACACACGTTGTTTTGTGTATTTTCTGTTGTCTGAAGTGTAAAATAACCAAGAATCTTATATTCATGCAATATTAAAAGCTCAGGGCTGCTGTATAAGCTCTCCAGGGTCAGAGGGCACCAGTGCACCTCAAAAAGCCCTTCCCCAGTGAGTCTGAGCCTGTGCATACTGTGCAAGATATCCTCCACAGGCAAGCTAATTACATGGATCAGGAACTCTGTGTGGCTTTATAAACCTGCCACTGGGGATCTTCTAACTAAGCTTTATGAGGAGTCACCACAGAGAACAATGAGCTGCAGTGTTTGAAGTGACCAAGCTTGACGGGAATGACTGGGCTTACAGTAAAACTGTCTGAAATATTGTCTGATGACATCGGAAGTTACACAATACATTTGAATATAGTTTAATAAGTATTGACAGATACCACAATATTGACCGCAGTGACATTTACATGTCATTTACTGAATGCTACAGTGTCCTAAATATACTTGTAATTAATGAACAATAATTTTCTGTCCAGTTGGTGTGATTTTAAGAGATCAACACCGGGTATGTCAAGTTTGGATATTCTTTTAATAGAATATGGTCAGAAATCATAGGTTCATGCCCCTGATTAAAGGGGATTTTATTTTTTTTTCCTGTCAAATTAATTGATGGTGTATTTGGTGTATAAGGTGTATTTAGTCATGCAGTGTGTTTTGGTGTGAAATGCTCCAGTGTAAAGACACTTTCCAGCCGGAATACACAGTGGTGCTGAGGTGAACCACACAGGTAAATTATTTAATGCATCCCAAAAATATATATATTCACATCCAACCACTCGGAATTCAACCATTAAACAATCCCAAAAAAGCATAGTTTATATAAAATATTGGGTTCCCCTTTAAAGGAAACATCATGTTACCTTGAACTGTATTAATACCTGTAAGCTACTGTAAATAAACATACCCAAAAAATTGCATAAGACCTCCAATCCATTGCAGACATTTGCTGTACTGATAGCATACAGTAGTGCTATTGTTCCTTTGCACTTCATCATCCAATGACCTATGTACAGTATGCCTAAATATGTCTGTTTGTTTCATAATACTGAATGTTATGTGAACTTGGCAGGTGTGGACTGGGCACGGACGTGCCTGCGGCAGCAAGAGCCTAACGTGACGCGGCCCTGCAAGACATGACAGTTAATGGAGGGAAGATGCAGCCTGACCGCATTCCCACTCTGCCTGTCTCTCTCTCCACTCACCAGCTTCACTCGGCCTGTCAGCTCACGTCACCTCTCTGAGATGAAACAAATTAGAAGTCAGCCATCGATAAGGATCGCTGTTCATTTCTCTTCCAAAAAGAACCCTAAGCAAACGCTTCCTGCAGAGATCCATCAAACTGTTAGCACTTTCCCTCAGCCGTCTTCCAGTATAGCTCATGATTTATTCTGTAGTAAAGGACACGTCTCTAAATGTGTGTTTGCACCTCTGGACAAACATGTTAATTAAATTCTGATTAATGTATGATTCAGATTAGGTTCTGATGTTGTTGCACATTTGCTTTATGTTGCTTTATGATGTATATCTCGTCTACTGAAACAAGAACTTACTAGAGAACTCAAGAACTTACCAAAGGACACAGAACATACCTGGAATTAACCAATCAGAAAGGAACGTATCACTAAAAACAAACAACGCGTCAACATCAGAAGAGGAAAACAAACAGTGAGGTGCACAAAGGCGTTTAAGGCTTAATTGTGCTCACCGGGGAGCCGTTTGGGCTAGTTAAAACGTCTATTTAAGGGCCCCTCACCTTCAGGGACTGCACTGGAAACATACGCCACCACAGGAAGACCCCAGGGGCCGGGGAGCCTTCCCCCCTCCACACACAAGCTCCTCTGCCCCAGACAAAGGGAGAGGCACCCTGCCTTGACACCTGTCAACACATTAGGTGTCAAATAAACTGGCTTTCATCCTGGACCAGCAGGTAAGCAACTGAAAGCCCTCGTTTGACATCACGGCTTTGTGGCCTCGCTTCATAATGGGAATTGGCCACTTAGGCAACCCGGTCCCTCAAATCTCTGCGAATGAGTACAGCAGCTGGGCTCATTAAGAGGTCACGTGGACAAATCAAGTCCACCGAGTATTTTCCTGAGCTGATCTGTTGTCTCAATGTGTAATTTGCTACGTGTTGTGTCAGTTTCTGGTCTGCACGGTTTTGCCGTTAAAAGCAGCACCGAAAAAAGAAACACCCCCACCCCATTACCTCGTAACTCGTGTTTTATTACTGCAAGTACCCAGAAGTGATGCTTCCAGCTGTCAGGATTGCCGTGGTATGACACTAAATCTTCTTTTATGGGTACTTAGGTGGTAGTTTATCGTCCAGAATTCCACAGGTGTCTTCCTAAAGTGGTCTAGATCAGATAAGGCTAGTCTCATGTTCCTCCACCCTGGCTTCAGGCCTGCACAGCAACATGTAAACCTTACTAGACAGAAAATGAGAAAGGAAGGATAAACAGTTGTTAATACACTCTGATGCTATGAAATGTTTTAAACAAGCAGTGCCAGAAAACTGCTCGGCAGGTCCTCACCGCTCCACTGGCATGTTGACAAAGCTATTGAAGTTCGATCAAAATGACAAAAAAAGGAAACAATTACCCGAGACTGGTTCCGACATGGACTAAAGCTGTCCTATTAGTCACACATCGGAGCTTGTTTAGCGCATAACTAAAATACCGGGTGAAATTACCCCATCATGATCACTGACATTTAGATAATGACTTCAAACATTGTAATCGGGCAAACACTCAGTGAGCTTTTCAGTTCGAAACAGGTGTTTGGACGACTGATGTTGCAACATTCATATTGCGTACGTCACCGTTTCTGGCGTCTAGGTTGACAGGCTGTTCCACAGCCTAGTTTACGTGTCTGCACCAGGATGCCATTAACATCTCTGCTGTGTTTGGAGAAGCACATAGTGTTGACGGTGACACGCTGCTTGTCAGTGCGATATCTGAATGGAAAAGAACAAAAACATGCCATGTGACAAAAGCCCAAATAGCTTTGTATTTGATTATTTGTGATTGTGTTGGATTGGTTCCAAACTAAAGATTGGGTGTTACTGAATCAATCTTATTGACGCAAAGTTAAACAGAAAGTGCCATAAATTTTTTCCTGTTTGAAACAATAATTTAGTCATTTGGAACAATACTTCAAGGTGACTCAGTGCACGTATGTGAGCTGTTGTCTTCAACAGATTGTCATCTTCATCAAAATAATTTTGCGTCGAAGTAGAAAATCCCTTAACCACGTTTTCACAGCAAAGGGCCTGCCATCATGTCCAATGTTTCGAAGACTGCCACTGCTGCAAACTGGGCACAGAGAGACTGGATGGAATGTCTGTTAAAGCGTGTAAATCACTAAACACTGGAGCCAGATGACTGTTACAGAAACGCTGCCATGGATTTCGGTAAATGTGAAATATCCATGTGCCAGGAGGCGCTGAGTCACTGTGAGAGCGGTGTAAATACAGTTGTACTGCGAGCGCCTCAGGTGCCACGCCACAGTGATCGGACCACCAGTCCAGACTTGCATTATTTACCTTCGCATCAGTGGAGAGCAGACTATTTACTGAGTAGTGTTTAAATTAAAAACTCTTCAACGTCAGGTGGTTTAGCATCTGTCAGATTAGTGTCACTTGAAACACAGCTGTCTCCGTCTTCTTGTTGATGGCCTAATCGGTTTCGCCACAGACTGCTCGGCTTACTCCTTGGCTTAGTTCAAACAATAGTGGGACAAGGGCAAGCTTCAATAATGTCACTGTTTCAGGGCGCAAGTTGTACCCCAAAAATAGTTTTAGAAACTTTTTTTTTTCAAGTATTATACGTGACTTGTTTGGCCAGGGTCAACAAGTTCTGTGCTTTAATGCGTGGAACAGGGTTAGGCTGCTTTATTTTCGCTTATTAGTGTCTGAAACAACGGGACTTACCTCAGCAATCAAGTGATGCATCAACTGTGCTTAGACTTTTATGGTATTCCTAAAACAAAGATACAGAAAAAGGCAAGTAAATGTGCACAGTGCAAAATACCAGACAAGGCTAATGAATAATAACCCACACTGTATGAGTGACAAATACAATAACTACATAGAACGCAATTATCAATTAAATGATTTTTGGGGATGTCTGGGGAGATTAATTCACTTTTACTCCACTGCTGTAAATACAAAATCACACCATGAGCATCCCTGATGGACAGCTGTAGACATGCATTTGCTGACAGGCTGATGGATACAGAGCTGCCATCTAAAGTGAAAGAAACACTTGGACTGATGCAGCAGAGTAATAGTGCAGTACACCAATGTGACTCGGGTTATGCAAGCTCCACCAAAGATCCAACCTGGAGTGACATTCACAGAGACACCATTCTCCCAATTACAAGTCAGTGGGGCAGCACAATGAGTTTGAAGCTGTTATTGTAAGGAAGAATTGCTACATATTGTTGCTTTGTACAACAATAAACTGCAACAGGATAAGCACAATATCTTTTTCTTTTTAAGCCACACATGAGCTGTCTATGCACAACTGAGGCCATATACACCTAGCTATCTGTCATTGCTGCCGTAAGCCTCGCTTGACCCTGGTAACAGACAACAAACCCTGGTGGGACGTGCTGCCTGAAAAAGTGTTAATTTGCGGCCAGGCTGGAAACAGCAGGCTCATTCAGCGCAGCAGAAGGAGCTCATCTCGTGCAATCGTGGGCAAACATGGGACGGATTAAGGCATCAAGCATGTGAAAACTGACACTGACATAAATGAAAGCAGCTCTGTCATCTCCCTCTACAAACACGAGCGAAGCTCAGGGAAACCATGTTAATCCCATGGTGACCAATGAGGGGGAATGTATGCTGCCAAGAGAGGCATGAGTGGTGGAAAGACTGGGTTTTTTTCTGTTTTTTTTTTTTAGTGGAGAACAAAAAAGATGAAGAGAGAGAGAAAGTGAGAAAAAGAGAGAGAGAAAGAGAGAGAGGAATAGGGAGAGAAAGAACAGGGCATATGAATATTGTCAAGTTCCCCACAGGGGAGCGGCGGTGAGCTGAGGCAAAGCTTTCGGCCGTTGGAGGTGAGAAATGTTAATCCCGAATTAAACGATCTGGCACTTTACAAAATACGAGACAATTACACGGATAATTATACCAAGCCTTCACACAGTGCCCGTGGGTCACAATTAGCATACTACAGGCTTCACACAAGGAGCGCTCGAGCGTCTCCAGGTGTGCCTTCCTGCTACAGTGCACAGACCTACTGGGGAGGTGGAGTGTGTGTGTATGTGTGTGTGACAGTCGGCCTGTCTGTTAAGTGGAGTTCGCATGCAGTCAATCAATCAAGCTAATCCACACACACAAGTGTGGATGTCAAGTAGCAGCATTTCCTTAACAGTAAAACAAGCATAATCCACAGAGTAGAAATGAAAATATCTTCATTAAAAAAAAAGTGTTTCTGGGTCAGTACCTGTGTAACCTGATTTAATTAGAGGCCCTCATCTGCTGGCTTTTCCAAGAAACTAACTGCGCCTTTGGGAGATCTGAGTCTGAGTAAACATGTTTAATGATGCACAAAAAATGTTCTGCATTTCATAAAAAACACATCCAGTATCGCAAACACCAATTATCTCTGCTGTCTATACACAGCCCGCCAGTTTCTATAGTCTACTGACTACGTCACTGCACATATTGTACTTTATTAGCTGGTGTGCATACGCTGCACAGTGCTCCTCAACAACTGAGAGTGGGCCCTTCAAAGGTACATAATTGTCTGATTAGACTAATAGAGACCGTAAAGGCAGATCTTTTGACATGTCATCTGTCCAACTACGTGTTACAACTGCCTCATGACTACCATCTGCACAGCCAGCTTGGCTTTCCTCATTAGGCTGCCATTATCTGCGACGGAAGAGGATGCCCACAGCCGAAACATCTGTCTTTATGTTGTATCTTGTAGTGGCACTAGATATCAAAGAAATATGTTTTCCTTTTTTCCATTTTCCTCTTCTTAGCCACAGATCAACTATCAATAGGGATTCCAACACCATACAGAACTAGTGCAGAATTTGACAGGGACTACACCTGAGGTCAAAGGCATGGATGGTCTAACTAAGACCAAGCAATAGTGTTTTTTGGCTAGTAGCAGAAGTGGAACTCCTTTTGAAGTAATTTATAAGGTTCTTTGTGAACAATAGGTTTTCCATCATAGAGAAGAACCACTATAGCCATTAAAACATTCAGATGGTTGAATTGTCATGGGTCTATATAGAATCCTTGCCTAGCTTAAGGAACCCGAAAGGAACCCCACTTTATAAGGTTATATGTAAAAGATTAGTTGAAGGTTATCCAGTGAAATAAGCCCTTTTAAAAAACTATTTTGGCCTGAAACCCTTTATACCTAGAACTGCATGAACCATAGTTCTAAATTTGTGAAATACCTTTCATTCTTAAAAATGTGCAGTAAGAAGGTACCAAAAAATCGATTTGGTCTACTGAAGCCGCTTCTAATGGACGATTCCTCAAAGATCTATTGTAATAAATAAATTACTTTTCGAAGCGAACTTTTCTAAACTTTTTAAAATTTAAGAACCTCCACTTAACATAAAAGTTCTTCTACGGCATTGCTCCAAGAACCCCTCAGGCTTGGGGACTTTTGTTTTTCATAGTGTTTGTTCAATAAAACAATGTCTTAAAGTCCCAGCCAGGGACCACTTCAGCACTGTTTGGTCCTGCAACAACAAAGGCTTCCCAACAACACCCCGCAGGACCACACCTACCATAAGTACCCGTAGCTTATGTGAGCCGTTGAGCTTTGATGTCATTCACACATCTCGTTGTGTTAGTGGCTTCTCTCCAGCTCCTGAAGGCTGCTCTCAGAAAAACCTGACCAGCGCTTCCTTTGCTCGAGGCCCAAAGCAGCAGGACCCCCTGGCTTCACCTGAGCCTGAACAGCAGGGTGGAGCAGGAGGGTAAGACCAACAAATGACTCTCTAAACAAGTCAGGTTTGAGCTAATAGGCCCAGGACTGTGCCTGGAGTCATGCAACAAGCATCATGCCTCACTTTCAAACAAATGAATCTGTCTGCCAGGCAGCGGCAACAATCAGTGATTCATGCTCATAAATTGGCCCCAG
The DNA here is from genome assembly GCF_030463535.1 of Salminus brasiliensis. Classification (NCBI taxonomy): domain Eukaryota; kingdom Metazoa; phylum Chordata; class Actinopteri; order Characiformes; family Bryconidae; genus Salminus; species Salminus brasiliensis. The sequence goes on from NC_132896.1 coordinate 10,651,590, forward strand.
TGTCTGCACTCAAAAACATAATTTAGACCCTACATCCGTCATATTTCTGCCTCATTAGTTATAATTGCAGCTTAACAACTGGCTTAACTGCACACTTTGGAAAAGGAGAAGTAAATGCCAGAATAGGAAAGCATTGTCAACAACAACCAATCGCTAAGGAGCAGCCTTTTTTGGAGGGGGGGTGGGTGGGGGTACTGTAACCAATAGCAGCTTCTGTTAGCAGCAACCTGCTGGACGCATGGCGAGCCTCCATGCTGGAATGTATGCAGAGCGGCGTGGACTAGGGCCTTATGCTGCCTACTCTCATCCCAGCGCCCAGTCCTCCTCTCTTGTTCTCCCAAACAACTGTGACTGTTTTAATTCGGCTCACTGATTAGCCCGAATCAATTAAAACCGCCACGCTGGGCTCAACAGCAGCACAGCATGGGGCACTTAGAAACACATTCATCAGGCCCTGCCTCTTAATCACGCTTTAATTACAGCACGGCTCCAGGGGGACGGAGGAGTGCTTTAGTGCTCGGCTCCTGCTCCCTGCTACAGAGAGAACAGGAGAATGGAGCAGGGGCAGAGAGAGCTTTTTTCTATACTTATAGCCCACTTACCTCACTAAGGTAACAAAAAATAAGCCTAATTGTATGGTGCTAATTTAAGGACCTTAATTTTGAGCAGGTAATATATTTCTAATTATGTGCAATTAGGCACTAGAACCTGTGATTTTGAGAAAGAAAAAATAGCACTTAAATGAAATTGTGAAACTACTTTGACCAGTTTCGTTAAACACGGCTATTTCTGAGCACATTTAGGCCTTTGACGGATGTGCTACTGATTTAAACAGTGAAAACACACCAAACTGAAGCACAAAATACTTTTTTCCCCTTCTCTTGACTGTCCCGTGTTTAATGATGGAGAGGTGCCATCAGAGGATATGAGGTATCACTAATCTAGCGCAATCCAATTTCAAAGCAGGGGAGGATAACATTATGTCGGGGGGAAATCAATAATGATGCAGTCCGTCAATTAAAGCTGCTTTTACCCCTTAATCCTGCGCTCGCTGTGGAGCATCTCTGGAAGAATGGGGGGAAAAGCGAATCGCTTTAATGCCATCTAATGACGTTACCCCCAGAATAGCCCCATACTGCTGGGAACGAGCTAATCCAGGCCGGGTCTTTTCGGAGCGGCCGTTTTCAAACTAGCCGCCACTCCTCCCACTCCTAAAGCCCTCATGGAGAGCAAGCACAATGGACACCTGCAGGCATCCCCGTCAGCCCGGGGCTCGCAAAACAACTGCCTCATTATGAGCCGCAGTGCTGGGCCTCACTGTATTAGCTGCACTAATTAGTCCAGCACATGCTGATGACTTCCTCTTTCGCTCTCTGTATGCATTCCTGTGTCAATACATTTTTTTTTCCACCTGACCGTCACTATTAGGGAATACAGTAGCCTGCAACGTCAAAACAGTTCACAGACTGTAATACAGTTACGCTTAGGCCAGCTCGATTGAAAGTAATCGTATCTGACAGAGAGTAGGCCTGAGCCACCGTAAAAATAACTTTTGTATGGAATCAGATATTTATGTGGAGTAGATCAAGTGAGGCCGAGTTAGTGCTGCCAAAATTACTGTCCAGAAAAGAAAATGAGGTACATTTATAAAGACTTTATAAAGACCAGCCCCAATCATCTTATTGATGTTCTCCATTAAATGTGGACCTTAACGCTAAACCTGAAAACAATGGGGGGAAAACTTTTATTAAATTCAAATGGGTTCATTTCTAATTTCTCTACCAGGCATGTTTTCCCTAGTCTGACCAATTCAGTTGTGTAGCAGGTGGAGGAGTGAGTAAAAAAAAAAAAAATAAATTTAAAAAATGGTCTTCTTAGAACTTTTGCTTCAAAGTTGAAACAGATTGGAAGTTAATTGGTCACAGGAATTATGCCTAAGAAAATATTTACTTTAAGTCATATGTTGGCAGTTCACGTTGTGTGACATTTAGCGCGAGATGCACTCTTCTCCAGGCACTCGTAACAGATTCACACACAAAGAACGTCCAACGATTACACAGCCCATATCTCTCTTCTTTTGGGAGTTGGATGAATGCTTGCCACTGACTTGTCTGGGGAGACACACTTATTTGCGAGTGTCGGCGGAAGAGGTAAGGCATCTAAGCATGCCAAGAAAAGCCCTCGCAAGGGAAAGAGTGGAAGACAGATGGCCCTTCCTTTTAAAAACAGTGTTTGGTGCGCTTGGAGAGACTCTGGAGATAGTTTTCAGTAAGCTAAGAGTCAGGAGAAGCAGATGCCTGTGCATATGGTTTTCTTCAAAATGATCCTTCTTCATCAGTGGGTTGAAAGCCGTAAAAGTTTTTTTTCTCTCTCTCTCTTTTCTTGCCTTCTTCTTCCCAGCTTCCTACGAGGCTCCCAGCTTGTGATACAGGGGGCTGAGGGGTCAGGTATCTTTGATTTGGAGAGCCAGATAATGTGGAGAACAAAATAGTGCTTAAGCGGATGGGCGATATCAAAAACAGGCAGGCCATTAATAAAGCAATTAGTGAGGGGGAAGTGGGCGTCTCTCATCCCTGCCGAACACTCATTAGGGGCCAGTCTGTGACAGATTTCACAAAGCAACCTTTTGTAGGCTTGGCTTACTGAGACCCAGTCTCCTGCTATTCAGCCTCTCCAGCTCTGTGCCTCTTAAAAAGGGGCCGAAAACTAGAGCTGAGATTTTTTTTTCTTTTTTTTGGTATTGCGTAACAGACCTCTAAATCCCAAGAACTGTACATGAAGTGCTAAAACAATCATTTGCATTAAAAAAGTGCTTAAAAGCTAGGCTTAGTCTTCCATTATTAATCCTTAGACTTTCTATTCAGTAACTACTGTTTCACTATTGTGAAATTTGATGTGTAGGTCAGGTCATCATGAAAGTGAAGAACTAAAGGGTGACAACACATACAGTCCCTTGCAGACTAATTCTACAGTTTTGAGGAGAGTGTGTATATTTTCCTGAAGGTACTGAACAGCACGTCTTCTTCTGGTATTAATTTGTTCGATGTCATATTGTGTTTGCATGGTTAATTGGTTTGTTATCTTGTTTACTGTTTGTGATTAGAAAGGGGAAAAATAAAACAACATGTAAACATGTATGATTTCTTATGTTTTATGAATTTATATATTTAATTTATTTTAAATATATAATCAACAAAGTGTTATCTCAGAAGCATTGGGCTCACAATGTTGTTTTTAATTTATTTCAGAATTTGCAGGTCGGCATTAAAAGGTTTACATAATTCATGTCTGAACGCACCAATTATCCAGCCAGTTTGCACAGCAGTTCATGTAGTTATTCATTAATCAGTAAGACGTAATAAGCCTGGGATTTTTAGGGGTCAATGGATGGTTTGTTGTCTGAAAATGGAAAATGAGGGGGAAACAATATCTATTAAATAATTACATTTTCTAACAAATGTAACTTTGGACAAAGTTACAAAGGAAACACTTTGCTAAAGTTGCAGGTCAGTGCTGTCTTCAAAATGAAGGTAATAAAAAAGGAATTTGAAGCTACATTTGGTTTCATAAAGGACCATTATATATATATATATATATATATATATATATATATATATATATATATATATATACACACACACACACGTGCATCTTATTCAGTTTCTTTGGGGCAGTGGTTTTTCAGGTACCCTCAGATGACCCATATTTTTGCTTTAATCAACTTGCAACACATAAGGACAGAGCAAATGTGTGGACCTGGGGTCCCAAAAAGTGTTTTTTTTTTAATGACATCAGCCAAAAAATATTTTATCAGAGTGTAGATAATACCAAAGAGCAGGTGAAAGTCAATTGTTTTGCTATATGATGCACCTTGTTTACTGTTTATGATCAGAATAAAGGAGGAAAGGGAAAAACACACACACACGCATGCACACAAAATAAAGTCAGTCATCAGGCAAAATATTATCATTTGCACTCAACACAGTGCTCAGGGCTCAGGGCGTTGATGGATGTGTGCAGGGTAAAAATACCTTCCTCTCCCTGGCAGAGGTGCCAAGCCCTGCGGCAGAAAGCAGAAAGGGGGCGTGGAGCTGCGTGGAGCTCGCCGGCACCTCGGAAAGGCCCAGAGCAAACAATCTGTCGTGACAACAAGATGGTACCTTCATTATCGGCTCTCTCGCCCCACACCTTGGCATCATCAGCAGGACGGGCTGACAGCTGAGGTGCCAAAGCTGGGCGGGCGCTGCCGCTCAGCACTCTGGGAACAGGCGCTCCTCCCGCGGTCCCTGCTGTCCCAGGTGCTGCTGATCACACACACACATGCGTATACACACAAAGAGTCACACTGCACACACCCTTAATGCCCTCCTCCACACAAAGCCGCACACTTCGTTATTGTGCAGAAAGCAGCTTTCTGGCCTCTGGAGACTGTAAGAGTGTGTTAGTGGTATAATATATCCTAGGCCTAGTGATTTGAAATAGTTAAGTCAAACTCTTTTACTTTTGATTGTGTTGTATATTTAGTTTTCATAGTTTAGGCAGTAAATCCATTTTCTAAAATCCATCTTTAGCTAAGATAATTTATCCTGTGGACTTTTAAGGGGCCTACACTTCACTTCCACACACTTAGCAATTGAACTTTGAATTGTAACAAGTTGCGTTTGTCTCTAAATTTCGAGCAAGTAGTCCAACAAGTTATAAGCTAGTAAAACTCTGTCTATGAAATGTATATACAACAAAAAGCAGTACATGTGAGTACTAGAGTTGGGCTGTATACCATCATACTGCCTCAAAGTATTACCACAGTATACAGTATTACCGGGGCAGGGGGTTGGGTCTGTAAGTTGCACAAGTAGTGCAAATGGTTCTACGTTTACACGGCTTCTGTACCATCTAAACCTGCTCAGCTACAGATGTACTAAATATCAGACAGCTCAGTTCAGCTGCTGTTGGCCAACTGCTGAGCTTCCAACACAACTGTTGAGAAGAAAAACTTGTGTCTGAGAGAGCAAAGTGGAGTGATTGGGAAAAACTGAAAGGCAAATTGAAACTGAGGGATTTATCGCACACATATAGAGGATAAAGCAGCATACTGAGAGCGCAGAATCGAGGGAATGGTCTTAGGAATGTTTTCAACTATTCATAGACACATTTGATATCCAGGTTTGCTTGATCTCCCTTTCAAACACAAAGCTTATTTCTAAGCTTATTTGGCCATAAACTAGATACACACAGAACAGAAATCTGAAACACTAACTTTTTTTTTTAATACAGTCAACAATTTTTAATACATTGATATACAATATTATCGTTATACTGCCCAGGCAGGTAGACTCCGAAAGTTTTCCTTACAAATGTAAGTGTTCACATTGCTTGGAAGATATCAGTAAATCGATTGCCTTACATTTTAATTTGTCCAAACAAACAGACACAGAATAGTCATAGAGACTTTTCCGACGTTTTTCAGAGCTGTTGGCAAAGTCCAGTTATTGGGTGTACTCTACAATTAGGTCCTACATCAGCCCAAAAAGTAGGCAACTGGCATGGCAACATCCTACTGTTCCTTAGGTGTCAAGGTATAGCAACTAAGGAGAAGCTGAGGTACATGATCAATTATCGTAGTCCAACCCATATTTTAAAAAGAAAACTGACATTAAAACTATGCAACATGTAACAACTTAGTGTCACAGATATGAAGTAACTGCATCCCTTTGTGGAGAGTCTTCAGCCTGCTATAGGTCTGATCAAGCTAATGTGCAAGGGTTTGTAATGCAAAATTACTATTTCCAAATGTTGCGTCTAAATGGAGGCCCTGCCCGGTTTGCTTTTTTCTTATTTTGTTCTACTTAATTTATTATTCCCTGTGTGCTTTTCATTTGTGCTACCAGCTAGTACAAGTACCAACACTTAAAAAGTAAGTATACAGACGTGATATATCGTAAGCAGGATAACTCTTGAAAGTTAAATTGCTAGCTAATTGCTTCTACTCATTTTACCTAAAATCTTAAGATTAATGACTGAATTATAAGCCATAAGACATTTAAGTAGTTAATTCAGCAGTTTTTGTCAGGGCAGTTTAAAGGCCGAACTTGGCCTGTGAGAAGGTTGAATTTAGCCCAGGATGTTTAAGTTACCCTAGCTTCCTCCTTAAAAAATCAAATTAATTTTATTTTAAATCCGTGTTTTTGTATTATTTCAAGTAACAGAACTACTTGAAAAACATGATTGATCATTATTTCTGTATTTTGGCCTCAGCATACCGCAGATATTTCGTTGTTCCACTGTTCCCTGGTCAAAAGGGTCGATTCTATAGTTTTAAGGAGAGAATGTACACCTCTGAGAAACTCACAGACAAAGTTTTGTTACGGTTGGCTAATAGCTCACCACTTTGTGACCTTCAGTTAAGCTCTTCAGGTGTAAGTGTTGCTCATTTCCTCTGCATAGGCAGAAGAGGAGTGTGGGGGTGCAGGGTCTAGGCCGAGGACTTCCCCCTGGGGCACTCCAGGTGTGCATGTGAGAGACAGGCCGTGCTGGGGCAGCACCGGCATAAAGGAAGGAAAAATAAACAAAATGTTGAGCAGGAATGTCACATTAAAATACCGCAAAAGCCACGGCCGTACAAGCCGCTTTGCGAACGGGGCCCTTTAAGTACTCATTGTGCTGATTCAGGAGCTTTAACTTGAGTGAGAGAGGAGTGTTGCAAGTGTGTGAGGTTGTGGATGATATGTGAGACCACTGGAGAATCCCCTAAAGCATAGCATCCGGTGTGTGTGTGTGTGTGTGTGTGTGTGTGTGTGTGTGTGTGTGTGTGTGTGTGTGTGTGTGTGTGTGTCTGGGCCTCTCTCACTAATATGCCCAGTTTTGCAGAGCCCATGCAACACCTTTTCATCCAGCAGCTGAACTGACAGCTGTACCCGCGAGAGGCAAAAGAGAGAGAGTCTGAGAGAGAGAAGGGGGAGGGAACGAGAGTGAGAGGAGTGTGAGAAAGAGAGAGGGAGAAATAGAGATGAGATGAGAGGAAGAAAGGGTGGCGAAAAACAGAGATGGACAGGGAGAGAAGGAATGTTGAGGGAAAGAGATGAGAGAAAGAGGGAGAGACAGAGAGAGTGAGGGGGTATGTAGAGAGGGAGAGACAGTGAGAGGAGAAAGCGTGAGAAATGGAAAAAGAGAGGGAGAACAGCATAGAAGAGAGAGAGACAGGGAGATAAAGAGGGGGAAGGAAAGAAAGTGAGAGGAGAGAAAGAGAGATGCAGAGAGAGAGAAAAAGAGAGAAATAGATGGAAGGGAAACACAAATTGACAGGAAAGAAGAATGGAGGGTAAAGAAACACACACACACACACACACACACACTCCTTTCACTCTGTGTCAACACTACTTTTTGTTCTAATATAATTACTGCCACATAAACACAAACACTCACTTAATGTAGTTTAATGACTGTAGTCTGTGCACGTTTTCATGTACGCTGATCATATCCTGTGTGGGGTCAATTACAGTCCAACCCGACCCTTACCTTACCTGACCCTAAAGAATCAGTTCATCAGTTATTCTTTTCTTATCTTTAAATGCATAAATGGGGCTCATCCCACAGCATGCAGTGTTCCCACGCCTCACCTGCAGCACTGATACTATCAGGTCCTATCTGCAGATGTTTTGGGATACAGTGAGCAACTTCTGGAACACATACTATCTGCATTACCTGATCTACTCTGAATCCCAGTTAACAGGAAGCCCTGTGTGTATTTCTGAAATGATGAGTGCTTTAAGTGCAAGCAGTGAAGGCCATATAGAGTGAAATACACTGAACTACTTGCACTCACCTATGAAACACACACGTGTTTCATAGGTGAGTGCAAGTAGTTCAGTGTATTTCACTCTATATGGCCTTCCATCCTACCATATTATTAAATGTTCTTGGTCCCTCACTAAACACACATACACCCACATGCATACGCACACACACTCACACCCACACAAACACATGCACATAGGGCACATCACTTAGTGTTTGTCGTATGAGGCTCATTTACACGCAGCAACTTAGCCTGAATCCACGGCGAGATGTTGATGGGGCTGTCATCAACTTCCCACAATTTTCCACACGACTCTGTGCAGCCTAATTAGAGACTCAAATGTGCCATTGACAAATGCAGAACACATTGCAATATTTGACTACATGAACAATAAATTACCATAAACAATACACTAATAAAACACATTACAGTATGACATAGTCCCAAGCTAATTATGTACAGTCAAAACTTGACTATCACATTTCGCATGAACACAGAGGCATGAATTATTTCTCATCTTTCAGGACATCTCTCTCCAATCTTGTAAATTAGAATTGCCTGCTATGTTTGGAAGCAGCACAACAGCTACATCCCATTAAGCATTACTAACAGGGTTCCCACCATTCACTTCTACAGGCCCAAATTTAGCCTAATCCGTCATTACACACCACACTGACGGCAGTCCACTTAAACAGTATTCCATAATCAATTCTGCTCATTTAGCTCAGTCTGTAGAGCCGGCCTTTCTCAGCCTCGTACAAAATCTCACTTTATTTTTGACCCATTAGTAATGTCCTCCACATCATGTTTCATGAATTACAGCAATATTTCAAACGCATCCAGTCTGACAAAGTAAACTGTTTTGTAATTAGTGTATCAAAGGTACGACGAGCCGGAATAAAAGCTGTATGTCTTGACATCCATTGAAAAAGTGGGACAATAAGTCTGAAGGCAAAGACTTGTCTTTGCATGCCATCTGTCCTCCTCTCTGACGCTTGGTCTAATTACTGCTTCTCCCTTGGCTAATGCTCCCTCATTAGGCATCGGGAGCATGTGCAATCTACACAAGCACTGAGAAATTTGCACTAAAAACGCTAGCTGGAGCCATAATGGGATCAGAAAATCTGTCTGGTGCGAAAGGCAATTCACACTCGCAGCTAAACGCTCATTTTGCTTTTCTTTCTGTCTGAAATTTGTGCATCATGCACCACAACAACATTGTTGTGGTGTCAGGACTTTTCTCCAAGATGGAAGAGTCATACAGACGTCCAGCAGGCCAACACGGCTCTCAGTGAGAAAGGAAAAGCCCATTTACAGCATTTCTTTTTTTGCAGCATTAGCACTGCAATAAACACACAAAAACAAATAAAAGTCTGCGCTTCAGCTGAACTGCACTGCAAAGCCCAGAAAGCTGAATGCTTTCTCCAAACTGGCACATTATCTTCATGCAGGGGTCTGGATGCATTTCACAGTGGTTTATGATTGCCTATCATCTGCAATCAGTTGTGATCAAATATCTAAGCAATTACTCGTGGAATTCCTGTTGTAATTAGTTTGAGTTTTCTTACATTTATATAATACTCTGAGTAAACGAAATAATTTTCAGTATCACACTACTGAAAAGTTTGGACACACCTGGTAGCCTTTGGTGGTGGGGCCCAAAATCCTTGTGGCCCCCCGGGTGATATTAGTTGTGGTTAGTCGAAGCAAATTGCTGTAATCCACTGTTGACGCACGTCATTTAGCAGAGATCACTCCTTAGCTTTCAGCCCTAAAAGAACTTGTAGGATTAGGGTTAGTTGCAAACATATCAGCACCAGTCAAAAGTTTGGACACACCTGGTTGAATATGTGCTGACCTTCATTTGAAAAACATTTGATCCGAATGCCAGGGTGACCATATTTTTGTTTTCAAAAAAGAGGACACTGGGGACACAGCAGTATCCGTGGATTTACAGCAATTTGCTTTGACTAACTACAACTAATAATCACCAGGGGCACATCCAGGGATTTTGGGCCCCCAACCTTGAAAAATATGACATTACACAATAACATTCTGAATAGCAGGATTCACTATTTAATCATTTATATCATAATAAAAAAAGAAATTCCCACAGACGCCCTGCAATTATACTACATGTCCAAATGTTTGTGGACACCCCTTCTAACAAATGCATACCAAATGACAGACCTGGGCTATAGGGCTATAAAGCATCTAGCATTGAGCTGTGGAGCAGTACAACTGTCTTCTCTGGAATGATGGTGCTCCATCCAAAATTTTTGGGATAGGTTAGTTAGGGAGTTGATGATAAGGTGGGGTGGTGATCATCCAGCATCCTGACCTCACTAAAGCTTCTGTCACTGAATGCAATCAAATCCCTTTGGTTCCCTTTGGTCTTCAGTTGGGAGTAGGGCTGGTAGAGTTATAGGGATGGGGAGACAGGTGAGGCTGCTGGGCCTGAAAATGCATCTATTGGGCTTGGCACCAGGCTGAGGCAGGGACAACTGATTTAGTATGTACACCTGACTAAAGGTTTGCCTGTATTGAATAAATGTTGGAGCGAATTGTAAACAGTCTGAATTGTTTGTGAAGATATTGGCTTCATGGATTACTAATGTCAGGAGAGCAAAGGTAGCCTGTTTCACTATGGACGAAGCTAACAGGTTGATTTCCGCCACTCACGGACTACACTCACCTGAAAAGCTGGGATAGTAAAGAAAAATATTGTCTCCATCTCTTCTCTTTCTACTGTTTTGATTTTCTTTCTTTCTTTTCCGTTTTTGGAAATCCGATTTTCCTTTAGGAAGCTGAGACATTATGCTGCTCAGTCGCAGATCACTGCTAGCAAGTCCCGTTTACACCTCGTTGAGAGGCAGGACTGAACCATTCTACGTAAATAGGGGGGTGGGGGCGATGCAAAATCTCTCTCGATGTTTAATTTATGCCAAAAACAAGTAAAACAAACAAAAAAATACGTGTTTAAGTATATTTGTAATTAAACATTGTGTTAATAATGGCAGATTAATAATATGTTGTTTTTTTTATTATTATTACCTAATGCTCTCTAATGTTATGGACCCCTATCAGTCTCATGCCCTTAGAATTGTCCTAATCTGAATGACTAATCTCTTTTTGTAATAATTGTACTTATACATGAACTGCAGGTACAGCACACATTAAATTTGCCAGTGTTAAAATCAACACTTTGAATATTAAATCCTCACTGTGGAGTGTTACATTTAACACTGCCGGATTTGCTGTGTAAGAGCTGCGGTACACTGTAGATACATACTGAACATGCCTTTGTATGTGTTTCTGATGTGGTAATAGCACTCCTATTGCTTGTGGCAATCTTAAACTACTTTCTAATCTTTCATGAACACGGTACATGAAACTGAAAGATTTCTTTGAGAACACATGCAAGCAATTCAAGTAATTAGAATTTACCAGTCAAATCTATGTGTCACTCAGCAGCAGAGGTGAGAGGCATTGTTTTGGTAAATCTAAGCTTGTAATTGCTGGTTAACCAGAATCTGATGGCACTGTCAGTTATATTTACAACAATCACCTGTCTTTAGACTTGCACTGTAAAAAAAATAGTGCAGTCAGTATAGGGTAAAATAAAAGCTTACCTCATGTTTTAATGTGACTGATGTGAAATAGTACTTTATATGAACAAAAAATTATATTTTCACCTGCTGCCATTTTTATAGTGAACAGCAAATCACTCATGATATTCTGAATGACATCCATATCACATCCTATGTGACCTGACAAGTGGGATTTTGGCCTGGATTGATGTGGTCTTCTCACAAGATTTTCTCTCATCCATGGGCAGGTCGGACAATAATAATAATAAAGGCAATAACAAATAACAATAACAGTAATAATCACAGTCTATTCAGGCTTTAGTAGAGCTCAGTAACACTGAGATAAATAACTGATCAGCACAGTGATTTATCAGTCTACTCATGCTTTAGTAGAGCTCAGTAACACTGAGATAAATAACTGATCAGCACAGTGATTTATCAGTCTACTCAGGCTTTAGTAGAGCTCAGTAACACTGAGATAAATAACTGATCAGCACAGTGATTTATCAGTCTACTCAGGCTTTAGTAGAGTTCAGTAACACTGAGATAAATATCTGATCAGCACAGTGATTTATCAGTCTACTCAGGCTTTAGTAGAGCTCAGTAACACTGAGATAAATAACTGATCAGCACAGTGATTTATCAGTCTACTCATGCTTTAGTAGAGCTCAGTAACACTGAGATAAATAACTGATCAGCACAGTGATTTATCAGTCTACTCAGGCTTTAGTAGAGTTCAGTAACACTGAGATAAATAACTGATCAGCACAGTGATTTATCAGTCTACTCAGGCTTTAGTAGAGTTCAGTAACACTGAGATAAATAACTGATCAGCACAGTGATTTATCAGTCTACTCAGGCTTTAGTAGAGCTTAGTAACACTGAGATAAATAACTGATCAGCACAGTGATTTATCAGTCTACTCAGGCTTTAGTAGAAACTCCAGTGTATTGTTTTGTGATAGCATCACCTAGAGTGATGGGGAGTGGGGACATCCTACCCACCCAGAGAGAGCAAGAACTGGCAATCTTCCGATGACATGACCCTAATTTGGAAGCCCTTGTTTGAATTCTTACTAATAAATCTTTCCTTCATTCCATGATCATTCCCAAGTTAGTTCATTATCGAGCAAACGTTTCATAGTGAAAAGTGAATGAGATTATTGTCATTATTGGTGTACATTACTGATGTATTATTGGTGTGATTAACCTCAGTCTCTCCCAGGATATCTGACACAGCGCAGTGTAAGCATCCACTCTCTCACTTGACTGTAACTGTCTTCAGGGCCACTGACCTACGGCCGAAAAACTTTAATGGGGGCAGAAACCCATACATCACCCTGCAGCTAGGCTCCCTCAATTGCTGCACATAACACTCTCTCACCCCATTGGAATGCTAAAGTGACCCTCCCTCTGCTCACTTCTCTGGCCACCACTGCAGTTGTGACCCTGACTGTCATGAATTAGAGTATGGGCTTGCCGACAAGTTCCTGGGCAGCATCGCGTACCAAAAACATGAGTATGGTGATCTGAAATAGCATTTAAACAAACTTGACAACATGATCAGAGCATTCAAGACAACACATATGGGTGTGGAACTAAAAATGCAAGTGAGCAGCAGGAGGTAAACAAATATGGCTGTGAAATGTTTTTATGCAACTCTATATTTAGAGGAAGAGTGTGTATTGTGCATGGCGTGCATCTGTGCTTCCTCTGCTGGTATGGACTCTATGCATTGATTATTTGGGTTGTGTAGGCCTCTTCAAATTATAGGCCTCTGTATGATAGAAGACCGTTTAACTCACTCGACTCTATGAGTGATTCAGGAACCAGTCATATAGTGCTGTGCAAAAGAAGACACCTAAGCAAACTGTGTGTTACTGTTATTCTAGGCAATGTATGTGTTCTTTGCACAAACATCATATGAACCATTAGAATAAATGGTACATACTAGCCAAGAGCACACCCGAATGAACTTGTATTTAATTAAATTTAATAAAGCGCTAATAATCCAAACTAGATACTGGATTACAAATAATACTGTGCAGTCTGTATTGAATCCGTTCTGATTAATAATACTAATTTCATTACTTTATGACCATTAATAATGCTTGATGTACACTATGGGTCAAACGTTTTAGAACACTCCCAATTTCCCATTGTTTTGTGTTCTGTGACCAGGACAATGTGGTACAAACTGCTGCAGCTTTTGACTAAAAACTGAAAAATGTAGATTGAAAGATGGGGAAATGGGCCTTTTAGGGAACCATTTTAGAGAAGTCATTGGATAACTTACAGCTAGTCTGTTGCTATATAAGTAAATTAGACTTTGACATATAATATAAATAATTGATCATTTACGACCCCTTTATCTACATAAAATCAGTGTAGGAACTGTGTTGGAAGAAGACACTTGATAAAGGAAGGCATAAAAGTGTTACTCTGTCCTTTCAGAAATTACACATGAAGACAGAATGTTGTGAGGACAGTTTCCTACACAAAAAAGCTCTTTAAAACTAGAAAAAACTAAAGAGGTCTGGTACAGGAAAAGGTCTGACAGACTCACATCCACAACATCATCAGAAGACAAGTTTCTGAGAGTCAACACCTTGTGAAAACATGACAACACCTGAGACAGCCCATCTTAACGCTGGACCAAGTCTTAGTTTCAGCTGTGAAGAGAAGACTTGGAGCTGCAGGTTTGACAGGTGGAGTGGCAGTAAGAAAGTCAACGCTAAGGTGGCAAAACAAGGAAAGCATGCAACACTGAGAGTGGACTACTGGACTACTGGATGAAAATGGAGGGTGTTCTAAAACGTTTGACCGGTAGAGTATATTTTAAGCACAATTTATATACATAATAGTAACTAAATAAGTCCCATGCCACACATTATTGACTGTCTACGCCTGATTTTTGCAAATGTAAATTTGACATTATATGTGCTAACTCTGTTGATAGTCATAAAGTCAACTGCGAAGAATATCTGTTATTTCTAGAATACCTCATTTCAGCAATTCGAAAAAATATTGTGGAGGAACCCTTTAAAGGTGCTCTGAGAAACATTTAAGGAACCCTTTTCTTGAAGGTTCTTCCAACCACCTTAAGAGGCTGCTCCACAGTTTCAAATTGAAAACCCCCAAACGTTCCTCAGAGATCATATACTTTTAACAGTGTGGCTCTTATGGTCCAATGTCTGTACCTTAATGCTCCATACCTCCAGGTTCCCAGGAAAAAATAACTAAAATGGTAAAATAAAGTAAAATCACTCAAGTAAAGGCATGATTGTATGTAATGAAGCAGAAAAAATCAACTGCAAAGAAATAGGCTTCCTTCGTCAAAAGAATACTGAAGACATAACCCTTGAACCACTTGACTAAACGTTTATGAGAGTGTAAAAGCTTTTTGCAAATTTCAATAGGTGTAAAGTCATTACTTTATGTAGAACCTCTGTAGTTTAATACTTTGCACATTTCATTTAGTTAAATCACTCTTCAACTAATCATCTATTTAAAGGCTCTTTTAAGAACCAACAGTTGTTTTTCTATGGCATTGCTCAGAAGAACCCTTTGTGTCAACTTTCCTTTAAGAGAGCACTTTCAGGTTTTGTGGGGTTAAACAAAAGTTCTGCATGCTTGTTTCATATTGCAAGGTGGTTTATTCTCCAGTCGAAGCCTCGGAAGAAGCAAAAGAGACGAGGGAGGATTGAAGTGGCCCTCGAGCTCGGTGCGGATCCCAGCTTCTCTCTCTCCCACACGGAGCCCCAGTCCCAGCCCTGGTCCATCTGCACTGGCAGGCACCTCAGCTGGGAGAGCTGCGAGCCCCAGCCTCCTTCTGTTCAGGTCAGAGTCTCTCTCCCACACTGACATCAGCTCTGCCTGTCACTCACAGAATCTAGGCCTACAATGTTAACATAGGGTTCAACCACGGCTGAGAAAAGAGAAGCACCTTCATATGCTGAAGAAGGAGGATCCAGCTCTGCTGTTACATCTATTCTCTGTTTCAAGTCTATGTATGGCTCTCCAGACACAGAATAAGCTCAGTGCTGGGCTTACGAAAGGCTCTCTGATAGAGAAGCCTCATCCACAGTGTAATTTAGCCCATGACTAGGCTTGCTATGTGTTGGTAAATCTGTTTAATTGTTAATCTAGTGCCTTTAAACTGGTTCCATTTGTTTTTGCGCACATTGTGATGTGCTGAGTGGCTGGCTGTCTTTAATGTGTGCAGACGGTGGTGAGGAGATGTGAGCCAATCCAGCCATCTTGTACTGCGGATCCAGGGCTGAGCGAGTGCCTGCCATCTGTAGCGGCGGCCGTGGACGATCCCGCAGCCAGCCCACACTGCGTCAGCAGCAGCCCTGGTACTCAGCCTTACTGCTTCAGAAAGCTCTGTGGACATTGTTGTGGGTGGTAGTGGGGGTAGTGGGGTCAGCTTTTGATAGCATTTCAGTCTGGAAAATGCATTATTAGTTAAGACTGGCTAAGAGTATCATTTTACAAACAATTGTTATGCACAAAATCATCCCATTGCCTTAAACAGAGTTTTGAAACAGAGTTTCTAACAAGGCATGGCAGCGTATATCGCCACAATCGCCATAAACATTAGCCTTTTGAAGCTGCATGTGCATTAAACATTACTGAGTCTCTTAAATAGACTTGCTCACAAGGTTTCTCACACCTCTCAAAAGACTCACCTGGTTGATTATGTGCTGATCATCATCTTACAACATTTGATCCAAATGTTAGGGTGATCATTTTTTGTTTTTAACTCTAGGGACTTAAGTTGGCCTCTGAGTGGTCCAGTGGACTAAGCCGCTGGTTAGAATCCTGGGTCATGCTGCTTGCAAAATTGGCATTTATTTAGCTATTATTTAATTTACTGATACCTACCATGAGTAAAGGACTGAAACTGTAAAATTTTTAATTATAAAGTAAACAACAAACCAATTTCTTTTTTTCCCCCTTTTTTAAAACTATAAAAAAAATTCTGTCTTGGTCTTGACTCAGCCTTACCCACACCTGGTCTTGACCTTGTCTCAAAATGTCATGAAATGGTCCAAAAAAAGTGTATACCCTTATAAACTTCAGTAATCATGTTTGTGTGATGGGGAGGAATAAAATTCTCATCTTTGTTCTTACCCAGTTTAGAATGGCTTAAGGTCGCCATCCAGTGAACCAGTCTTGATGACTGCAGTGACCTCCCTAGGTTCGCTTGTGTTACCACAGGAACCCAAACTTCTTTCACTCTTTCCCCTTTTAAAAATGAACAGCAAGAGTGGAGGAGGAGCCATTCCAGACGCCTTCCTCTACACAGGTGGGTCTTGAGATCAGAAAGAGAAGTGCAGCAGACTCTTATGCTGCCTGTTGGATCCTCCAGGTTCCTTCATGCACTTTCGGCCATCCAACCGTTATCTCCCGTAGTTCTTCCACACACGAGCCGGACACAGCAGCCGACAATGATGCTGTGGTTCCATAAAGGCGTAGCATGTTTGAAGGAGAACACCAAGTGCTGGCTGGTTTGTGCCTGTAGAGAGTAAGATCTCATGATGTCTTTGAGATCAAGGAGGTAGCAATAAAAATGTGTTACAAACTGCAGGCGCTCTTCCTATATTTTCACATTCTTAATCAAACTTTCTAAGTTTGCTTGTAGAGTCTGATGTAAAAAAACACCCGAATGGAGGCAGAAAAAGTTAGAAAAGTAAAGTGACACAAACACACACCCATACACACCCTCACACACACACATACACACAAAAGAAAGGCAACATCCTCTCCACACCTGAGGTGATGAAGCTCTCACCTCCAGAACACAAGCAGGTGTGAAAGCAAAAACAATAGGTCTTTATTCTGAAAGAGTCTTCCAGTTCTGTGTCACGTAAGGCCTTGTCAGTATTGCACCCCACCACAGGTGCCCAAGTTCAACAAACATCCATCAGCACATCAGACGCTCCAGTGATTCCTTCTATTTATGCCAAAAAGCTCTGTCAAAAGGCAGCTAGGACAACATAACTGTTCACTCTCAGGAGCGAGCCAGCGAGGGTACACATCTGTGATTTGTTATGCGAACCCTTAAGATTCCACCAGGGAAATTTACACTGTATTTAACCCCACTTTGCCTTTTGGGAGGGCAGCAACACCAGCCTCGCGATCAAACAACTCTCCTCTCACTTATAATGCCTGAGCTTTCATTTTGTGCGCTGCTCCATCGTGGGGGTTGGGGGGGGGTTGTGGCGGCAGAGAGTGATGTTTACCTATTCACACCTCTGATGAGAGCAGGAGAATTGAATTCGTGCTGAGAGAGGAATAATTGATTTGGATGGCTGCCATGTTGGGAACATCTGTGCTCACTGCTTAGGCCAGCTCACCTTGTCATGACATAATAAGTGAATGGAGAAGTGAGAGGCCATCATTTGCACCATTATTATTCCATAAATACATCCATGTCCGCCACAAATGAGGAGACTGGTGGGGACGAAGAGATGGTAGCCCTTTTTTTTGTTACTATTTTATACTGTATATCACAATCTAACATAGCATTTTCTTTGTTTTGAATCCAGTTTTTAGTTAGTTGAATGTCAGTGCTATCAATAAAAGAGAAAATAGTCCTCATGCCACCTTATAATTCAGATCTGGTCATGGGAATTGAAATCATCTGTTTAAGCATTTAGTTCTGGCTACCTGTAATGGTCTGCCCAGAGTGAGTTCTTTTTAACACAGGCGCTGCTGCAGTCTGCTGCTAACATTCTGAAACATCTGCAGCATTTAAGGTATAAAAATTGACATTTACATTTAAGGCATGAAGCAGACACTTTTATCCAGCGTCCAGCGACTTGCAAAAGTGCTTTGGTGTTTACTCAAAAAATATCCTTAGCTAATTTGTACAGACTAGGATCAAAAAGATACCTCTAAGCTTAGATGCTACTAAATACAAAAGTCAGTATGGTTTCGCCCAAGTCCTCTTAAAAGTTCGGTGCCAGAACAGAAAAAAGCCTGGACACTTGTCTTCCATGGATCTTAAGTCACGGCGGATCAGGCCGAGCCATACTTAAAGCTTGAAGGGATCTTGGTACTAGGGATGCGCTGTATGTTGTGGAAACGCTAATCAGTTGGCTAATTTGATGAATCTGTAAAATTAAAACTGATTACTGCATCACATTCAAAGCTGAATGTTTGGATCCCATGGGTGGTATCATACTTGCTAAAGGGTTAATGCTAATCTGGTTAATACTAGTCTATTTCCCCTTGTCCTGAATGACAGTGCCAGTGACCCGAGAGAATAAAAAACAAGCTCCCTAACACACTTATAAATAATAATAAAAGAAAATCATGAAGTTTAAACAACCAATTTATATATTTTTCCTTCAAAGAAGCCTTTACTATTCAGTTGTTCTTCAATGCTAGCATGGCGCTCACATTCTCTATACACTCCCCTTCATGAGCAGTACAAAGCACACCTGAGGTTTGATTCCAATCTTAGCTATAGGATGCAAGTGTACTTGCGTGTTGTGTTTTTACAGTTAAATTATCTGATTACAGAACATGATTTAACTTGTACACCTCCACCAATCAGCATTCGCATTGAATCCATTAGGGTGCTAAGGCACAGGTCTGTTTTCGTGTAGTGTTAATATTAAACGATCTGATCACAAAACAAAATGTAACCTATACACTTCTGCCAATCAACGCTTGAATCGAATCTATTATCGCTAAATTAAATACACCGATTTAGGAGGTTTGCAATGGTTGTGGGGGAAGGGGGTGGAGGGGGGAGGGAGGTTACACTCAAGCTTTGATGCTTTTAACACCGCTCTCACCTGCAGCCCCTGACTCCTGTTCGTAGAATCTGGTTCACTCAGTAAATTGGCTGCACAAACACCCTTCCTCTCTCTGCACAGCTCTGTGGCGCTCCCATTTAAAAAGTGAGAAATTATAATTATCAGAATTATGCTTTTAATGATGCGTTAATTAGACTCCTACAGTGAGATTAGCAAGTGCTTATGAATTATTAACTGTGAAGTCTTTCCAGAATTTTAACAGGCAGGACAACTAAGTTTGCTTTTCTTGGTGATTAGCTCGCTTCAAAATAACACAACAGACTGTGGTGCATATGCTTATGATTACAACTTTAAATGCATTTAGTTAACTCTATCACACACTGGCAGTTTTGTGCCAAGGTTCTTTGCGAAGCAGCCTATTGGGCAAAGAGCCTCGTGAAGTTATTTTTTTTCTCATTAGAGAAAACATATGATGAGTCATTCCTTTTTTTTTATTAACCCAATAAATGCTTTGAACTCCACTGTACACTTTCCTCTTTCCCAATCCAACACTGTCGGAATGATGCTGCACATTTAATTACTTTTGTAGTGACATTCTACTGTCGCCTGTTTGAGTTTGTAAGGAGGTGAAAACAATCGCGTAGGAGGGTGAAAACACCGCCTAAACCCACGCACAATGCAAGCGTTAAATAAACAAGGCCACTCGGAGCCCGTCCCTCGTCGAAGTCTCATAAGCCAAACTTAACAGAGCATGGTAAAAAGATTTGGGTAATCCCTGGCTGTAATAACTCAGTCAGCTGTTTTGAATTGAGAGAGCAGCTCTTGGCTCGGCCACAGCCGGCATGGCCATCCTCTTTAGGCCTTGGTGTTCCGCTCAGCCTGCTGCTGTATAAACTTTTGGATGGAAATTGGCCTGCTAATTTGCAGGATGTGGGCTCCACCTCCTACTTAACATGCATGAGCGCAGATGAGGCCCAGGGGACTTTGCACAAGGGACAATTTAGGGGAAGGAAGAAGCTTGGCCCTTGCCCACAGTCAATTTTAAACAAATAGCCCCTAAATAGTCCATGTCCAAATGGCTAATTTAGACAGTGCTCACCACAAAAAGATTGTTGCTAGGTTCATAGTTAAGGGGACAAGATCTGTGAGTTGCTCAGTTACAAGTCATATCATATTATCTATCACTAGTGATGGGTAATGGTGACTGTGGGAGTCTCTCATTCTTTGCCACAACTCGATTGCTTTGTCAGTTTTAGCAGTTCTCATTGATCTCTCAGTTTACAGTACTGTTCAGAAGTTTGGGGGAAAAAGTCTGGGCTTAATGTTTTGTTTAGTCAAACAAATTCCTCCTAAAAACAAACCTGCTACAAAACTACTGTTGAGAAAGTCTACAAAACTTGGCAACCCTTTATTGACTATGTAAATGCGAAGGCAATATGTACCCCCTAGATTATCAGATCAATGTCCTCTGTTTAAAGCTGAGCTATAGAGAAATAATTCTCTTTGGGGAATTTAATCCCCAAATTAAATTTTTGATTTATTTTTATATTCATTTTTTGTAAAAATATTGTACTCATTTCATTACTGCAATGCCTGTCTGCAAGCACTAACTCTGTATATTTTTAATCCTATTTTCTCTATTCTGTTTTGTGTGTGTTGTTTGTCTGGTAACAAAAAAAAGAATAAATAGATGTTTTGAGAAACATAAATAAATAAAGTTGCATCAATGGGTTCTTTGAGTGATGCCACAGAAGAGCCACTTTTGGGTCTATTAAAAAGCATGTTTGTAGATGTTTGAGTGTGAATATTCTTTCCGGGGTTTAGAGAATCTTAATTTGATGTAAATGCTCTTGAGAGTCAGACTTCAGACAGATTCTTCTTTAACAAACATGGGAGGCCTTATTGACCAACCAGTCCTAAGAAGAAAAGTCTTCTTGAAACCCAATAATGTTGTCATTAAGATTCAGACATTTTCCAGTGTTTCCTTATTTGGGATTTGTTGAATTTTTGGGGACAGTGTGATGCATCATTATAAGAGCAGAGCTGTGAACAATTAAGAAAATAAGATATTGGTGAATGAGGCCCATGGTTCTTTGTAGAACCAATGTGCTTCTTCTACGGCACTGCTCAAATAACCATTTGAAGCACCTATCGAGTAGGACAGTAAGAATTCCCCCCCAAAAATGTTAATAATAAATAAATAAATAAATAAAATTAAGAATTGAGTTTTAATAAATGAATATCCATACACCAAAGTAATGAACGCTAGCTTAAATTGATTAGACCAACCTCAAGGGGACCAAAGACAGATTCTCAGGAGACTGAGTCTCCTGAATAAAGCTGCTGTGAACTGTTTCTCCCTCCTCTTGAAATATGCCACATGGCAGCATTTCTATTGATCTTTGTCAGTAACACAGCAACACCCCTGTTAACCCCACGGTACTCTAATTCTCGCTCTAATCAAGGATACTCTGACTGGCTGCAGTTACTGTAAATGTTAAAAAGGTGTATTTTGTGGTGCAGTCAAAATGTATACGCTTCAACATGCCTTCCACAGGGTCTAGTCTACCGGTGAGCTGCTTGATGGCAGCATGAATCACATCATCAGAGAGCTCTCATTAACAAAAGCCTTTAGTTTGTGGTGAGCACAGCTTGTTCAGTAGCATGCAAATTGATAGAAGAGAGAACATGAGAACTTAGGAGCACTCCATCGTATCAACTGTAACTTCCCGAAAACAGTTGAGGATTTAAGTTTGATTGCAGCCTTGTGTACCATCTATATTGCATTTTAATTAGCTATTGTTTTCCTGATATTTTCTTTTCTAAGCTCCTCTGTGGGGTGCCGGTAATGGTGTTAGAGGCCTGGAGGGGAGAAAACAACACAACAGCCTCCACCACTGAGAGACCTTCTTCAAGCAGGAGACAATGAATACTCATTGGCGTTTTTGTGTTTTTTGCACAGGTTATGCAAATCAGTCCTCGTTGACTCACTGACTCGTTATAACATTAATTAACACAGTCCTACCTTGCTCAATATTTGGTTACAGAGCCACTGTCTGCGGATGTAAAAATTTACAGGATTCCAATTTTAATGAGACAGCAGAGCACAGGTGTGCTAATGAAGAAAGTGGCTCATTTGAATAAAAGAGTCTTGTTTAGGGGGAAAATTAATTAACGACACTGGAATAAACGATGACACTTCCGTACAGACGAGGCCTGAAATTATGCCGTAATGTAAATTTCTCTTCCATGCCAGTTGTTACCAGTTCATAGATACCCCCAATTTGAGCCTGTTATTTAAGTTTGTTAATCATCTCCTAATCGTGGTGCTATTAAAATATTGCGCAAATTTTACTCCTCCTGGGATTAATAACCATAGCACTGAAATGGCACCATGTCGGAAGTTGCCTTTTTTAAGCTTAGGCTAGGCTACATTTACTACGCTCACTACCGCTGGATCATTTTCTGTCGTTGTGTGTGTTTAGCCTCCATCTACCTCAGTTGTACCTCTGGAATTACTGTCTTTAAGCCTTATTTCCAGCAGACAGGAGACACTAACAGCGGTTTATTAAAGAACACGATATGGAATTTTACAGCAACAATCAAGCTGTGGATAAGAAAAAGGGAAAAACCCAGAATCTTTTCTGCAGAAAGTGGAATGTGCCCTTATCCTGAGGCCTTGTATTATAACGTTCACATGTGCTGCTTTAGAGTGGCAATTAGGGAACGTTGTGAAGCAAGTGTTATCTACTGAAACATGTCTCACACGGGTTTTAACACTTTGCATACTCACTTGAGGGAAAAGAATGCTTCTTATCTTCAGAAATGCTCTTCAAATCAAACACCAGGGCGTCTTCGTCTGATATGGACCACACATCCACTAAGTCTTCTCCCCATTCAGAAGATTACCTGACCATATTCGTCATGCTAAAGTGTTTGCCTAAAGCCAGAAGGCACATACGCATCCTGTGTGGTGTGTCTTTGACACAGATTGATGGAGAACCGCCCTGTTCGCACTGAAACTGTCTACCAGTCATCCTTCCTCAGGCAAACTAGTCCTTTTTTTCTGCCGAAACAGGATGTAATAGCAAAGCAACTGAAAATCCAGAATGTCTCTTGTTCAAACCATACCAGGCTCATACATAGTGCACCACACACCAGTGTGGTCAGTCTCAGAAGTGCTTTCCCTTTCATCAACTCACTACACAGTTTGTCGTTAGCATTAGCAGCATTCATTGGCGTAGTGGTTCCAGAATAGGTAGGTAAACTGAGCCTTAGATGAGATCTACTGCTGTCCTGAGGTCAGAACTTGATCCGATTTTCAGTATTTTAAGTGCTAAAAATGTACTAATTCTCCTAATTATGTCTCAGATAAATAAAAGTTCCCAAGTAGAACCTATTAATTGCACACCGATCCCCTAAAAATAATATTACTTTATTGTCGTATTCACTTGTACACTACTATGGAATTTTCTTTGCATTCTCAAGCTTGGAAAGCCAGGGTCATAGCGCAGGGTCAGCCATGATATGTCACCTCGGGAGTAGAGAGGGCCCAACAGTGGCAACTTAGTGGACATGGGTATCGAACCCTGTTATCAATAACCCCGTACTATAACCACTGATCCACCACTGCTCTACAAAAGTGGCTCTAACAACAAGCCTCAAAAATTGAAAAAATAAACTCTTCAGTATATGGGGACTTCAGAAAAAAGACCCAGTCACAGATATAGCAAATGAGAGATGGAGAGCATGAAACAGCGGTTTGTTAGTTATGGATGTACCTAATGGCCTCTTAGCTCAGGTCTTTAGTCCAGACCAGGCCCCTTTAAATAGTAATGCACTGGAACACAAACAGCGGATGTGTGATCGCATCCGAGAAAAGCTGCTGTCGAGTGTTGATTTGTCTGGCAACTGCCAATGGCGACGCGCGTCAGTTTTGCAGGCGAGCCTGGAGAAGAGGCGTTGGCAGGGCAAAGAAAAGCTTCTCATCAGTGTTTATTCATCATCGCCGCAATATGATACTGTAATAGCTGTGGTATTTTTACACTCCACGAACATGCACAGAGCGGCTTTGACAATAGGGAAATTGACTTAATTAGTCACAGGTCTGATTAAAAGACCTACAGTAGTGTTTCTGGTATAAACACAAAGGCACGATTATGGCTTGATCAACTGTCAGACCTGGAGTTCCATCACTGAAATGTTTGCATTGGATTTACTTGGTTTAAATGTGTAGGAAACACTTTTTTAAAAGGCTACACACATGCATGAGCATTGAATAACATATTTATAAAGCAATACTTGAAAAGCAAAGGCAGAAGTTTGAATTGCAGATGATCACAAATGGTCTTTTAGGAAATAAATGATATTTTGTGCTCATAAAGGGCCGTAAACTAAGGGGCATGGAATTGTTTCATTAATACTTTATAGAGCATCAATCTGAAAATCGAAAGGAATTTATACAAGGCAGGGGGCTATAAGATATATGTATATCATACATTCTATATGAATTTCTGCTTGAAAAAGTGCTGGAACCTTATATGGGTGATTTTACAGGTTTGTCACCCAACAGGGGAATTAAACATCAGAGCTTGCTTTTTTTATCACACATTAGCACAACACTGTCCACATAAAAATGAAGGTGTCCTAAAAATAAGAGTGTATGAGGAACGTTTTTGGTGTTCTTTAATTAGAAGCAGTGGGAGAACCTCTTAAGGTGCTAAATTCTCGATTCTCTAAACGTTCCTCTATGAACATATTATTTTCTGTACAACCCAGATGGGGCCCATGTTTAACCCCACCTAGTTCTATTACTGAGCCTGATGGGCGTCCATATATGGGGCCAACGTAGAACTCAAGGACAAAACAATCTGGTCAGTTAGGCTACCCATACAGGCCGCACATATACTTTTATCATATTTTTTGCTGGGATGCTGGTGAAAAAATATCTAACAGAGCAAATTTCTGGTGCATTATTTGTAGCACTAGGTGTGAAAGTTGCATTACTCTGCAATAATTCTTAGTAGAATCGTTATAAATGGAACCACATCTGTCATTTCTTTTAGTTTAAGGTCTCCTAATAATACCACTGACTTCATAAAACATCTTGTGAATACTGACAAAAGCCATTAGTCTTAATACTTAATACTCTTTAGTGTGCTTAATCAGGAATAATGAAGTCCAAATGTAGGTAGCCTTCAGCTAAAGTGTTACCATGGACATCATTCCCACATAAATAAAGCATATCTACACAGTTCATATGAAAATCGATCGGTATTCTCATTTCAATAATCATAAGAATGTCCAGCGTTATTGAAGCCTTTCCATGAAAATACATGACCCTCTCATCATATTAAAACACACATGGACTATTCACTGATTCATTCATTCACTGTTTTATCCACTTCCACCGGGTAAGGGTCGTGGTGGCCTAGTCAGAACCACTGGGCATAAGGCAGGAATACCAGTTGACTAGTAACATACAATTACTGGTATACGCACACAAACACCTGATGCAAAAACATTCTTTAGAAATGCTTCTTATTCAGGTGGAGTGGGTGTGGTAACCAAGGAGCCATGAACACCCATAGAGTCCCACATATCACACCTACAACATCTGATAAATATGTTTTTGTTTTTTTGGCCAGCCATCAATATTCATTTATTGCCATAATTTGATTAGCAACGTTCGGGTGTTTGTCCTGGGGCAGCAAATGCATGCTGGTGCTATTATACATGAGAGCACCATGAAGCCATTATGAGGCGAGGAGGGAGGTGTTTTTTCAAGTAAGTGTCGTGACGCAGTTGCAAATGACCGGTCACTTTGAAAGCTCCCATCACACTGTGTTTTCAGCCACCACACACCTCTAATTGGTTTTCTCACCGCAGCGTTTATGATCACAGTGTCTGTGTGTTTTACAAACACACAACTTCGTCTATCGAAGCGCAGATCACCAAATCTGA